>NW_026067978.1:283425-323873 GCF_014885135.2 Alexandromys fortis
ATATATGCATGTGGACCATGTGCCTGCTTGGTGCCCGTGGAGACCAGAGGCTTCAGATCTCTGGAACTGGGGTTTCCAAGGGCTGTGAACCATTATGTAGGTTCTGAGAACCAAACCCAGGCCCCCTGCAACAACATCAACATGTGCTCTTAAACACTGAGCCATCATTTCAGCCCCAAATAATGTTTTTAAAAGGTGCCGGGAGTTGTGGCTCACATCTTTAATCCTAGCATTTTGGAAGCAGAGGCGAGTGGATCTCTGTGAGTTTGAGAGGCCAACCTGGTCTATATACTGAGTTCCAAGCCACCGGGGCTGCAGTGTTAGTAGGTAATCCAGCCTACCCACTCAGAAAGCCACATAGCACTGCTGCTGCCAGGGCCAATTCAAACCCCGATTCCGAGTCAGCTAACCTGAAGCTATTCCCTGTCTTGGGTTGCTGACCTGGGACCTAATTTGAACTTGTCACTCAAGAGAATGGCTTGACTCCCACCTTATACAAACTCAAGGCCTGGGCCATCCCGGTCACTGAATGAGGCGGGAGATTGAGCCTGCCTGGGGTTTTGCTCGCGATTCATGTGCAGCCTGTGGTTTTATTTGCTTCTCGAACATCCAGAAACATCCGGGAGCCAGCTGATCTCCTGGAGGAAAAGTGACTTCAAGCAGAACTGAGACTTGTAAACAGCTGTGGGGTTTCACGGAGGGCAGAGGTGATGAAAGTCTCTGGTGGATCCTACAACTTTGATCAGGAAGGAGAGGGGTTCCCACAGGCAGGATAGTGTGGGTCAGAGGAGGAATTTGAACCCAGGCCGAGCAAGGCTCGGGATACTTTACTCCTTGGTATTTCTAGCAGGAAATTCAAGAAGGGCGGGAATAGCTGTCGGTTCCCCATTGTCTGAGACAGGGGTGGGTCGCTTTGATGGGAAAGACACCCGCCCCTAATCCTACTGCCTAGAGCATCCAGCCAGTCTGGAGTTCTGTCCTTCCAGTCTGCCTGGACTTTGTCCTGCCTTAACTAACTCGCCTGACCACACAACAGCCAGATCTATTCTGGAATTAGCCAGACTAGTCCTTCCCTGAGGCCTGCCCCTCTCTCTCTCTCTCTCTCTCTCTCTCTCTCTCTCTCTCTCTCTCTCTCTCATCCAGAGCCAGGCTTAGGCCCTTTTCCAGACCATGGAAAGGCCTACTTTGCAAACAACCCATATAGCCTAATAGCCAGGCCCTGAGATGGGGCACAGGGGCACCCATGAGACTGGGGAAACTCTACAGAGTAAAATATTTTTCCTGGACCACAAAAATCTCTCCATGGGCAAGTCAACGGGATAGGGGACCATAGAGCATCTGTCTGAGGAAGGTAGAGGAGAAATGAATAGTTCCCCCTGGGAAGTTCTACAGCTCAGAGCAATTCAGCCCTCCCCTTCCCTTCCCATCCCCATCCTCTGCAGGATACTAGGGACATGGCAAGCATGTCATCGAGTCAGGCAAGTCCTTCTGACTACAGAGCCGGATGTCCTTTCCTCTGCCTACTTCTCAGCCCCTCCACCACCACCCCGCTCCTCAGTGGCCACTGACTCCCATTAACCGCCCTCCACCCGGCAGTCTCTCAGAGGCCCAAACCACCCACCCAGAGGGGAGTTTATTCAGAGGCCTAGGGATGCCTTTCTTACCCCGGCTTCATCAGAGATGAGCCCAGAACCATCCCTGCAGGTCATGACTGGTTCAGCTCTGTCCTAAAGATCAGGACCCACTCCCTGCTTTAGTTGGGCCCTTCTCTGCCCACACTGCCTCCCTCCCCTCATGTTCACCACATCCAAACTAGATCCTAGTCCCCAAGTAGTTTTCCCCAGGTAGCTCTCCCTAACCATTTCTGCTACCCCCAGCCCAAAGCTGAACACGGCTCCTTCTTGGCTATGAAGTGCCAGGGCTCATCCATTTTCTGTCCCTTTTCTCCTTCCTCCCTCCTGTGACAAGTTAACAGCCCTCACCTGCAAATCTGAAGTGCTCCCAAGTCAGAAACTTCCTGAGTGTCAGCATAGCGCCCCATCTGGAAAATTCTACAGTGTGGCACTGTTCTTAGGAGACAGAATTATTAATAGCATGAAAAATTACCTTCAAGATATGTAAATAATATGTAAATGGAATATAAACGCATTGCATGTTTGCACTTGGGACTATCTCCAAGATATCTCATTATGTAAATACAAACATTCCAAAATGCAAAAAGGAAAAATGAAAAATCCAAGATGCATGTTTCCCAAGCCTTTTGGATGAAGGATAATCAACCTGTATTTGCATATGTATGATGAGCTACTACAGGGATGGGACCCCAGTCCAAACAAAAATGGCTGACATGACATGTCAAATCTACCTTATGCCCAGAGCCTGCTGTTAGTGAAGTATGTTAAATAATTGTGTGCTTGAAGCAAAGTTTCACCACGTGAGAGCATCCGCTGGTTGGGCTTCGTGTTGCTACATGAAATTTCAGATTTTGAGACAGGGTCCTGTGTAGCTCAGGCTGACCTTGAACTCATTATGAAGCTGAAGATGACCTTAGACTTACAGATCCTCCTGCCTCCACTTTCCGATGCCTGGGATTTCAGGTGTGCCTGGGGGTTTACGTGGTGCTGGGAATTGAACCCAGAGGTCTGTGCATGCTGGGCAAACACTTTACCAACTGAGCTACAGTCAAGCCCAGAGCTCAGGTTTTCTGATGAGCAATGTTTGACCCAAGCATCCCCTGGCCACATGTTCCACATCAGGCCTCACTCACGGGCTCAAGAGTCAGGAATGGAAACTTTCTTCTTGGCTGTGGTAGACACGCAGAACACACATTAGCCGTGTGTCACTTGAAACCACCAGGCTATATTGCCGGGAACAAGAACAGATGACCCACTCTAGGATGTAGAAAAACCTGGGAGATTTTATGGAGGAGAAGGTAACCAAGCTAGCGAGAGCAGTGGTGCACACCTTTAATCCCAGCACTCAAGAGGCAGAGGCAGAGGCAGGTGGATCTCTGTGAGTTCAAGGCCAGCCTGGTTTACAGAGCAAGTTTCAGGACAGCCAGGGCTACACAAGGAAACCCTGTCTCAAAAAAAAATGAAAACAAGCAAACAGGCTAGAGAGATGGCTCAGCCATTAAGAGCATTGACTGCTCTTCCAGAGGTCCTGAGTTCAATGCCCAGCAATCACATGGTGGCTCACAGCCATCTGTAATGAGATCTGATGCCCTCTTCTGGCGTGCAGGTGTACATGTAGATTGAATAGCATATACATAAAATAAATAAATCTTAACGAAAGAAAAGAGTAAAGAGGGCTGGTCAGATGGCTCAGTGGTTAAGAGCACTGACTGCTCCTTCAGAGGACCTGGGTTCAATTCCCAGCACCCACATGGCAGCTCGCAACTGTCTGTAACTCCAGTTCCAAAGAATCTGACATTGTTATACCAATGCGCATGAAATAAAGTTAAATAAAGTTTAAAAAAAAAGAAAAAAGAAAAAAGTAAAGAAAAGATGTGCAGAGAAAAGGGTGAGCCAGGCAGGGGGACAGTGTATACAAAGGCTCAGAAGGGTGGGGCTGCAGGCAATGATCCCGGGGTCAAAGGTGAAGTTCATTTAAACTGAAACGTTTCTTAAAAAAAAAAAAAAAAAAAGTGACATACATATGGGGGTGAGGGGACCATAGTGACAAAGACAGGGACTTTCAGTGACCGAGCAACCCTGGTCTTCAGAATCTCCACATGCTGAATCCTTCTAGGGTGAGATCTATTCAGTAAACAGGTGGATAGACAGGCAAAGGGTCTCCCTTAGGGTCAGGGGCCCTCTGCAGACACCACAGAGTGGTCCTAAGGTACCCTACTGTCAGCTCTGGCCCCAATATTGTCTAGAAATCTCAGCCCTTATTGTTACTGTCACATGCCACAGCAGAATCTAAGTGACGGCTACTCAAGTTGCATTGGCTTAAGGGAAACCCAGGTGTGCAGAAGTGTGAGGACCCCCGCAGCACTGCAGCTACAAGCCCTCAGCGCTGTCTTTCTCTTGGACTCTCAGCTCTGTTTCTTTTCTGTGGCTCTCTCTCTCTCTCGAGCAACATGGGGGGGGGGAGTTGTGGGTAAAAAACCCTGGTTCAAGTCCATTGGGAGAAAAGAGACCCTTTTCCCCTTGAGAGCACCATTTGAAGTCTCAAGCGTGATGCTCATGGCTCAGCCTGCATCCCAGGCCTGCACCTATCACCTTGTAAAAGCGCATGGTCATTGCCCACCCTCAACAGTCCCCCCTAATGACGAAGAGGGCTTTAGAGAAGAATTGGGGTTCTGTTATCAGAGAAGGGGATTCTGAATGGCTGACCACACACAACTGCCCTCCCCTGGCCACATGGGATGTGCCCTCAGGGTTCAGGACAGACTTTGCTTTCTTGTCACTTGTCACCGTATATAATGCACTGGGGTCCAAAGATGTGGAAGGGATGTTCCTGTATGTGACACTTGCTCTCTCTCTCTCTCATGTTACAGGGACCTCTGGGTCTGGATGGCAAGCCAGTAAGTCACCACAACAGTACCAGATGGTCCTGGGGTAGGGCTGCCACTGTGGGGGTAAAGTGACCATGGGACACTTCAGGGAACTGAGAAGTTAGCTCCGCAGCTATAGGATAGCAAGACAAAGCCACTTGTCATGTGTTTTCAAATCCATCTCCACCATCTGCTGACTAAGTAACCATGGAGATGCTATTCCCCCTTCTTGCCTCTCAGAACCTCTTCTAGGGGGTGTTAGGGAGTTCTAGGGAATGATAAGTAGCATTTAGTCAGTGCTCAAAGTCTACAAGTCCATCCCAACAGACCCTAGACACAGAATGTCTAACACATTCTCAAGACTTCCATGATGGCCGTCAGGCTATTAAGTTCTCAATACCTGTGCCAGGAGTCCACGGTCCACAGGTATCCTCAGCAGATGAACAAGGTGCACAGGGAAATATAAGCACAGTTAAATAAATAATGGGGTATAGGTGAACGAGTAGGCAGATAGATGTGCTGGTAGGTGGGTGGATGGATTAGTGGATGGGTAGACAGATGAGTGGGTGGTTGCAAGGATGGATAGATGGGTAGATAAGTGGATAAATGGGTGCATGGATGGGGGTTGAGTAGATGGGTAGGTAGGTGGATGGATGGATAGATGGATGGATGGGTGGATGGATGGATGATGGATGGGTGGATGGATGGATGGATGGATGGATGGATGGATGGATGGGAAGTATGCAAATGAGTGAATGCATGGATAAGTGAGTGGATGAGAAGGTTAATAGATGAGTGGAATAGATAAATGGGTAGATGGATGGAGGGATGCATTCATGCATGAATGGATACATGAGTTACTGGGGAAACAGGTAGATGAGTACAAAGATGGATAAATGGGAGGTAGGAAAAGAGTGACTGTATGGATAAATGTGTGGGTGGGTGGGTGGGTGACCTATTGAAGGACAGATGGATGGAACCTAAAATTCAAGGAGCCACTGCTCTTAAAGTAAAGTATTCTAGAGACTAGAAGGCAACTCTGGACCATGGCCTCCTCGCCAGCAGAGACAAAGCATGGACTATGTGAGCCCTCTAGGCAGAAAAACTAGCATATGCATCCTTTTCCTGCTCAGAGGATGCCCGTGGACCCTCGCTGCTGACCCCCAAACCCTGACCTCCATCATGCTGAAGGCAGATGTGGAGAACCCAGGAGACAGCGAGGACAATTTGACAGGCCTGTGTAGTGTTCCACTCAGATGCCCGCAGCTCTGCTAGCCCCACGTGTCCCCCTGCCCTCACAGCCGTGAGTCAGCCAGAAGTGGAGCCAGCCTGACTCACCTCACTCATGCCTGTTCTTTCTCTGTCTTCCTTGCCCAGGGACTTCCGGGCCCCAAAGGGGAAAAGGTGAGTGCAGCTGGATGCTGTCTGGATACTGTGCACTAATGAAGGATGCCAGCAGCCAACTCCAAACCTCGGGTCCAGAGTGGTAAACTGAGCAAGTCAGCCCCCTGCCCCCGAGCCTCCAATGCCCCCTCTGTAGAGTGGAGCAAGCAATGCCAATGCCCGTCTCTAAAAAGGGTCACATACTCAAATACCAGATGCTGGTGGGGTTGGATCTGGTATATGGTGTCCCAGCAGACCAAAACAAAGGCAGTTTCTGCAGTGAGCAGGGTGCCCAGAGGGCTTGGAGCGTAAGTGATGATGGTGGATGAAGTCCTCTGTGGGGAAGACACCCCTTTAGAGACACAAGTGGGAGAGGGTTCTCTTGGCAGCCCCTCGTGAAGTAAGTGGATGGGTGGGAAGATGAATGAATTAGTATGCAGATGAAGAAATAGACAGATGGATATATAAATAGATGGCCCATCCACTGATAAATAGATGGAGCCCAGACTCCAAAGGGCTACTACCTTTGAAGGGACTGTATGCTTCTAGACATGAAATCTGACAGCTCTGGGCAGTGGCCCCTTTGGTACTTGGCACCTGGCATTAAACATAGGACCCACCAAGTTCCTTGGAAGGGAGCAGAAGAGATTTCTGTGGACATGATGGTGGAATCTGAAGAAAGAGGGACCAGAACAGGGCTCAGAGACCACATACAGCTATGCCTGGGTGATGTGGCCACTCAGGGACAAACCAATCAGTGCCCCTAGCTGCCAACAGAGCTGAAAACGTCATGGAATGACACAGGAGCTGGTGGCTCGGAACCTCCTCTCAGCAGGCCAGATCCACCGCTGTGTAGTTTTCCTCAGCTGTGTGGGCCTCAGTTTGGCCCTCTGTATAAAGGCAGCCTCACAGAGCTATGAGGAGGTCTCATGAGGTCATGGTCTGAATGGTCATTGTTGGTGGGTGGATGAGACGCTGCTGCAATGGGTAGGTATCGTGACTGTGTTCCTGGCTGATTCTGACTGATGCCACCAAAGCTGTAGGAACAACTCCAGGGCTTTGAGATCAAAGAGAAACAGGCTCCTGTGTATCTATTGCTGCATAACCCACCGTGTCAAAGCTCACGGCTTTATCATCTCTCCCTAGTCCAGGGCTCAGGAATTGCAAGAGGACACAGTGCAAGCATCTGTCCCAGAGGCCACACTGTGTGTGGGATCTTGAATGTCTGGGGTGCAGCCATACATGAGGCCCTCCCTGACTTCAATTTGCCGGCTGTGTGACCTTGGGCATACTGCTTAGCCTCATTGGAGATGAAGGTTTAAAATAAGGCCTGCCTATTGTTTCATTAGAATGTATGCCAAGCACAGAGAGAAGGTTCAAGAGGAAATGAGGAGAAATAACCGTAATCAGTGGCCATTCATTTCCCTGTGTTTGGTTCCCAGGGTGCACCAGGAGACTTCGGCCCGCGGGTAAGAATGGAGCACCACCTCCCTCATCCACTACACATGGTTTGTTTAACATTATTATAATAAGGCATTTCTAGCATTTCTTGGGGGTCCCAGCTTACCACAGCTTATTCCAGAGAAAGGCGAGCAGGACAGCCCTTCCTCTCCACCTTTGTCCCGCCGTGGAAGCCCCCAGGTACCCTCCCCTGATTGAGGCTGCTCCCTCCCACACAGATGACAGTATCTGGCCGATGTCCTGGTTGTTGTGCTTGTCACCATGGTGACCAGGCAGTAGGGATAGCCCTGGTCACAACCAGATGCTGATCATCTCATGAGACAGCTGGCACTCAGGAAAAAGTGAAGGTCCTGAGGTCTGGAGTTCTGATCCCAGAGCTCAGTCTTGTGACCTCCTAGACCCATGACCTTGACAACCAGACCCATGACCTTGACAAGTCACTTTCCCCAGAGCTTCAGATCCTTCAGCCGTGAGGGATGACAGCTGCCACCACCAACCCTCCCAAAGCGAGTCCTGTGAAGATTCATTATAACCATAAATGTCAGTAGTTGACAGCGGCACTCAGCATAGGGACAGGAGACAGGTGTCCCCTCCAGCCCGTCTGTGTCCGCTGGGTCCAGAAACCTAGAAAGAAGTGCTTGTGCTGAATCTTCATCATCATCATCATCATCAATGCCCCAGCAATGTCTGAGCATGTATGGGCAGCCCATTTGTGGCGGTTCCCCAGTTGTCCTATCCTGCGCAGTCCTAGATGCTTGTGTTATTGTCACACCCAGGGTCCCACAGTCGTCCTCTATGCTGTCTGTCCAGCGGTTTGGGGTCTTCCTCTTCCCTTATCCCCTGTACTCCTCCAAGCAGTGCTGTCTTCGGGTATCTGCCATCATTCATTCTCATAACATGACTGAAGAATCTCAGGTGCCGCTGCCATATCCTGTAGTATACTTCCTTCTGTAGATGAAGATGCTTCTTAATGTCATTACTGCACAGCCTATCTCTTCATGTGACCCCTAGAATCCTCCTGAGACACGCCATCTCAAACACATTCAGCCGCTGTTCTGAGGAGCATTTCGTTGTCCAGGTTTCGGAGTTGTAAAGAAGGCAGCTCAAGACAAGAGTCTCATATACTTCTAATTTTGTTGTTGTCGTTATATCTCTTGTTGACCAAACTTTTCCTGGTGCCTGGAATGCAGCCCTCGCTGTCCCTATCCACCTCTTGACATCTGAAGTAGTTCCCTCCTTTGAACTGTGGTTTCCTCCCAGATAGACAAAGTTGACTGTTTGCTTGAGGTTCAGATTCTTTATTGCAATGTTAAAATCCTTGTGCACCCTTCCCATGTATTGTATCTCAGTCTTCTCAATGTTTGCTTTCATAGAAGGTTTTCACTGACTTCCACCACTCTAGGTATCACGGCCTGCAGCTCATATGGACTTTCAGCAAGCAGTGCTGTATCATCGGCAAAACACAAATTATTGATTCGCACACCACCTATCTGCACGGCCATCTCCTCATCCTCCTGGGCTGTTGCTCTTTTTTTATATATTTATTTATTTATTATGTATACAATATTCTGTCTGTGTGTATGCCCACAGGCCAGAAGAGGGCACCAGACCCCATTACAGATGGTTGTGAGCCACCATGTGGTTGCTGAGAATTGAACTCATGACCTTTGGAAGAGCAGGCAATGCTCTTAACCTCTGAGCCATCTCTCCAGCCCCTGGGCTGTTGCTCTTATTAATTCCAGGAATATATGAGAGAGTAGTGGTGAGAGGCCGCATCCCTGCAACACTCCTATGATTGTCTTAAACTGACCACGTAGTTCTCCACAGACTTTGACTGATTCAAAGGTATCTTTTTAGGCATTTTCTAGTATTCTGATGATTTTTCTCTGGGTACCTGTAGAACCTCATTGTGTCCCAAAGTCCTTTCCTCCAGATGCTATCAAATGCCTTCCTGAAGTCAATATAACAGACAGACATATAAGTCTTTTCCAAATTCTTCATATTTTTTTTTTTTTTTGCCAGTTGCCTCAAAGTGAAGATCTGATCAATTGTGCTCCTGTTAGCTCTGAATCCACACTGGGCCTCTGCTAGGCTTTCCTCTGTTCTGCTCTTGGTCCTTTGCAGGATAATGGAGGAGAAAATCTTGTTGCTATGGCACAACAAACTACTGCCCCTGTCATTTGAGCAGTCCAACTTGTCCTTCTTGTGTGTGGGAATTATAACTGAGGCCGTCCATTTGGTGGGAATCTCTTTGTGTTCCCAAATCTCTCTGAAGAGTCTGAAAAGTGCCTCGGCCCCTGAGCCGCCTCCAGCTCCTCCACCATGCTGTCGTCCACTCCTGGGGACTTCCTGAATTTCGCTCTCTTGATAGCTTCCTCTGCCTCACTCCTGTCAATATTTAATACTTCCCCATTGTCTCTGGTGTCCAAGTGGCTGTCGAAGTGTTTCTTGTATACTATGTTTGACAGCTTTAGGGTCATTGTATAGGGTGTCATGGTATTGTCTCTGTCTTTGCTTTATTTCCCCTGGTCCTGTTAATAAATAACCTTGCCCATCTTTACTCACCTGAATCTGAGGAGCATATCTGGCAGTTATCCGTCTGATAGCTTCGTAGACAAGATGTGTTTTATTATGGAGTCTAGCCTCTTTGACCTCTTTGCATATACTTGTATGTCCAGCTCTCCATCCTTCTTCGCTCTTCTTTTGACCGCCCTGCACAGACAGTTGAGGTATTAACTGCCTGAAGAATGCCTCTTCATTTGCTCTTTAGCTTCCTTCTTTCTTCCGCCAGGTTGATCATCTCTGCAGTAAGCATTCTACTGGTGTTGCCCTTTCGGCAATAACCAAGCATCTCCTCTGAAGCCTCGTCTGTAGCTCTTTTGATTTTCTCCAATTTGCTTTGTATATTTATGAAGGGCTATTTAATGATTTCCCTCATCTTCTTTCCAGCTGTTCTCTTGTACCCTCTCCGTACAGCTGGGATCATCAGCTGTTTACGAACCATCTTCTGGTTCACAAACGTGCAGAATCTTAGGTGGTCTCTAAAAGTGGGTCTTGGCGGAGGAGCACTTAAGTAACCCTAGATAAGGTGTCCTCACCATCTCTGGAATGTCCTGGGCAGAGTACCCTGATTGCAGAGACTAAGGGGTAGGCATTAGCTGCCCAGAGAAAGACTGGGTCACATGGAAGAAGGGTTGGTACCTTGGGGCAGGATTGGGTGGAGAATGAGTGAGCTGCTTGGACCCAGAGAACACTGTCTACAGCAGAAGAAGAGGGGGAGGGAGAAAGGGCAGAGCACACGAGCTGGGGCTTTGTGGTCAGGGTAGGCAAGCAAGACCCAGCTCTGCAACTTCAAGGCTCAGAGCCCAGGTTTTATAAAATGACATCAGTGGGGTCCTCGTCACAGGGTGTCTGCTGTGATAACAAGAGCTGAAGCAGGCAGGGGGATGAATCAGGCTGAGTTTTGATAGGCAGAGCTATCCCTTGTTGGACCATTGACAGAGGTCAGGACCGGGGCCACAGAGGCAGTGAGATTTCTCTGAAGTCCAAGAAAGGATATTCCCCTTACTCTGTGGCTGCTGGGGGGGGGGGGGAAATACTGGTTTCAGATGGGATTTATGGAAGTTAATCTTCCTAATAGGATTGTCCAGTCTGCGATGACCAGGAGCCGTCTCTGGTCCTGAGTTCACCAAATAGAACATTTTTTCCCAAGCCCCTTGCCTTCCCAGGGATACCCTGCCTCCTGTTATGTCGACCCAGCCATCTGTGGACTCCCCACAGAAAGACGTAATGACTTGAAAGGAGAATCCATCCTTATCTCTCAGGGTCCCCAGAGTTAGCCAAGGTCTCCCTTATGGTTACAAGCAGGGTGTTCTGGGGGTCCAGGTGACAACGCCCCTCACATGGTTGTTGTTGATGTATCTGTTCCCAATTAGCTGGGAAGCAGCCACGGGTGGTTTCCCATGCATCCTGGGGCTTCCTCCCAAATTTGGCAGTGGGTTCCTAGAGAGGCTTCTGAGAGCAGCTTTCTAAGAAGCGGGAAGACAACTGTCACACCTGTTAGGAGCTCCACCCAGTGTGGGCCCAGCGTCATACCTGCTGCAGGCCATCCTAGTCTGGTCTGGTCTGGTCTGGCCCATCACAGCAGGTGGAGAAATGGGTGGTGGTTTATTCGGCATACCCAGCCACAAACTGCCTTTCTCTGGGCTGCAGTAGCTGGCTCTTTGTCTTACGATTCTTGCAATCCTCTCCTACTTCCTGACCACACTACCTGTTTGCCATCTAGATGGTTTTCCCACGGCTCAACGCAGGCTTTATAAGTAGAGATCATCGTGGGTACAACCTCCATGTCCTCAAGGTAGACCAGCTGAGTGAGGGTTTGCCGGTTTGCTGTGCTCCCCAACCCCTACTCACCCCGTGTTTTCAGGGCCAGACCTCAGTCATCCAATCCTGGAGAGAGAAGGGAAATGGTTATAGGAAGAACTAAGGTGGTCTATACCTTACTCTGAGTAGCAGGAGGCAGAGCAGGCAGATCTCTGTGGGTTCAAGGCTAGCCTGGTCTACAAAGCACGCTCTGAACCAGCCAGAGCTAGGCCTACATAGTAAGACCTTGTCTCAAAAAACAAAAACATGTATAAGGGGCCAAAAAATCCTTTCTGTCTCGAATCCAAACCAGGAGCGCCCAATCTGGAGTCTCTGAGCAAATGAACAGCAGGAGGGAGAATTGAATCCTTCTGGATTCAATACTGAATGAAATAGGAATGTCCACTCATCTTTGCTGAGACAGGATATCCTAATCACAATGCTAATTTGGGGTCTGAACTTAGAACTCTTTGATCAGGGCCCTGGCCATGCCATACTGAGCAGGAAATCTGAGCGGGGGCCATAGAGAACTGCCAGCCATTCGTTGAGAAAATTGAGGGATATGTGTGTGGAGTGTAGTTTGCTAGAGAGAGGTGATCTCTTTCCTGGCAAGGGGAGGAGACACAGGCTGAAAAGAATATCTGAAAAAGACCAGTTGCAGTTTCAGCACGAGGTTTGAATCCCCAGAACTGAAGCAAAGGGCCCAGTGGGTGTGGCAGTCCGCCTGTAATTCCAGCTTCAAAAGGCAGACAAGATCCCCAGGGCAAGCTGGCTAGCAAGACGAGCCTCATCTACCCAGCTCTGGCTCTGACCGAGAGACCCTGCCTCCGTGAATACGGTGGATGATTCCTGACATCGACCTCAGGACTCCACACTACACATGTGCATGCATACATATGTGTGCCCATGTATGTGCAAACACACACACACAATGAGAAAAAACTAAGATTAGAAGCTGGAAAGATGACTACTGATTGGTTAAGAGCACTGGCTCCTTTTGCAGAGGACCCAGGTTAGATTCCCAGCACCCACATGCTGTTCACAATCATCCTTAATTCCAGGACTTCTAATGCTCCCTCCTGACCTCCATGGGCACCGGGCATACGTGGTGCATAGGCATACATGCAGGAAAAAGAAAAACACCCATAATCATAAATTAAATAAATGAAAATTTAAAATTGTTTTTGAAAACCTAAAAATAAAGCTGGGCTTGGCGGTACATGCCTTTAATCCTGGCACCCAGGAGGCATAGGCAGGTGTATCTCTGTGAGTTCCTGGACAGCCAGGGCTACACAGAGAAACCCTGTCTGGAAAAAAAAATTAAATAATTTTTTAAAGACCAGTTGCCCTGGCAAAAGAAGGCTCGGTTTTTCTTAGTTCAGTAGCCCTAAGTAAATGATTACTGCCCCTGGGCCCCCATCACTTCATCTGCATGATGGGAGATGGCTTGGCCCTGGCCAGCTGGTCATAGAGGCTGCATTAGACCGTCTACACTCTATAGGAAGGCTTCTTCCTTTCTTGGTTGTCAGGAACTACTGCACCATGACCCATCACTGTGGGCTTCTTTCTTGCAGTACAGGCCATGTAGTCGGGGTTCAGCATGCCTGAGGTCTGACCTGGTACTAACGTAGAGTAGAGAGTCAGAGATTTTGTGTGACATAAGTCTGTGTGCCCCGTCATTGCCTGTTCCTGTTTTTTGTTTACTGCTGAGTGGCCTGCCATGATATGACCCGTGGCTCAGCCTCTCACCTGTGGGAGGATATTTTGAGAGCTTCCGTGTCGGGCAAAGAAAGCGACTGCAGGTATCCACATGCAGTTGTGTGAGGGCATAAAATACATGCCCACCCGTGCATGTCTGCCACTTTTAATGCAGCAAGAAAGGATCAACCAGGACGTTCTTTCAGGAGACACTCTGTCTCACCCACCCCATGTACGTCATTTTGACAACAGATCCAGGCTTCAGATATTGAGAAGGTGGCAGCAAGGTCCACCAAGGTCCCCTTCTGCAGCTACCAAAAAGCAGCCAGAGCCCAATATCTAAGCTTTGTGCCCACCTCAAGGGCTAAGAAAAAGGAAAGCATGGGGCTTGCCCAACTGAGAAAACTTTTCTGGAAGTTGGAACCCCTCACGGTCACCCTCGCCCTCTGTGTCAAGTCAAACCATATGTCTTTCAGGGAGCCCAAGGGCAAGATGGAGCCGCAGGACCACCTGGGCCCCCTGGACCACCTGGGGCCCGGGGTCCTCCTGGTGACACTGGGAAAGATGGCCCCAGAGGAGCTCAAGGCCCAGCGGTAAGAGAAGGCACAGAACTGGGGCCCCCAAGACTTGGTCCTATATTGGCACACACTCTGAACCCTCATCCTCAGAACCAACTCCAAACCAGCATTATTCCTAGTAGGCCTAACACCAACCATTACCCAATGCACACACTCAGCCTAGACCCAACTCTAACCCCAAAGCCCATCCACAGCCCATATCAGACCTCACACCAACCAATGCTTAAATCTGACACAGACCTGCTTCCTAATCAGTGCTAATCAGGACCTTAACCTCAAATCCTGTCCCATGCCTCAGCTCAGACTATTATCCACACTCTACCCCTGAACCTGACCCCAAGCCCAAGTCTAACTCTGGAAGACCCATGGCCTCTAACCTTGAGTTGCATGCTCAGCCTAAATTCCCATCCCACCTCTGGCCCAGAAACCCACAGGCGAGCCCTTTATCTGCAATTCTCCACCAACCCCTGTTCCTCTCCCTGCTCCCTCTTCCTCACTACTAATGAGCCTCAGTTTCTACCCAAGGCCATGTGAGGCTAGTCCACAGAAAATAGTTCTGTCATCCTAGCCCAGAGACTCCAATCTGTCCTTCCATCCGGTGCAGAATCTCTACTAGACTGCCACCAGGAGCTCCTGTTGGGGCAGGTCATCTCAATTGGCTCATCCATCCACTGTCACGTTAGGTGCCTAACTCCCAAAGCCTCAAACTTCTCATCTGTGAAGTGGGGACAATTACAACCACTTCTCGGGGTTGAAAGAAGGTGAATTTGGTTGCTCTGCTGAGAGCCCTTGCCCATGTCCTGAGATTCAGGCTCAGTTAATGTGATACCCTTGGATCGCTCACTGCTATTGTCTCATACCTCCTTAGGGTCCCAAAGGAGAGCCTGGACAAGATGGCGAGATGGTGAGTGTCTGGGGTGTTTGCAAGGCTAGAGTGCGGGGATGCGGCTCCGGGAGATGGAAGTCTCTTTCCCTCTGTAAGAGCTGCTTTCCTCATTGCTGTGACAAAGTACTTGGCAAAGGAGACGTCAAGTAAAAAAGACTGATTTTTGCTCAAGGTACAGGTCATCATGGTGGGGAAGCGTGGTGGCTCGAGCATGAGGCAGCCAGCCACAGTGTGTCTATAGTCAGGAGGCAGAGTTATGAATGGGTGCTCAACCACCTTCTCCTGTTATTCAGTCCAGGACCCCAGGTCATGGGACGATGTAGCCCATTTTTAGTGCACCATCCCTGTTCAGTTGAATCTTTCTGGAAATGTCCTCACAGACACACCGGGGTGTGTGCCTCATGGTGACTCTGACTCTATAACACACACCAGGATTCTGTAGGTGTACATGCTTGTGTGCCCATCCTTCTGCCGGCAATGGGGATGTGGACGGGCTGTCCCCAGCCTGGACAGAGTTCCTTCCTGGGCGAGAGTCTACAAATCACCTGCTAGCTTTGGAGCCCTGACACAGCCACTGCTCCATCTGTCCGAGAAGTTGGCTGAGCATCTCTACTTCTCATGACGCCTGCCTCTTCCTCTGGGATGTGCTGTCACCCCTGATAAAAGGAAAATGACAAGACAGACCCAGGAGCACCTGGAAGGCTCAGTGTTCTTAACCACTGAGCTACCTCTCCAGGCCTCACGAAGAACTTTGAGGATGGCTTTTCCCCCACATTTAGCACAGTTTCCTTCAAGTGTATCCAGTTTTGGCATGTGTCAGAATTTTGTTCCCTTTCTTCTTTTGTTTTTTTTTTGGGGGGGTGGGGGTGGGGATGTTTTGCTGTTTGGGTTTGGGTTTTCTTTTTTATTTCATTTATTATTATCATCTTATTATTTTATGTTTGTAGTCAGAGACTGCACTTTAGTTTCCCTGCCACCTGAATAATCACACAGAAACTACATTAATTACAACACTGCTTGGCCAACGGCTTAGGCATATTCCTACTAGCTCTTATATCTTAAATCAACCCATTTCTATTAATCTGTGTATCACCACAAGGCTGTGGCCTATCAGTAAGGTTCCAGTGTCTTTCTCCTTCAGTAGCTACGTGGCATCTTCCTGACTCCGTCGTCTTTCTCCCTGCATTCAGTTTAGTTTTCCTGCCTATCTCTAGTCTGCCCTGCCAGACTGGACTCAAATTCACTATGTAGCCAAGGATGACCTTGAACTCAAGCCCTGACCTCCTTGCCTCCACCCCCCATCTAACACCTCTTTTCTTTTCTTCCAGGGCCCCATGGGACCTCCAGGACCAAAGGTGGGTACTCGGTGCCCCTCCTTCCCCTTGGCCTCACTCCCCACCTTCTTCTCCCAACTTCCCCCAGTGACACTGAAGGGGTGAGGTCAGGAGACTCAGTTCAAAGGAGAAGCAGGTCACTGAGTGTTAAGGCTCAGTTTACTCACAGTTAAATGGGGGCATGGCAGACCTTTCCTGCCTGGACCTCGCATCAGACTGTGAGGTTGAATCATGAGACACCTTGGCTGTTTGAGTTTGTTGTTGTTTCTGGTTTGGGGAGGTTGTTTTGTTTGTGGGTTTGTTTGTTTTATTGGTTGACTTTGGTGGTGGTGGTGGTGGTGGTGTTTCGAGACAGAGTTTCTCAGATGAGCTCTGGCTGTCCTGGAACTCACTCTGTAGACCAGGCTGACCTTGAACTCACATAGATCCACCTGCCTCTAGCTCCTGAGTGCTAGGATTAAAGGTGTGAGCTACTGCTGCCTAGTTCTGGTTTTGGTTTTTTGTTATTGTTGTTGTTGTTGTTGTTGTTTTCAACTTTATTATCTGTGTGTGCACACATGTACACACACCACACATGAACACACACACGCACACAGACACACATACAAAACCCTACGTTCACCTCTTCACCCATCCTCTTCCCCGGCCCCTGGCAGTCACTGATCGCCATACTGCCTTAGTAGCTTCTTTTCCACAGCTCAGTCTGGACAAAAGCTTCTAGCACTTGGCGTTCTCATGCTGGCACTAGAAAAGTTCGTGACCTTTCCTAGCTTGCTCACTCTCTTGTCCTAACTAGTACTTCCTAGTACTCTCTGTCTTGTGCACGTTCACGCTCCATCCCCCACTGCCGGGCCTCTCTTCTTGGCTTGCTTCTTGGCTGTAGCGAGGGTAGCTTTACAGGTTTTCGCGTGGTCAGAGGTCTTCAGCCACATTCACTTCTGAAGTCCCTCCCCGTGCCAGGGTCTCCTCTTTGGGCTTGGGCAGTGCTTGGAGTAGGAAGGAACCTGAAGACTCTGTGCAGGATGCAGGGCACTCAGACAGAGGATGGAGAAAGGCCTGCAGTGAGCTGGCCTGCTATACCCCAACATCCATCTGGAGCTGGGGGTGTCCCCTCCCCATCTTAAAGAACAGTGACTTCCCCAAGCTCACTCAGCACAGGAATCTAAGCCTGGCTGGCTCCCCACCTCATCTGTCTAACGAGTCCAGGAGCCCCGGACAAACACGGGCCGTAGGTCATTGGTGCCACTTGCACCAGAAGGGACAGAATTCTGGTGTGCAGACCACTCTCCAATAGCACGGACCCCTCCCTGCACCCTCATTTTGTGTCTTCAGGGAGTGTCAGGTACTCCTGGAAAGAAGGTGAGAAGACCCTGTGGCTAGAAAGAAGGGCCAGGCTGGAGACAAGAACGAGACAGGGCTTCCCCACAGGAAAGGGGTCCTTCTCTTCCCCAGACCCAAGTTCTCGGTGTGGTGAGGCCCTGTCTCGTGTCTCATTCATTCACTCACTCACTCTTACCCTTCATCACAACCACATCCTCTTTAGGACTTGAACATAGTTCCTCAAGTGCGGTGCTGGTCCCACCATCACTTCGGGCCTTGTCAGCAATGCAAATGCTGGTTGCTAGGGAAATAGCTTAGGTGGCAGAATGCCCACATAGCACAAAGCTATGTCTGACCCACAGCACAGCATAAGCTAGATGTGGTGATGCACACCTGTAATCCTAGCACTTTTCAAGTGGAGGCAGGAGAATCATCCTTGGCTACATAGTGAACTCAAGGCCGGCCTGGGCTACACGAGACCCTGTAACAGAAGAAGGGAAAGGGGAAGTGGGAAAAAGACAAGAGAAGGGAAGGGGAGGGTAAGGGAGGGGAGGGGAGGGGAGGGGAGGGGAGGGGAGGGGAGGGAAGGGAAGGGAAGGGAAGGGAAGGGAAGGGAAGGGAAGGGAAGGGAAGGGAAGGGAAGGGAAGGGAAGGGAAGGGAGAAGGAAAGCAAACTCCAGGCTGACCCTAGATCCATCTGAGACTTTGGATTAGGGTTGGGGTCTATTTAGTCAGCCTTCTGGATCCCTGAACATATAAGTTTGAGAACCAAGCACTGACCTGGAATGTTCTCCACTTTGTGACAAGCTGGCTACCTCTTCCCATCCAAGTCTCAGCAAAACCGCCCCATGCTCCAGAAGGCTGTGCCCAGGTCCCTCTCCATGTGCCTTTCCCACAGTCTCCTTCCATCACTTAAGCACTTCGCGTGTTCACGGATCAGAGACTATGTGTGCTCTGGTCCCTAAGGGATGCTCACCAGCTGCTTGGCAAATGAATGAATTTGTTTCCTTTCGCTCGTTCATACCATGTCTGCCGAAACCTCCTGAAGCTGGTTCTAGGCTGCTTTTAGGGACTGACATGGTTCTGACCTGACCCTACCATAGAGGGTTAAGTGTGGGCAGTACCTGCCACTAGTGGCTGGACCAGACAGGTGTGCAGTGAGTCTAGAGCAGGTAGGGGCTAGCTGAACCACTCAAAGATGTGGTCAAAGTGTTCATGTGTGAAGACTTCACCTGTTATCTTCTCAGGGGGATGATGGGATGCCCAGCCAGCCAGGACTCCCTGGACCCCCAGGGCCCAAGGTGAGTATACAACCCTTTTCCTCAAAGTTTGCCACCCCCCACCCTCCAAAGTTGCCATCTACCTAGAGATGCCCCTATCCTGGCACTTTCACCCTATGGGGCTATGGGCCAATTCCCAGGGCAGGCCAGAGGGAGGAAGCCATGGGCACCCTGGACACCTAGCCAGCAGCTTGGCTTCTCATTTAGACCATCTGTCTCCCCTTATCCTAAGTCCTCTTGGTCCCCACCTTAGTCCCTCCACCCCATGCCTAGTGCCAAGCTGGGAACAGGATGTTTTCTTCACACCTTGCTCCCCAAACCCTTTGTCACTGCCACCAAGCCCTAGCCAGCATGTCTCCAAAATGTCTCTTGGACCAAGCATGGTGGTACACACCCATAATCTCAGCACTCAGAAAGCTGAGGCAGGAGGATCTGAGTTAGAGGCTAGCCTGGGCTACAAAGTGAGACTCTAACTCAAAAAAAAAAAAAAAAAGAAAGAAAAGAAAAGAAGACGGAAGAGATGGCTATCAGTAAAATCCCTGCTTTGAAAGCACAAGGATGTGAATTTGATCCCCAGAACCCACATTTTTAAAGGGAGGCTAGGTGTCATGGTACATTCATTAAACCCCAGCGCTCCAAAGGCAGAGGCAGGTGGATCTCTGAGAGTTCCAGGACAGCCAGAGCTGTCTCAAAAGCTAAATTTAAAAAGTAAATTTACTTATTTAAGAAAGCAAGCATGGCAGCTCCCCAGCACTGAGGAGGTAGACCCACAGTTCCCTGGGGTTCACTGGCTGCCACGTTTACCTATGTGGCAAGTTCCAGGTCAGGGAGATACATCTTATGTCAAAAACAAAAGCCAAGAAACAATGGGTGGTGTTTAAGGAGTGACACTCAGAGTTTCCTGACTTCCACACATAAATGTGCATTCACATACATGTGCATCTGTACACACGAACACACACAAAGTCTCTTGAGATACCCCAAGATCCAGATGTGAAGGGGATGGTCGTGGTCCTAAATCCCTCTGGCTAGATAGTGCTTTGAGCTCCAACCCCTAGCACAGAAGGACCACATTCACCAGATGCCCCAGCACAAGGTCCAGGGGCCCCAGGCCTCTGCCTGCTTTCACTGATAATTTCTCCATTTCAGGGTGAGCCAGGGGATGTGGGGCCCCAAGGAGAGAATGGAGTGGACGGTGCCCCAGGACTGAAGGTGATAATATCACAGTGCCCTCTGCCCAGGACCTGAAGGGCCATTGACACTCTCATCCAGTCACCAGGGGACGATGTGATCTCCCCTTAATCTACACTTTTAAAAAGCAAGTCCCAGAGGCCCTGGGCCAGGGGTTCCCTATGACTCACAAGTAGGGTGGTCTGAGGGAGAGTGGCCTATGATTCAGAGCCAATGACAAGGCCTCATTCAGGCCTAGCTCTGGGGTCAGCTATCATGTAGTCTTGGGCTCCTGGGCCTCACAATCTCCACTACTTCTCAGTGTGGAAGGATATTCTTATAATGCAGGCTATGAGGCCCCAGCATATGGGCCCTGGACTCCTTGGGAAAGAAGGGGCCAGAGGTGAGATAGGATATAAGAATCTCACACACCAGTAGGCATCCATGTGTCTCCACAGGGGGAGCCGGGCCACCCAGGCACAGACGGAACCACAGGGCCCCGGGTAAGTAACATTCCTTCTGGTCACACCAGTTGGATCCAAAGTCCCAGTAGCTTCAGAAGTCCTTTGTCCTCAACAGGGTCCCAAAGGATTGGTGAAGCAATAAGCCCAAGGCATCTTGTTTCTTAAAATTTTAGTGATTGTACAATTTTTCATAACACATGCCTACAGTGAAAATTAAAATATGGGTATATAAAGGGAAGAATCTCACTTGTTGTTAAGTAAGAGCTCTCTCTCCCTTCCCAGGCAGCTGTATACTCCTCTAGAATCTTCTTTGCATATTCAAACATTGGTCTTCCATTTATCACTAGGCATGATTTTGTCTGCTTTGGGGCGGCCTTGCTTTTCCAAGTCTGCAAGAAAAGCAAATGCTCGGGCTGGAGAGATGGCTCAGAGGTTAAGAGCATTGTCTTCTCTTCCAAAGGTCCTGAGTTCAATTCCCAGCAACCACATAGTGGCTCACAACCATCTGTAATGGGGTCTGGTGCCCTCTTCTGGCCTGCAGGCATACACACAGACCGAATATTGTATACATAATAAATAAATAAATATTAAAAAAAAAAAAAAGAACAGCAAATGCTCTTAACTGCTGAACCATCTCTCCAGCCCCTGACCCCAGATCTTTTGTAACCAACTCATGTGTCACCAGCACCTGGAAATATAACTCAATGCTGCCATCAGTCTAGCCTAAGGAGCCCCCTCAGAGCCTGAGGGACTCTACTCAGGTACACCCTGGACCTTGACATTCACTACGATGATATTTTTTAATTGTGTATGTATCCATGTACCTGTGTCGGGGTTTGTGCCTGTGAGTGCATTGACTTCAGAGACCAGAAGAGGGCATCACATCCCTTGGAGCTGGAGTTACAGGTGGTTGTGAGCAGCCTTATGTGGGTGCTGAGAACCAAACTCAGGTCTTCTGCAAGAGCCATCTCTCCAGCCCCGAGAGCCAAGCAAAGTTAGTGAGTTTGTCTATGAAGCAGAAAGATACGTACTAGAAGAGAACCAAGTGCAGGCATTAGAGAGGAACACACCTAAGTGGGTCAGCTATAATGTGATCTGGCATTTTAAAGCTACTTAATCTAGGACTAAACTAGGACATTAGGAAAACCATGTGCTGGAATATTTTGAAGAGACCTTTTCTTTTTGTACACTGAAGGCTTGCAGCTGGAGAAGGCAGTCAGGAGAGATCATAGATCATAGGACTTCTTAGACATATGGCACAAGGAGGTTGGACTTGAGGTATAGTTCATTCGCAGTCTTTTTAGCAATCTGGTCTGTGGCATTTCTCAGACAGAGCACAGCTCCTTTTGCAGATGGCCTTGTCTGCTATGAAAACGCCCAGATGTCAGCCAGCGACAGATCAGAATGGAAGCCAGGAAAAGTGAGGGGCCCTCTCCTTTCTCATGTTCCTTGCATCCCCTGGATAACTGTCCTGCATGGTGTGGACAATGTCTTTATGCTGATGCTATAGCATCCCTTCCCTGGCTGTGTTTTCCCAGACCATCACACCCCCTGTCCTCCAGGAGCTGGGGAAATGGCTCAGCAAAAGCACTTACCAAGCAAGCATGACAACCAAGTGGATGGGCATGGTGGCCAACACACAATTCAATGAAAGGTGGAGACGGGATCCCCAGATCGAGCTGGTCTCCAAGACCAGCCATAACAGCAGCTCTAGATTGAATTGAGAGTCCCTGACTCAGTCAATAAGGCGGAACCAGCCTCCACTGGTCAACACGGTGTCTTAGAAGAAGTGATTGGGGTTGTTTTATTTACATATTTTTAAAAGTCTCCCCATCAAAGTAAGGCTTTCTAGGCTGCTGAGATAGCTCAGACCCTGGAGTGCTTCTCATGAAGCCCTGAGCTCAGGTTTAGGTTCAGCCCCCAACACTGCACAAACCAGGCACGGGAGTGCACACCTGTCGTCCGTAGTCTCAGCACTTGGAAGGTGGAGACAAAAAAAAAAAATCAGAAGTTCAAGGCCATCCTAAACTAAGTTTGAGGCTAGCCTGGCCTAACAATCCTGTCTAACACACACACAAACTGGACATAGCGGTGTACACCTTTTATCCCAGCACTTGAGAGGAAGGGAGATCTCTGAGCTAGAGGCCAGCAGGGTCTACATAGCAAGCTCCAAGATAGATAGGGATACACAGTGAGACCCTGTCCCAAAAAAAGTAAAATAAAATAAGTAGTATTGGGATTTTTATTTTCCCGGAGAACTAAACATCACTGGATCTGAATATCCACACAAAGGTGAATCATGGGTAACCCAGACCAGGTGGCAGCATGCTCTTCAGTTGGCCCCAGGATCCCTGCCACTTCCCCCATGTGGCCTTTAATGAGTGGACAGTACGCTATGGTGACCGTGGTGCACAGGCATGCCTGTGGCCTAGGTGACAGCCCTTGGGCTCTTCGTCTCTGGGTGTGATGGAGACAGCTGCTAGGTCCCCCATGATGCAGCTCTTCCTCTCTGCCTCAGGGTCACCCAGGCCTCAAGGGAGAGCAAGGTGATACGGTGGTGATCGACTACGACGGCAGGATCTTAGATGCCCTGAAGGTAAGCGTGTTCCTGGTGGGCCCTGGATGCACTCTTGTGTCCATTGCTGAGGGAGCAATGGCTCACTGTGACTTACCTATGGGACCAAGGACAGTTCAGCACAGAGACCTGGGTTTCATCAGGCACCTAATATGAAAATTGGTCCTGTGTGGAGATCCACACAATGCTGAGAGACTTTCTGTGAATGTGACTCCAGGAGCCCTGAGCTTCCCACAGGCCAAGGCAAAAAAGGAAAGCACTCTCACCAAACCCACCTGTGCCTCTGGGGACTCCCCAGGCACCACTGTCAGGAGAGCTTGGGCTTCTCATAATTACCATTGGGGACAAAAAGGACAAGCTTGACCAAGGGGCTTTGGAACCTATGTGGTCTCTGGGCATCAATCCGAAAAGAGATGGGTGCCAACTGCTCTTGGGTTCAGAGAGAGATATACAATAGAGTGAGGTAGTTATCAGAGACTGAAGTGGGTATTAATGCCTGACCCTGCCTAAGCATCAATTCCAGTTACCTTCCACAGGCCTCTGGGAAGTACAAGTTGATGGTAACTATGACCCTCACTGGCCTGCATGGTGTGGTGTGGTGTGGCGTGGCGTGGCATGGTGTGAAATGGTGTGATAGTTGTATAGTTTATCCCAGGCTTTATGGGAAACATATGGTAGAATCCTTATGAGTACAGGGAGTCAGGAGGTGTGGGTACCACAGTGGGAGGAGGACTCAATGTCATGGGCAGTGGATGCTCTAACTGGTTCTTGAGTGTGAGGGTGTCAAACTCCCAGTGTCTTGGGAATGACCAGATGGAGTTGTGTAAGTGTGTGAACATTGTTATGGGGAGAGCTTGAAGCATGGAGCTCACTGTGGAGGTGGGTACTGAGCCTGGACCTAAACAAAGTGGGAAGGGTGGAGGAAATAAGCCCAGAGACAACACAGTGGGACAGCAGCAGGAAGGGGGCCAGCTGGAAAGAGGAGAACTTGAAACAGCATCAAAGGAGCTGGGCAAGATGTGACCTCTGGGTGCGGGCATAAGTCAGACATCTAAGTGTGTTGGTGTAAGAGCTTAGGATGAGGTCAGCGCTTGAGACAGTGTGGACCCATCCTCTACTGTGTGGCTGGGGGACTTCTGGGATAGCAGACAAACAGATCCAGATGGTCAGGGAGGTCACAGGACCGGCAGAGCCGGCAGGACCAAGCCATTTCATGTTGCATATTTGACCTGTCTTGAAAGCTAGAAAGAGACTTAAGCTTCTTTTGAGGGACAAGGGGAGTCACTGCAAAATCTTAAGCAGGAGAATGTTATAAAGAAAGTCATGTTGAGGAGAGCTTCTCTGAGGACAGAGGGGGCTCCAGCCATGAGCACCAGCATCTCCTCCAATGGCCAGTACCCTCTTACTGGCCCCTCTGTAGACTTGAAGGACAAACCAAGCTGCATGTTGTAAGAGCCAATTTGACTGGGTAGGAAGTAAGATGCTGGCGAGCTGACCTGAGGAGGTAAGTCTTGGTGGGCAGTGGAGTCTAATCATAACTGGCTTTATCTTTTGTGCACAGGGTCCTCCTGGGCCACAAGGAGCTCCAGGGCCACCAGGGATCCCTGGACCCAAGGTCAGTTTGGCTGCATTCATGAGACCCCCAAATATTCATCTATAAGTCCCACCTGCCCTCTCCTTTCTGATAAACGCACCCCTAATTTTCTCCTGCTGTACTAACCTGGCTTATGGGACTCAGAGAAAGGGGTCCTGCCCCTTCCTAAATCACATCCCTTTTTTAGACCCTAGCGCTTGAGGAGAGAGCCTAAAACTGAAGAATGGACCCCTTGGGACAGACAGTGGCTCAGGATGTACACAACCATTCTGTGGCTTGTCCCTGTTCATCACTCCGTGTCTCAAGACACAGAACCCAGGGTGGGCAGGGTCTGGCTCTGACACTAGTATCCCTGGACTCCATGACTAGAACAAGTCACTAAACCCTGCAGTCCTAATCTTAATCACTCCAGCTGGCAGGGACAGCCACCAGCTCCAGCTGTCCTTCAGGCTGAATACACAGAGGGAAACAGTGGGCACTGAAGCCCATTGGCAGAGACCCGACGCCGGGGCTGTGAGCTGATCAGGGAGACAACAATTCCCACCTTGGACCACTAACCCACTGGCTGCTGAGGAAAGCACAATTCCTTTTGTCATTTGTTCCTTTCTAGGGTGAACTTGGATTGCCTGGTGCCCCAGGAATTGATGGCGAGAAGGTCTCTGAGCCTTTCATTTCTACGTCAATGTTGTACTGGGTATCTCGTGTGTGTGTGTGTGTGTGTGTGTGTGTGTGTGTGTGTGTGTGTGTGTGTGTTACTATGTAGACACCAGTGAGCATCTCCCCAGTTGTTACTCAGTGCACTTGGATTTATCTTTACTGTTGGGTCCCTGATAGGAGAAACATCTTGGACAGGTCATAATTGGTTGAGTGAACCAATTGAAGGAACGCTGTCACTCAAAGCTCCTGACACATGAGCAGAGAGTTGGCCTCATGAGGGCTGGAGCTCAGCAGTAGAGCACTTGCCTAGCATTCATGAGGCCATGAGTTCAAGTCCCAGCACCACTACATACCTGCATACATACATGGGGCTAGTAACCAGGCACAGTAACACACGCCTTTAATCCCAGTACTTTAATCCCAGAAGCAGAGGCAAGTGGATCTCTGTGAGTTCAAGGCCAGTCTGGCCTACAGAGTGAGTTCCAAGACAGTCAAGGCTACACAGAGAAACTCTGTTGTAGAAAAAAAAAAAAGTGGAGCTGAAGAGACAGTTTGGTGGTTAAGAGCTCTTGCTGCTTTTCAGAGGATCTGGGTTTGATTCCCAACACTCACTTGGAGGCTCACAACCGTCTGTAACTCCAGTCCCAGAGCATCCAATTCTCTTCTGGCTCCTGTAGGCACTGTACTCATGTGCTGCATAGACATGTATATAAAAACATCCATACACATAAAGTAGGAATAAATGAAAAAATAATAGTTGACCTCCAGAGTGTCCAGAGATAACACACCAATCCTATCTGCTTCCCATCCACCCCTACATCATAAGGTACCCCAAGCATCCATATGGCTGTCCCTATGGGGTAAGGTGTCCATATGGCTCCCCTATTGCACTCAACCAATGTTCCCAGCTACTTGGGCTAGAGGTGGAGACTTACGTGCAAGAAGTATAATGTAAGGCTAGGTGTGCAGGGACACACACACAAAACACACACAAAGTCGAAGAAGCAGGAACTCGAGGTCATCCTTGGCTTCATAGTCAAAAAGAGAGAGTGGAGACAGGAAGGGATAGAAATAAATGAGTGAGTGAATGAATGAACAAATGAACAAATTAATAAATTAACAAACAAGGTGTGATATATAGTCAAACTTGTTAAGCTGAGGGGTTCACAGGGGTCAGGGGAGAGGAGAATGCCCACCAATCTCCACTGATTCCTTTTTCTGGTGGCTTTCAGGGTCCCAAAGGACCCAAAGGAGACCCAGGAGAGCCAGGGCCAGCTGGGCCCAAAGGCGAAACAGGCGAGATGGGCCTGTCAGGCCTTCCGGTAGGTGGCTGGACTGGGTCTTACCCTGGGGACTTGCTGATGTTGGCAAGGTGGGGGGGGGGGCTCCTCACATGGATGTCCTGCAGCCTATACAACCTCAGCTGCAGAAGGACTTTCACATCCCCACGGAAGTCCTGCAGGGGAGGCAGGGAGACCCAACCAGGCAGAAACCACTTAGCTGAGTGGCTAAGTGGCCCGAGCTGGCCCACCTCCCTGCCCTGCCCTGGAGTCCAGCAACTGAATCTCCCAAGGTCTCGGTTTCCTCACTGCTGACGTGGAGTAACAACTTTCCAGTCCTAGTGGCAGCATGAGCTGGACAGGACCAAGATCTGCAGCTGGCAGTAAACACCGGTCACGGTCATTAGCATTTCTAGTGCTCCTGAGGCCATATTAGAACAGCTCCAGGGTGCTAGCAGCCTCTAGGGACCCATTACCTCACAGCCATTGCTGTGAGCCCGAAGATGACTCAGCCAGAGGTGGCACTGGGATTTGAACCCTCAGCCTCTGCACCATGAGATAGTTTGTCTGTGCCTTTGACATACAACTCCACTCCCTACTCAGAGTGCGTGATTTGGGGAAAACTGGTTTAAACCGTAGAGGTCAACTCATCACTGCTGTGGTGGGGAAGGCAGCAGCTGAGCACAGTGGGCGGGAGGTGACCTTAAAAGCTCACAGGCCACTTTGCCCTAGGGTGCTGATGGTCCCAAGGGAGAGAAAGGAGAGTCAGGATCCGACCACCTGCAGGAAAGCCTGGTAAGGGGAAACTGAGACTGGGGGTGTCCCCACACCTAGCCCAAACCTTATGGGGGACCTGAGCCTTGGTTACAGAGAAGCCACCTGGCCTGACCCCAACACAGGACAGTGGGAAAGGGGGTGATGGAGCCTCAGACTGTGTCCTCCACCCACTTCTAGCTGAGACCCAAAAGTCCTTTACCGAGTTGTACCCTTCTGGGGGCAAGAATGAGGTTCCTCCTTGCCTGGAGGTTCAGAGTGTGGCATCCAGGAATGCTTGCAAGAATGTGGGGAGCTGGGCTGGAGAGATGGCTCAGAGGTTAAGAGCACTGACTGCTCTTCCAGAGGTCATGAGTTCAATTCCCAGCAACCACATGATGGCTCACAACCATCTGTAATGAGATCTGGTGCCCTCTTCTGGTGTGTGTGAAGCAGAATGTTGTATACATAATAAATAAATAAATAAATAAATAAATAAATAAATAAATAAATAAATATTTATTTTAGAAAAAAAAAAAGAATGTGGGGAGCTCCAGAGGGTGAACAGATGGGGGGTTAACAGGCACAGGGTAACTAACCCATTTCTAACCCTTCCTAGGCCCAGATCATAGTGGAGCCGGGGCCTCCCGGTCCTCCTGGCCCCCCTGGTCCTATGGTAAGGATACCAAGTGGTTAGCCAACCTAGGTCGTGGCAGGGTTGGGAGGTAGCCCAGGGGAGGAAAGGCTTCTATGTGTGGGGAGCAGGGCACATCAGATCAAGAAGGCAGAACCCAGGGCAGAGCCACAAGAGCCATTGACTAGCCTGATTCCAGAGGGTCCTGGTCTTAAAGTTTTGACTCAGTCACACAGCCCTAATGATCTACTTTGCTCCTCCAGGGCCTTCAGGGGATTCAAGGTCCCAAGGTGAGTCAGACACACTCTGTTCATGAGAAAGTTTTATTAATGGACAGAGTGGGGCCTCTGGCTCAGCCGGTACATTCCCAGTGCCCTAAACAATGTCCCCAGAGCAGCCCTGTCCCATGTTTGGGGCTCTGTCCTTTCCTTCTCCCTTTGTCTAGGCACCCCAACTGTATCTCCCTTCAAGCCCTTCTCCCACTCCATCAGCCTCCTTGCCTGTTTCCACCCATTTCCCATGCCACCTTTTTCTGCTCCCCCTTCCTTACCCATGCACATCTGTGCTTTGACTGCCCACCGCCTGGACTTGAAGTCTTGGATTCGGTATGTATTTCATTATGTCATATTCTTGTCTCTTAAATCAAAACCTCAAGTGTACTGTGCCATGTGCCTGCCCCAAGGGAGGCAAACAGAACGGAAGTCCAGCTGGCCTCGCTCTTGTCATACAGGTTCTAATCTCTCCCTCCCCAGCGCAGAGGCCCTGTGGAGGACCCTGGGTCATAGAACCCTGCCCCAGTGTTGTGGCCAAGCACTACTTCTGATTCTATTTTGTCCCAAGCTTCAACACGCCATGGCTTGAAGAGACATCACTGGTGGCCCTAGTCCAAGGCTGGGCTTCAGGAAGCTGGTGGTGGTCAGCTAAACTGCTTCTATGTCATGATGGTGACCATCGGGGGCCCTGTGTGTGGCATGATGGTGACCATCGGTCCTGTGTGGAAGAAGGGAAAATGTATACACGTGCAACTGGCTCTAGCATTGAGCAAGCTGGAGTCAGGCCTGACAGAGCCTGGAGTCTCTGTCTCTGTCTCTGTCTCTCTCTCTCTTCCATCTGTCATGTGTATTTCAGTCTCCACACAGACCCGAACTTTCCTGTCCTGCCTTCCCTGTCCCCTCTCCTGACTGCTTTTCCACTTCACTTCCAGGGCCTGGACGGAGCCAAGGGAGAGAAAGGTGCATCGGGTGAGAGAGGCCCTCACGGCCTGCCTGTGAGTGTCGTGAGTGATCTTTCTCCTAGAGGTATTGCATGCTATGCTCTCCGTGCCTGCTGACCTTCTCCTCTTCCACCCAGGGACCAGTTGGCCCACCAGGCCTTATTGGGTTGCCAGGAACCAAAGGAGAGAAGGTAACCACTTGACTTTGAGCCCCCTGCCCACTGTGACCTCACACCCATCATGTCACTCAGCTTTTGGGGGTTCACCTTCTGCTGAGTTCCTGAACCCCCTGGGACCAATTACTATGGCTCTGTGATACCATCCTGCTCTGCCCCTTGTCTGTTACCAGCCACTGGGCTGAACTCTCAGTAGCTGAGTACCTAAGATCTCACCTCCACCTCCTCACATGCCCTCTGTATCTCTCCTCAGGGTAGACCCGGAGAGCCAGGACTTGATGTAAGTTTCTTATGGTCACTGTGGATGACTGGGCCCTCCTGTGTATGTCTTCTGCTCTCACATTGCCCGTGCATATAGCAACCTGGTTAGCTCAAGTGTGGCCCATTCCCGAGGGCTGCTGCTGACTGGCTTCCCTGTGTCCTCAGTGACATCCCCTGGAGTACTATGGGGATAGATAATAGTGAAAATTTGACCAATTTGATGGATGAGTAGAGAATGGATAGATGAGCAAATGGGTTGACAGATGGTGGAAGGTGGATAGACACAGACAGATGGACAATGGATGATGGTTGAGGGGATGGGTGGATGGATGTTGGCTGAAGGAAGAATGATGAAGATATGGTGGGGAATGGATTAATGGATGTGTGGGAATGGATTGATGGACAGGAATGATAGCTGAGGGATGATTGGATGGATGGATGGATGGATGGATGGATGGATGGATGCGTGGATGGATTGATGGATGGGTGGATGGATGGGTGGATGGATAGGTGGGTGGATGGAACACTGTAAAAGGGAGGTGAGGAGAGAAGTAAGGAGGCTGTTGCTATGTATTGATGACCAGTAATGAGGCCTTGGTTAGGGCAGCTTTGTGAAGAGACAAGAGGAAACATTAGTTTGATGTTGATTGCATCAGGCCTCCTTTGGTAAGACAACATAAACTTACAACTGAGAAGTCTAGGGATTTAACATATGTATCCAGGGCACAGCCATGTCAACACCACCAGCCCTCTCCCTCTCTGGTCTTTGCCTTCCCAGTGTGGGAATCACCAGGGAACTGGTTCAGCTCCTCCATACAAGTATCTTCCTGGACCCAATCAGTAGAAAGATTCGCCTCTCTCTACTGGTGCAGAGCAAATCTCTTTGGCTTCCGTTAATTAGTCCTAGCCATCACTGGGTTATAGGGATGCAGCATGCTCTCTGGCCAGGCTTGATCCCCTGTCACCTGGAGCTGGAATGCTCAGTAGGAAGGGAAGGAGAGGTCCAGAGAGGTCATGTGGCAGGGGAGGGAAATGGGATTGATGCAGAGGCCTCAGAGTATGCTCTAGACTTTAAGGAGAGTGTTGTTGCCATGGTGAGCAAACATGGCCAGGAAGAGAAAGACCAGTCAGTCTCCTGACTGGGGGGAGGGGGGTTCACCTTCCTTTGATAAGACAGTGCTATCCCTTACTGCTCTGCCACGTCTGTCTCCTAGGTCTGTGCCTGAGCACGTTTCTCATCTGCACCCCATAGCCTGCCCCAGGAGACATAAGGGAGGAAACACCCAATCCATTTCTGTCCCAGCATCCAGCCCACAGCCCGGGCTCTATGGATGCTTAGTCATGAGGTTGGGTAGGTGGACACTAGACTAAGAGATGAATGCAGAAGAAACCGAGCCAAGGCAGAGAGCACAAGTAACCTTCTCTCAGTCTGTTGAAGATGACCACATGACTTTCATGGGTTTCCACAGTACCAGCTGTGTCTGGCCATGACAGGAAGGAAAAGCCCTTCTCCATAAGCTCTGGATATACCTCTGTGATGGTTCCCGGCCAGAGACAATGTACTCCTTTCCCTGTGCCCACCTGGTACCCAGCATGTGCATAGGCCAGCAGCCAGAACCTGGCAGGTTTTGGGGTCACAGTTATGTGTGGACACAGGAGGAGGATGGCTGAGAGAGGAGCAGAGGTGTCATGTCCCAGAGAAGTGGGTTCAGCCCTCACTTCAGGTCTAACATTTCATCCATCTGGCAGGGTTTCCCTGGACCCAGGGGAGAAAAGGGTGACCGGAGTGAACGTGGAGAGAAGGTGAGGAAGAAGGGAGATAGGGCACGCAGCAGGTGGGAAGATGGGTGCTGGGGCCAAGAACTGCAGAGCCTGGTGGCTGCTGGACCCTGGGGCGTCTCGCTGGGAGGTGGTGAAGGGGTCCCAAACCTGGCAACCATAGCTACCCCACTATTTCCTTCTTATGCAGGGAGAACGAGGGGTTCCTGGCCGGAAAGGAGTCAAGGGCCAGAAGGGAGAGCCAGGCCCACCGGGCCTTGACCAGCCATGCCCCGTGGTAGGTGTCTTGGCAGGATGGAGCTCGGACCAGCCAGAGGTGCCATTGCCAGAATCATAGCTCTTATGCTGTGGACCTGATGTTCCCACCAGTGTGGCTGAAAGATGCAGCCATGTGTGGAGATGGAGGCCTGGCCAGGAAGTGTTTACCACTCCTAGTTACTTCTGTTTACTCAGCCTTAAGGCAGAGCTAACCCATCTCGGGCTAACCTTGGGTAGGGGTAGAGAGGAGCCAGGATAGGAACAGAACCGTTATTTCCCAGAGTCATCAGTAATGGGGGTGTCCTGGGAGGGGGCTAGGGGCTGGGAAGGGAAGCCCAGCAGACACACAGACCTGGTGTGTATTACAAAGTCAGGGAGTGGCCAGCCCCCTTCCCCCACCCTGACCGTGATTGCCTAAGACCTCGCTGAGGTCTGACTTCCTATGGACTTGAGACTGGGCTGGCCTGAGATGGGACTTCTTCAGTCTTTGGGAGAGTCACACCACCCTGCCTCTCCTAGGTCTCTCATTCTCCTTCTGCTCCTTTCCTTCTCCGGTGGTTGGTCTAGCCTCCTCCCCACCCCCGGAGACACACAGACCCTTCCTTCACTTCTCCCCCTCCTATCCGTCTCACTTCCTGCTGGCAATAGCTCTTGATAACCCACCAGGCCCGGTAGTGAAACTCCCACAGTCCAGTTCCTGTTTTCTAGCGAAGTGAAGGGTTTATATCGCAGGGTCTAGAGTGGTACTCAGAAAGGACAGGAAAACGAAGCAGCTCTTCACACTAAGCTGTCCAGATGTTCACTCCCAAGCACCATCGTCAGGGCTTTGGGGAGTAGGCAGACTGACTCAGGGTCAGGGACCTCTACTGGGTCCTCTGGGCTCCAGTGAGTTCCTCCAACCCTTTGTACCTTCCTCTCCTTCTTCCTAGTGGGTCTGAGATATTAGTGAGAGAAAATAAGCAGCCTAAAATCCCAGCACTCAGGAGTCTGAGGCAGGAGGATGGCCTCTGCTGCACAGTGAGACTCTGTCTCCAACACAGACAGCCAGGGGCTGAGGACATGGCTCAGGTAGCGAAGCATTTGCCTTGCAAGTGTGAAAACCTGAGTTCAGATCTCCAGACCCCACGTGGAAAGTTAGGCATGGTGATGTGTGCTGGCGAGGTGAGGACTGGCAAATCTCCGGAGCCCACTGCCAGCTAGCCCAGCCCACCCACTTGGCAGAGTTCCAGGCCAATGGACACCTTGTCTCAAACAAAAGGAGGTGCCTGAGGACCCAATCTCCACATTCACGTGCACACAAGCGCATACATGCACACACAAACATACACACAAACACAAAAAGACAGCTGAGAGGGTGAGAACCCAGTCCTGCTTCTTCAGAGCCTGGACCCAGACTTCCTCCATGTGAGCAAGCCTTTGTCTTCAACACAGGAACATCCTCGATGTGGAGGCAAGTGTGGGGCACCGGGCTCCCGGGGCCTTGTGAAGGGCATCGGGCCCTGCCCTGTGGTACGCAGTCTGGTTGCCGTGTGCTGTGTGTGCAATGCTGGGCCTTCTGGGATGCTTTGGGCTGCTGGTTCTGCCCCCTCCCTTCCTCCTTTCTTCCTTCTGGTGCATTCTACCCCTCCTCTCTTCTCCTCTCCTCACCTTCTAGTCCCCAAACCATACCCCAGCATGCACTTGGAAGGGGCTCAGGGAGTGTGTTCCATGTGTTTTCCCTGTACCTGTACTTTGGAATAGACGGGAATGTTTCTGCCTCAGGGTCCCCCAGGGACTTCACGTTTTTGTTCACCACCAGCTCTCCAACCCCCCAGGCTACCTGAGGAAGCCCACCCATGCTCATATCTGATGGGTGGGTGGACACTGTTGAAGCTTTCAGGCAACCCCATCTTTAATGCCCAGGGTTCATCCTGATGACACTATCTGCCTCCCAGATCCAACCGAAGTGGCCAGGAAGGGCTGGAGAGATGCCAGCTCCTGCACTGTCACCGCTTGAAGACATTCCTGCCCAAATCCTGAGAGCTTTCAGGGCCCCCAGGATGTCACTACTAGCAGGCAGGAAGCCATGCCACCTTTTTCAAAGGATCCCACCCTCCTCTGGCCGGCAATAGCAAATGTCTAACACAGCGCCCATCATATTAGAGTCCTAGATCTGCCCACTACTCACGTACCCCCAAAAAGCACCATGAGAGGATAGGACAAGTGCAATGGGGGACATTATGTCCTCAAATGGACAGAGGAGACTCCCAACCCTGCTTCAGTGGAATCCAGTGGCTTCAAGTAGCAGCTCCCTGGCTACATCTCCTTAGAGTCCCAGCAAGGGTGGGGAAGGTATTGATAAGCCTCATGCCCCTGACATTTAAACCTCCTTTTTTCCAGGGCCCTGACGGGCTGCCGGTGCCTGGCTGCTGGCATAAGGTATTTTCAGGAAAGGGTCTCGAGGGTGGGCCTGAAGGATTTGGGATGGGAGAGTTAGAGGGAGAGAGAGGACCCATGGAACCAGGTATCATCACACAAAGGTTTGACTCTCAGTCTCACAGGGACTGAATGGTCAGGATTTTCAACATTTTTGGTGACTTTGTGGTCACGTGGTCGAGGCTTAGAGCTTGGTCCTGGCTGATGGGTGTCATCTACCTTATTGGTCATCTGGGCCTTGGGTGGCATCTGGACCTATCAAATGAAAGCCATTGGGGAGCCTCCTGGGACTTATCCTCACTGCCCCACTGAAAGGGGCCTAGAAAGAAAGGTGGGGTTACACTTGTTCCTGAAGAAATCGTCAGGGTAGAGGTTTCTGGTGAGGGCCACAAGGACCTCTCCAGGCCCCTCATCACCCTCCATCTCTCCCTCCTTTTCCAGTGATCCTCAGACATGGCTCCCAACCTGTACAGATCTGTTTGGATGTTTTTAACTTGTGTAAAAACAAAACAGTAATATATTGATCTTCTTTATGGGATGTGCCAACGGTGGCCTTTAAACATTTGAGAGTGTGCCAACCAGCCCTAGGACAACCTACACAGGAAGTCGGCAGGAAAGAAGACAGGCCACTCTGGAGAGACTTGTTTGTACGTGAGGGCCCCCGGCAGGGCCTGGCTTTCCTAGAGAAGAAAACGAAGGTGAAAAACGCCTGGCTCAGGTGAGGCTGGACAGACTCCAGGTTGGGCCTGCAATCACCTGATTAGCAGAGACACACAACAACTCTCCTCTGACGCCCCACTGCCCCGTCGTCTCACTGCCCAACAAGACCCCCTTGGACGACTGTTGTACCTTCTTGCCTCTGGACCCTGCCACACTCAGCTGCACTGAGACTCTGTGTTCAACAGGGCAGGCGACGATTCCTAGAATCCAGCACTTGGAGAGAAGGTGATGGAAAGAACCAAGAAGGCCTTGCTGTACCCAAGCTCGGTAGGCTTCCAAAGGCCACTGTGAGAGGAGTTTGTGTCCTCGGGCCTTGGGAAGTGGCAGGGCTCTATGAATGCCTCGGTGTGGCAGCTCAGTGACCCCTGACTGTAGGGTAGGGAGACCCAGATGCACTAGTTGCTACTTCCAGTCTCCTCTCCTCACCCAAAGCAGGAACAGAAGAACTTTGTCAGCTCTGAGGAGACAGGCCTCTTGTTCAGAACTTGGGTCTCACTGGCCCCAAGTCTCCCACCTAGAACTCTGGTCAGCCTGGCAGAAACTGGCCTCCTAGTAGGTGGTACAGACACCATGAACCCAAAGGCTGGTCCTTGCTAGCCTGAACAAAACACCTATGACAGAAACCCCTGTCCTCCGAGAAGGGGCTTCAACACTGCTAACAAAGGTTCCTAGCTACCCACTCCATCCACGGTCTCCCTCTCCTCTCCGTGCCAAGGTGTAATAAACCACACGTGTGTGTCTGGGTATGTCTGTCCTTGCAGACTTCTGTGGTCACCTCTAGCTGAGTTCACCCTGCTGGTTCCTGCTGAAGAGGAAAAGGGCTCTCCCTAGGGGGAGAGCCATCCCAGAATCGAGAATATAGTTAAGGGTTAGGAGATAGGAGGGTATAGGCTCAAGACCTGGACCCATAGATGTCAGCAGAATCCTGGGACCAGTCATATAACATCACTAAGTTCCTGTGTCCTCTTCTGCTGTGCTTCCTAAGCAAGAACACTCCAAACTTGTTGCCTCAAAATATTCAACCTCTCAGTTCCAAGGATTCAAGAGGACGAGCTGGGTGGGTCTCTCTTGGACTCTTCCTCATCCGGTGAGTGGTACCTGTCAGCTAGGATCCCAATGGCCCTGACACCTACCTACCTACGACCCGTTTGAATGGCCTGGGCTACCTCACAGCATGGCCACAGGATTCCTGGAAAGCTGTGTCACCTTGTATGACAAAGCCTCCGAAGTCATATGCTGTCACTTCCTGCCAGAGACAGAGGTTCATCCCAATGGAAGGGGGAAAAGACAGACCCATCTCTCAATGAGCAAAATGTCGATGTCATATTTAAATGAGAAAATTTGAGAGAGTGGATCTTGTTGTAGCCCTTCAGAAATAAACCCAGCTTTCGTGTAGCCCAGGCTAGCCTTGAAATCACTATGTAGCTTCGGATGACCTTAAATTTCTGACCCTCCAGTCTCTACTTCCAAATGCTGGGATTACAGTTAGTGCATCCATTTTTTTTACAGCGCTGGGAACTGACCCTAAGGCTTTCCACATGCTAGGCAAGCACTTGACCAACTAAGCTACATTCTTAGCCTTTGTTGTATAACATCTTAAGAAATGCCTCCTGGGGCTGGAGAGATGGCTCAGCAGTTAAGAGCATTGTCTGCTCTTCCAAAGGTCCTGAGTTCAATTCCCAGCAACCACATAGTGGCTCACAACCATCTGTAATGAGGTCTGGTGCCCTCTTCTGGCCTGCAGGCATATACACACAGAATATTGTATACATAATAAATAAATATTTTTTTAAAAAGAAAACATCATTTAAAAAAAAAAGAAATGCCTCCTGCCACTCCTCTGTAGCATGAGACAGTAATACTTAAAATTCGGATGTGGTCCAGTATGATTCAGCTTTGTAGACTACACAGAGAGCTTAGAACATTCAGACACCCCAAAGTCCCTGTGGCTGGTTGTCCTCCCTGTATCTGCCCCAGGGTCAAGTAGTAATCACAGTATTGTCTAGGGGACCCATGTCATACCTCTGCATATCTTTAGAACAACCTGGGGAGATGCCCAGCAAATGTGCCCATGTCACGGATGACAAACCCACACTCTTTCTCTGTGTGTAGAGAAAAGCAGGAGGCTGCAATAACAATGTCTCTGGCCTCCTTCCTCTAAGGACTGAAGTCTGTGGAGGACCATACTCACCAGACCATACGCAGACTTATTGGTGTGCAGTAGGGGCCCAGCCACACAGGTTATGTCAGGTCCCTACCTCTGTCCCTCTGAGGAGCTGTCGATACGTAGACAGACCATGCTCTCTGCCAGTTGACTGGGTCAACTGGGAAACCAGAAATAAGAAAAGGAAGATGGGTGGAGTGGGCCGAAAGGACTGATGTGGCTCTGGTGTCAATGTCTGCTCTGGAGACACAGCATAGCCTCCCCAGCCTGCCATACTGGGTGCACTCCTCTTTCCGCCGAAGAACTTGGTCCCCTCATCCGTCCTGCAAAGAGAGGGGCTGCAGTGGTAGGTGTCACTATGTCCATTTTACAGATGGGAAACCTGAGGCTCTGAGTAGGTAGTCAGCTGTTCAGGAATGCACAGCCAGGCTGGAGTGACAGGCTTGGAATTAGACCCATGCTCTTAGAAGTCACCTCCTTTGTCTGCAGAATTGTGTGGCAGTGTATGGAATCTGCTGGGAGGTCCCTTGTCAATGGGTGGACAGCAAGTAGAGCTTGGTGGGGGTCGAAAGCCAGGGGTCTCCCTGTTCTTTCTCAGCCGGGCTGCAGTAGACCATTCTTGGCCCGTTGCTGCCCTCTTGTGGCCTCATACCTGAGTCCTTGCACAAGGACATGCAAAGCCACTTGAGTCCTAGGCCAGCCTGGAGTGAGGACAGAGATTGACTTGTTCAGGGTCTCAGATGAAACAATGGGGAACGCCTTGCCTCACCAATGAGCCTCAAGGACTGAGAGGCTTTGGGTCTCCCTGTCTAGAGAAGAGGCTCTCTGTAAGTCATTCAATTCTGGAAGGAGAGAGGAGTCTGTTTATTGAGTCCTGAAGTGTTCCGTGACAGCTAAAGCAACCACCAGGATGGCTGTCCCCCTGAACAGATGGACCTGCGGCTTGAGAGACGCTGACTGACTCCATTCCCACCCTTAGAGAAGGCCTTCAGTTATCACAGAACTGGGGGACACTCCTGCTGTTCAGTGGACAGAGTCAAGGCGAGCATACATCTGAAATCCTGGACACTCCTGGCCAGTGGTGAACATGCCCACTGAGGATGCCCGCTGAGAAACCCTGCCCTAGAGTCAGGGGTGGGGGCAGGGTTTTTTTGTTGTTGTTGTTTTTTTTTTTTTGCTTGTCGAGAAAGGGACTCAATCGATAGCCTCGGCTGGTCTCTTAACTTGCAGTTCGGCCTCCGCCTCCCAGGTGCCGGGATTACTGGTTTGCTCTGCCATGCTCCCCTCTACATCCAATCTTTGCTCAGCCCCCTCTTTCCTCTCAGTCTGTGCCCTCCTGGCCTCCAGTGTTGCCTTCAAGGTCAGCTGCCAGAAAATGGACAGATATTTAGCATGGGGCCCGGGGCAGGCAGGAAGGGGCTTTTTGAGCAGGAAGGTGGACTCTTGGGTAGTTTTATGGTTACATACATGCAACTCCACTCAATTTAGGAAGATGGAAGACTCTGTGGCTGGGTGGTGGTGACAGGATGCAGCAATGAGAACATGCTAGTCCCTCTGGATTGTACCCTTCGAAATGGCTTGTTTTTTTTATGTATATTTTACCACAATAAAAACAAGAAATGCAAGAATATAAGGTTGTTCTTTAATGTTTTTCTGCAGTTTTGTGGAGAAGAAATGAGCTATTGGCTAATGGGCAGAGGGCTGGCATGTGGGCAAGACTGCCCCAGCCTGCTGAGGGGCAGTCCTCAGCCTCTGTCCAGGGTTTGTCCAGGTCCCAGCGTCCAACTCTCGGGGCGGTATCTCTGTTCTCCCAGTTCCCTAACCGTAGAGGTCTCCTGTCACTCAGTGTGCTAGCTCAGGAGGCCTGCAGCAGGCCCACTGTGAGTCTGGGAGCAAAACCCTTTCTTCTCCCAACCCTCTTCCTATCTGCCCACTGCAAGATTCTCTTCGCGTAGCGACATGTCAAGTTCACCATGCCTGGGCCTAGCAAGAATCTCTAGGGATCTCCGTGGTCGGCCGCAGCAGTGGCCCGGAGCTCTCCTGCACCAAACTGGGAAAGCCTGCGTCCTTCCAGGTGCCCGTCATTACCCTCACGGAACATCACGCTTTAAGCACAGAGAGGGCAACCTGTTGGGCGTGTCCAGCCTCAGTCCTAAATCCCATTCAACAGGGCGACCTGGAGACACGTTCTTGGGAGCCAAATCCCGGGGGTGGGAGAGGCGAAGGGCGAGAAACAACCCTGGCCCAGCGCAAAACATCCGCGAACCGTGGCGTGGGTCACAAGCGAGCTTGCGCGTGGCTTGCAGGACTAATTAATTGAGCGCCGGGAAGGGAGCTCCCGGGGGCGGGGCCAGCACTGAAGCCCCGCCCCAAACTAACGTGGCTGGCGGAGGCGGGGCCGAGCGCGCAGCCTCTGGGCCCTGACTGACAGCGTGGCGAAATGGCCGCGGATCGGCGCCCCAAGGGAGCCACTCTGGACTTGAGGCACCGGCTGCTCAGGTACCGCGTGCGGGCTTGGAAGGCGCGACAGCCCCAAGTCCCTGACTTCCCCGCCTTTCTCAGCCTTGGCTTCCTAGAAGCGGCCGCGGGCCACCCCGCGGCTCCGGGACGTCCCCTGCCCTGAGAGCGGGCTTTGCCCCCAGCAGCTGCCTGCAAGGGAAGACGGGCTTGGCCCGGGTGGGCAGCCGGGTCGCAGACAGGGTTAGACGAAGTCTGCTCTTGGCCTGTGAGGGGGACCCTTGGCTCCACGTGGAGAGGAGGCGGTGGCTGGGGCTAGCCACCCCAACCAGGGGCAGTAGGACCCTGAGCTGGCAAGGAATGTTGAGGGGTTAAGATCCAGCTCCTAACACGGGGCTTTTCTTCGGGAAGCCATCTGGAAGATTCTTTCACCAGGACTGGAGGAACTGATGTCTGTGCAAGCAAAAGTGAGCGGGCTGCCAAGGCTTAGCCAGTTTTGTCTCAGCAACTTTCTGCCCCGTCCTGTGTCTCCTAGGCATGAGGAGGCAAGCTTTTGTCCTTTCCAGAAGGCGGCTGTGATGAGTGCCGTTCCCGCTCCGGTCTTTAGACCGGGCTGTCCATTCTTTGCCTGTCCCCACAGCTCTTCCTGCAGACTCTTTTTTCCCGAGGACCCTGTTAAGATTATCCGAAGCCAAGGGCAGTATCTGTACGACGAGCAAGGGCGAGAGTTCCTGGACTGTATCAACAACGTAGCTCATGGTCAGTACGACGCCTCGCCCTTGGTGGGGCAGGAGAGGAAGCTGAGGCTGTAAATCTGATAAGCAGCTGGGGTTGAACAGAGCAGAGAGCCCCCCAATCTTTGGGAAGGAGCCTGAAAAGGCCCACACCATATCTGTGCTAAACCGGGCCAGAGTCGTCAGAGGGTGGAGGCTTTAGGGTTCAAGTTCCACTTAGAACTCACAGCATGCTGGGCATGTAGCCTGCCCAGCCATGACCACCGATGTAGCATGAGCTCAGCCCTGAGCAGGGTCATGAGAAATGGCCTTCAGCCCTGTTGACTGTTGCGCGCGTGGGG
>NW_026067978.1:323996-346838 GCF_014885135.2 Alexandromys fortis
GGGGGGAGACACTCGGACTACGGAAAACTGAAGTACGCATTTAGCCAACTGGGGCCACCAGAGCTGATGTTGGAAAGGCAGGCTTTGAATTAAAAGGCACATTGGAAGCAGAGAGAGGTTAAAATCCAAGACTCTCCCAGCACTCACGAGACAGAGGCAGGTGAATCTGTGAGTTAAAGGCCAAGACAATCAGCTTTGCAGAGAGAACCTGTCCTGGGGGGGGGGAGGGGCGAGGGGGAGGGGCAGAAGTTACTTAGTCCTCTGAGCCTTGTTGCTCATTGGACAATAGACAAGACTCAGCTGGCGAAGCATCTAGTCTGACTCGGGTGTTTTGGATAATTGTTAATACTATTAAATTGCTTTGGCAATGCTTGACACGTGGTAAGCGCTCACTAACTCTGTTCTGTTACTATCCCTGACCCTCTGACCGTTCCCCTCCAGCCAGAGGTCTCAAGACACCTCTCTAAACACATTGGTTTTTCCGGAGAACGTTTCTCCTTCTGCTGGACTGTCTCTCAAGGCTTTCCATTCCAGAACATCATCTCTGTGCTTCCCCCGCTTTGCACCTGCCTCCGTTAACTTCGTCTCCCCTGCGTGGGTTTGCAGACAGAGCTGAGGGGGATCTGGTGGGGCTGGCTGATGATGGAGGTGGCCCTCTTGCAGTTGGTCACTGCCATCCCACCGTGGTCCAAGCCGCACACGAACAGAACCTGATGCTCAACACCAACAGCCGATACCTTCACGACAACATTGTGGACTATGCCCAGAGGCTGTCGGAGACCCTGCCGGAGGAGCTCTCTGTGTTTTATTTCCTGAATTCTGGGTAAGTGAACTGTGTGACCAATGTGCCCTGTTGAAAACATGTCTAGAGAAAATCACCCATGTGGGTGCCACACTGTAGAACCCACTTCAGGGAGAGGCTTCTAACCTTCCTGGTTGTAGACTCTGAAGCCTTTATGTTGGCTCCTGGTACTTCCTCTGTAGAAGACACCATCCCCTCCCTTCCAGACACACTGGGGCTTAGTGAAGTAATGGACTTCTTTATTTCTTCCTCACGGATTCAGCCCTCAGATGTGATTCAGCAAGCTTAAGGGTCATCAAATGTTCTTCAGAGAAATGTGAAATTGTGGAGGGGGTCCTTTCTGGAGGGAGAGTACAGAGTGATGGGGCCTGACTTGACTGCTTCTGGGTAGATGCTTAGAGCTCCCAAAGTGGCAGCTTAAGGGAGAAGGAAGGGTTCTTATCAGGGTTGATTACCACCTGGCACAGCCTGGGCAAAGGCCCTGTAACATGAAGGGGCAAGGCATGTTTAGTGACCCAAAAGAGGAAGGAGTGAGCGGTCCCTTAGCCAAGTGAGGGAAGCTATGTTTATCTTAGGACCACTAGAAAGCTAGGGACTTGGGGTGAGGGTTGATTTGTTTGTTTTTTCCTGGTAGTGATTACTGCTTTTGATGTTTGTTGTTAATACGTGTGAGTGTTCAGTGTGTGTTTTTAGTATGAGTGTTTGCCTGCATATGTCTATGCATCATGTGCGTGTCTGATGCCCGTGGAGGCCAGGTGGTTTCAGATCTCCTGGAACTGCCAGTTGTGAGCGTCCACGTGGGGCCTGAAACCAGGTCTTCTACAAGAGCAGCCCCTGCTCTGACCAGCTGAGCCATCTCTCCAGCCCCGCCCCCGTAAAGGGCTTTAATCAGGAAGGTGATGCTGTCCTGCTGGGGAGAACGAGAGAGGCTAGTGGTGGGAGTGGCCGTGAGGACAGAACCAGGAACATGCTTACCACCTGTCCGACAAACAGCATCTGCCTACAGGAACAAGCACAGTTAGCATTGCCACTTACAATCTCCCGTCTCCTGCAGAGCTTAGCAGTCATTCTTCCTGAGATGCTTTCTCCTTGTGTTTACAGGCTCTGGTGTCTACCAGCTGCCAGCGCCACTGTTTGCTAGGGCAGGTCCCACTCCTCTGTTCATGGGGCAGGTCCCTCCCCTCCTCTGTTCATGGGGCAGGTCCCTCCCCTCCTCTGTTCATGGGGCAGGTCCCTCCCTTCCTCTGTTCATGGGGCAGGTCCCACCCCTCCTCTGTTCTGTTCAGGGCAGGTCCCACCCCTCCTCTGTTCTGTTCAGGGCAGGTCCCACCCCTCCTCTGTTCAAGGCAGGTCCCACCCCTCCTCTGTTCATGGGGCAGGTCCCACCCCTCCTCTGTTCAGGGCAGGTCCCACTCCTTTTTTCCCCTCTGTCATCTCATCTATATGCTTGGAATTAAATGTCATCCTTGTGCTGGGGACTCAAAAATCTGCATCACAAACACAGATGTTGGAGCTGGACAGATAGCTTAGCAGTTAACAGTGTCTACTTTTCCAGGGGACCTGAGTTTTTGTTGGGGGAGGGGGGTGTTTTGGATTTGTTTTTGTTTATTTTGATGTTGTTTTCATTGTTTTTTCTTTGGTTGGTTTATTGGTTTTTTTTTTTTTGGTTGGGGGGGGGGTTGTAGGTTTGTTTTCTTTTTCAAGACAGAATTTCTCAATGTAACATCCCTGGCTGTCCTGGAACTCACAATGTAGACCAGGCTGGCCTCGAACTTTAGAGATCCACCTGCCTTGTCCTCCATAGGGCTGGAATTAAAGGTGTGTGCCACCACCGCCCAGCAAGGACCTGGGTTTGATTCCTAGCACCTATGTGGCTACTCACACTCTCTGTAACTGCAGTAAAGAATCCAATGGGCAATTTCAGAGATACCAGGCACATATATGGTGACAAACGCGCATACAGGCAAAATACCCATACATAAAATGCGTTTTAATTAAAATAAAGGGAGGGGGCTGAAGAGATGGCTCAGTGGTTAAGAACAACACTTGATGCTCCTGCAGAAGTTCCATTCCCAGCACCCACATCAGGTGGTTCACAGCCACCTGTAACCCTCAGTGCCCTCTTCTGGACTCCTTTGGCACTGCACAAACAAACCCACCCCACAGACATACATTCATATAATTGGGGGAAAAAAAAAAGGATTTTTTAAAAACCCAGATGCCTCCTATGTGTTCCACTTAAGGTTATAAGTGGCCATGTGACATCTGACAGTCATCTCCAACTTCACCGATCCAAAAACAACCACGAACTGCCTTCTCCTGGGCATACTGGCACACACGTTTAGTCCCAGGGAGGCAGAGGCAGGCAGATCTCTATGAGTTCAAGGCCAGTAATGAAATAGAATTGCCTTCTACCAGTGCCTGTGTGAGATCACAGCACGGTTCTCCCTGATGCTGCCTTCCCCCAAACACATACACCATCCACATACTCACCTGTGTGTGCTTGGAAGAAACCATACCTGCAATCTGCCCTAATCTGCCCCAGGATCTCTCTTAGCTCATGCCCATGGCTCTCACCCAGGCAGCCTGCAGGGCCTCCTCACTCCCATCTCAAATGCTGCTGAGGAGATAGACAGTCTCCTCCTCAGTCCTGGAAGCATGACCCTTCACATCTCTTCACTCCTCTGCCCCAGCTTCCTTCCCTCGGTTGCCTGAACATACCTCTTTGCTGCTATCTCACTGACCCCGCTGTGTTGATGGTTAGGGTAACCATAACAAAAAGGTTGTAGGCTTGGAGGTTAAACAATTAATTAAAACCACACATGGTGGTGCCTTTAATCCTAGCACTTGAGAGGCTGAGGCAGGGGATGTCAGAGTTTGAGTTTAGCCTCGTCCACCCAGAGTTCCAGGACAGTCAGGGATATGTAGAAAGATCCTATCTCAAAAAGAAAGTAAAAATAATGTCTGTTCTCAAAGTTCTGGAGGACAGAAGTCCAAGACCATCATGTCAGTAGGGTCCGTGTCCTCTGAGGCCTCGCTCTACCTAACACATGACTGTCTTCCCACCCACCTCACAGGGTCTGTGCAAATGCCCTGTATCTTTGTGAATCCACCTCACAGGGTCTGTGCAAATGCCCCGGTATCTTCGTGAATCCACCTCATAGGGTCTGTGCAAATGCCCCGGTATCTCTGTGTATCAACACCATTTCTCATATGGACATCAATCAGATTGGGCTGGGGTTGCCAACAGGCTTCCTTTAACTAACCTGTTTAAAGGCCTTGTCTCCCTCCAAGTGGTGGTGATGCAGCCTTTAGTCCCAGCACTCAGGAGGCAGAGGCAGGTGAATCTCTTTGAGTTTGAGGCCAGTCTGATCTACAAGAGCTAGTTCCAAGACAGGCTCCAAAGCTACACAAAAGCCCTGTCTCAAAAAACCAAAAAACAGAAAAACAGGTCATTCTGAGGTCCTATGATTTGGGCTTCAATGTAGTAGTTTTAGGAGAACACATTTTACCCCATAACACCCTCATGCAGGTCTTCCTCAGCAGAGCAGCCTGAGCCCAGTGTTGACACAGAAATGATCACTGTGCCTCATTGTTTGACTTTCAAGATAGATCAGAGCAGGGCAGTGATGGCACACGCCTTTAATCCCAGCAATCAGACAGCAGAGGCAGGCATATCTCTATGAGATCGAGGACAGCCTAGTCTACAGAGTAAGTTCCAGGACAGCCAGAGAAACAAACAACAGGTGCATCATGATTTAAGTTTTAAGAGTGCACCTCCTGTTTTCTCCCTGCTCTGAGGCACAGAAGGCACTAGATGTTGCCAAGGGACTGGTGTCCTGAGAATGCTCTCAATGCTGGAAGGATTCCTTCTTCAAGGGAAGCGCTTAGGTGATGTTCCAAGTCATGCCCATATTTTCTGTCACAGGTCAGAAGCCAACGACCTGGCCTTAAGACTGGCTCGCCAGTGCACAGGACACCAGGATGTGGTGGTATTAGACCAGTAAGTGTAACTCACACAGCCCTGCTTCTCCAGAGCCTGGGCTCCACAAGCCTCTAGGGGTCAGCGAGGCTCTGGCTTTGAGACCTTAAGTGGGGAAGTGGAAGATACAGGATCACGGGAAGCCAGTGTAGCAAGAAAGCCAGACCACAGTGACGCTTTCCTGGAGGTCGTTTTCACCCAGCTTTCTGAGAGAACAGCAGCTGGGGAAGGAAAGCAGCCACACATCATCTGGAGGCTCAGCTGACTGCTCTAGAGACCAAAGGCCATCAGAGACCTGTTAATGTTTAAGATGTACTGTAATCCTATGCCCCCACTTTAAAGAGGAGAAAACTGAACCCAGAGTGGGCAGGTGTCTAGAATTGTGGCATGCCAGTTATTAGCCTTGCAGGAAGTCACTCCAAGCCTGCACCCATCCCCAGCTCAAGGACTTGGTACCTGAGGAAGAAAGATGGGCTTCCCCGTGTTTTGTCTTCAAAAGTGGTAGACAGTGGCTAAGGCTGGTCCAGGGAGTAAATGCCAACATGCCTAAGCCCACATCCTCCTTCTCCCTAGTGCTTATCACGGTCACCTGAGCTCCTTGATCGACATCAGTCCCTACAAGTTCCGAGCCCTGGATGGCCAGAAGGAATGGGTCCATGTGGTATGCACGCTCCCATTAGCACCAGGTCAGTTTCCACCCCCAAGCCCGGATGACATGGCAGTGTCTCTCCCTGCAGGCTCCTCTCCCAGACACCTACCGGGGCCCCTACCGGGAGGACCACCCCAATCCAGCAGAGGCCTATGCCAGTGAGGTGAAGCAAGTGATCAGCATCGCACAGGAGAAGGGCAGGAAGGTAACCACACCCACATCAGTCCAGAGGATGTCAAGTCCGCTGTGACAAGATGCTGAGAGCCCAGACGGTGTGAGAGTAGAACGAGCCCCAGGCCTGGTGGCACAGGTGTTATTCTAGCTACCTGAACTATATATCAGGGTCACCCTGAGCAACTTAATGAAACTCTATACAAAATAATTTTAATTTTTTAAATTATTTTAGTATTTTGTGTGTATGGGTGTTTTGCCTACATGTATGTTTGTGCACCGTGTGTGCAGTGCCCTTGGGGGTTAGAAGAGAACGTTGGGTCCCCAGGGACTAGAGTTATAGATGGTTGTGAGTCACCACGTGGGTGCTGAGGATTGAATTCAGGACCTCTGGAAGAGCAGCCACCACTGAGCCATCCCTCCAGCCCTGGAATTTTTTACAAAGTAAAAAAGAAAAGATGGGCAGCGTGGTGTGGTAGTTCACATCTTTAATCCCAGCTCTCAGGAGGCAGAATCAGATAGATTTGAGTTTGAGGCCAGTGTGGCCTAACTAGGGAGTTACAGGCCAATCAGGGCTAGAACTGAGTCCCCATCTCAAAGAAAAAGGGGGTGTGGTGAGAATGTAGCTCTGTGCTTACCTAGTATGTGTGTGAGAGACATGAACTCAATTCCAGTACTGAAAAAAGGAGCAAAATGAGACCCTGATTTTGGTTTGAGAATCTAGTGTGAAGAGGGGCTGAGGCTTGTTAATGTCCAGCCTAGTTTTAATACAATGGAGAGAGTAGGGATCCCGGGACCCAGGCTGGAGCAGTGTGGATCTAAGGAGGCTCCTTAGAGGAAGTTACTATGGAGTTACATAGTAAAAGGTAAGATTTAGCATTCCAAGTAGGGTAGGAGTCAGGAGAGGAAGAGCTAACTGAACAGGCAGCTGCACAGATGAGGACCACATGACGGAGGCCAGGCAGAGCAGGTTGTCAGATGGACCTAGACAAGCAGGCAGGACCCATATGCCTGGAATTTACCCAGGGACCTCAACATAGAAGGAGAGGAGACCCGAGGACTGGGCTGTTCTCTGTCTTAGGTTGCATGCCAGATATAATTCACTGGGACAGCCTAAAGACAGGGACCATGAGGCTGCCTCCCAGGAGAGTGGATAGGGATTCTGTGGAGAGGCAAGTGGGAGTGTATACCCTGGGAGAACAAGGCCCACAGTGCTAGCAACTGGGCTCTATAAAACTGAAGGAGTGACCAGCAAACCAAAGAGTGTTTAGGAAAAAGGTAGGCTGTGATGCCTGAGAGGTTTGCAGAACCAGCTGAGGGGCTCTGATGCACCACAAACACTTCAAAAGAACCTGTGGTGTTGCCGGGCGGTGATGGCGCACACCTTTAATCCCAGCACTCGGGAGGCAGAGGCAGGCGGATCTCTGTGGGTTCGAGACCAGCCTGGTCTACAAGAGCTAGTTCCAGGGCTGGCTCCAAAACCAGAGAGAAACCCTGTCTCGAAAAACAAACAAAAAAAGAACCTGTGGTATTGATCATAATAGCTCACACCTTTAATCCCACACTGGGAGGCAGAGGTGGGCAGATCTCTGAGTTTAAGGGTCTACAGAGTTCATTCTAGGACAGCCAGGGCTATACAGACAAAGCCTCCCTCAAAAACGAGAGAGAGAGAGAGAGAGAGAGAGAGAGAGAGAGAGAGAGAGAGAGAGAGAGAGAGAGAGGATAAGACACAGTAGGGAAAACATGCTTGGGCAAAGGGTTTTAAGCAGGACAGAGATGACCTCGGTGTCTGGGTTGAAGCATCCTCCTGAAGGCACTATGAGAGACAGGAAGAGGTATCCCGTACAACAGCATCTGCGGTAGCTGGGACAACAAGTGGACTCATGTGACAGCCATGAGACAATGGGTGTCAGCAAGACACATTAAAAGAGGGTGTAGCGTATTGGCTTTGTGGGAGCCTAGGCAGTTTGGATGCTCACCTTACTAGACCTGGATGGAGGAGGGTGGTCCTTGGACTTCCCACAGGGCAGAGAACCCTGATTGCTCTTTGGGCTGACGAGGGAGGGGGACTTGATTGGGGGAGGGGGAGGGAAAGGGGAGGCGACGGTGGGGAAGAGACAGAAATCTTTAATAAATAAAAAAAAATAAAAATAAAAGAGGGTGTAGGTAAGAATGAAGCCATGTTTTTGTTCTGAGCTGAGACTGTTGCTGGTCACCACATGGGGACCAAGAAGAAAGACTTATGAGGTGGGAGGAGGTTTGTAAGTGAATATAGCTGACTGGAGCAAGCCCAAGTAGAAGGGGATGGAGGCATCAAGGGGGTGGGGTGAGTTACCCCCTCGGATGTGACATAACACCCAAAGGAAGGGGCACTGCCAATATTAGCGAGGCACACTGAACTCTGTCTCATCCACAGCTCGCTGCCTTCTTCGCTGAGTCTCTGCCCAGTGTGGGTGGGCAGATCATTCCCCCTGCTGGCTACTTCTCCCAGGTGGCAGAGTGAGTAGAGGGCCGGCTCTGCCCAAGGGAGGGCAGGCTTTTCATTTTTTAATTAATTCATTTTTTTTTAATTCTATTCTAAATTCCAACTACAACCTGGCCTCCCTGCCTGAAGTTTCTGAAACAAACCCTTAAAGAAATAATGACCCAGAGAAGGCCAGCCATTTGCCCAAAGTAAAGGCCCAGGACTTCCAACCCCTGGTCTCTCTCACCACAGCCCTGTCTGCCATCTGTCCTCCACAGGCATATTCGCAAGGCCGGAGGGCTCTTTGTCGCAGATGAGATCCAGGTTGGTTTTGGCCGAGTAGGCAAGCACTTTTGGGCCTTCCAGCTGGAGGGGGAAAACTTCGTCCCTGACATTGTCACCATGGGGAAGTGCATCGGCAATGGTCACCCTGTTGCCTGTGTGGCCACTACCCAAGCTGTGTCAAGGGCATTTGAAGCCACTGGTGTAGAATACTTCAATACGGTGAGTAACTCTGCATGCCAAGGGCTCTATGAGCTGCCACTCAGTCCATAGTCGGTGAAGGCTTCAGGCCTTCCACTCTGTACAACACAGATTTCTAAAATGCCATCCTCCAAGAGCTACATGTCAGGGTTTTTGTTTGTTTGGTGTGTGTGTGTGTGTGTGTGTGAGAGAGAGAGAGAGAGAGAGAGAGAGAGAAACACAGAAAGACACAGAGACAGACAAACAGAGATAGACAGAGACTCACTGTGTAGCCCTGACTAGCCTAGCATTCCCTATGTAGAACAAGCTGGATTTACTGTAGACCAAACTGGCCTTAAACTCACTGAGATCCACCTGCCTCTGCCTCTGCCTCTCAAGTGATGGAATCAAAGGTGTGTGCTGCCTCACCTGGCCCAGGTCAGATTTTTTTAGTGTTGTAAAACACTTTCAAAATTAATGTTAATCCAAATGCTGTCACAGATAAGGTTGTATAAAACACAGAATGCAAGAACCCTTTCCTTCAGTGATCAGATCCAAGCCTATCAGTGCTATGCAAATGCTTTGCCACTGAGCTACACCTGACTCCCAAGGAAGGGTTCCCTTCGTGGAGACATGAGGTCTAAAGTACCCTTTGGAAAAACCTTTGGCCGTCAGTGTAGAGAAAAAGGTGGAGTCCCGAGACTGGGTCTGGCCAGGAGCAGGAACGGACTTGGGTACTCATAACTGTTTTTTGGATTTCCACAATAAGCCACTTGAATTTTTAAGGAAGTCAGCATTTGGCAAGATGTCAGCTAGGCAACGAAGGTCAGTGTGAGCAAGAGAAGTGACGTCCGCATTGGTGCTGTCAGCAGATTTTACTCTGTCCACATGACAAACACCCTCCGCCCTGGTCAAGAACCACCCCTAGACTTGAGACACTGGAGAGAGAGCCTAGCTTGGTGGACGCTGGGAGAAGGGACTCTCCAGGGAAGAAGCAGACACAGGGCTGAGGGTCAAGAGCAGCAGTTAGCCAGCTGCTGAGGGAGGGTTGTTGCCCAATGGGGTCTGACCCTGGCTCTTCTAGTACATAAACTAAATTCAGCTCTTGTTCTCTCTGGATAGCCCTCCTCTAGTTAGCTGATTACTTGGCTATTTTTGTTAAGGTTTTTACATTTATTTGTATGAGTGTATTTGCAGCTAACATGTGTGGAGGTCCGAAGACAACCTTAAGGGTCATTTGCTTCCATCGTGAGTTCTGGGAATCCAATTCAGTCCACCAGGTTTAATGGCAGGTACCTTAACCCACTAAGCTATCTTACCAGCCCAATTTGGTTACTTATAAACCCATGAAATGCCATCACCTCAGATAAAAAAATGAGGATCCTGACTCTCCTTTCATCTATCCTGATGTTTGTCCCTTCACTGGTGATTCTGAAACCATGTTTGTTCTAGTTGCTTTTTGGCTTTACTTGAACCCTATCATAATGCACATTAACTCTAGGGAGTCTGCATTCTTCCCCGGACCCTACCAAGAACCGCCCATATTGTCACTCATTTCCCTGCTTTACAACATCCATACTTGGCTCGTGCACGTCTGTCGATGTGCTCTGAGGCTCTTCCCTGTGTCTTCTGTAAACAGTACTACCAACGAAGATTCTTTAGTTGGTTGGTTGGTTGGTTGGTTGGTTGGTTGGTTGGTTGGTTGGTTGGTTGGTTGGTTTTGTTTTTTGAGACAGTTTCTCTGTAGCTTTGGAGCCTGCCCTGAACTAGCTCTTGTAGACCAGGAGATCCGCCTGTCTCTGCCTCCCTAGTGCTGGGATTAAAGGTGTGCACCAACACTGCCGACTGAAAATTCTTAACAGTCTGTTTTCCATGTGCACAAAGACCAGTTACAAATTAACCCTGAAGTAGAATTGCTGGGCCAGAGGGTGTGTCCATACTAAACTTTAAAAGATAATGTCATGCTTTCCAAAGTAATTCACAGGTCAAAAGAGCTTCACCAGCAGTGTATTGTTTGGGGTTTGTTGTTTGTGAGAGGGTCTTACTGTGAAAAGCCCTAGCTGGCCTGGTACTGAATACGTAATCCATCTGACTTAGAACTGATGGCAGTCTTCTGATCCCAGCTGAGGGCCAGGATTACAGGAGTTCACTTCTGTGCTCTACTTCTCATCAACACTTAAATTTTGCCAGTCGAAGGAAATGTAAAATGGTGATCCATGTGGTTTTGATATGCTGTTCCCCAAATTCATATTTTGTGAAGTATTCCCATGTGTTTTAAAGTTTGAATAGATTGACTTCATGTATCTTGTGTGAGCACAAAGGAGAACACCTTGCAGGAATGGTTCTCTCCTACCAATGTGAGTCCCAGGGATCAAACTCTGGGCTTGTAGATAAGGCCCTTCTTATCTAAAGGTGTTTCTGTGTGAGAGATACCCATGCAAGCACACACACCTAGGTTGAGGTTAGTGTCCTGCCAGAAGTGTATACTGCGAACACGTTCCTCCAGTAGGCAGTGGTCTTCACTTCCTTTATAGACTTACAAGAAACCACAGAAACATAAATTATCAATCATCTGTTTTGGTTTTGAGAGACCTGGCTAGCTTCAAAATCAACATCCTCCTGCTTATGCCTCCTGGGTTCTGGGAGTTCTGAGATTAACAACATGCACCTCTGTGCTACTTGGTATCTGGATTCCAGGGACCAAGCTCAGGGCATCAGACTTGCACATCTGGCTCTTACCTACTGAGCTCCCTGGACAGCTCACTGACCCAAAAATTTTTATAATTTTATATGAATCCAGGCGTGGTGGTGCATGCCTTTAATTCCAGCACTTAGGAGGCAGAGGCAAACAGACTGCTGAATTCAAACCAGCCTAGTCTATATAACAGTGAGTTAAAGGCCAGCTACGGCTACACTGTGAAGCCCTACCTCAAAAAATAAATCAAAGTAAAAATCACATTTTAGATGATCCAGTTTGTCTAATTTTTGATGGTTGTTGCTTTTACTTAAGAAAGACTGCTTAATCTCAAAAAAAAAAAAAAAAAAAAAAGAACCTATGTAAAAATAGCTGTCTTAACATCCTGGGTAAGAGGGACTTGAAATACAATTGAATACATATAAGGCATTTAAGCATGTTGTCCAGTGTATGGGAATGCTTATATTTATCTGTCTACAGTCATGTTTGTGGGGTGGAAGTATATAGCTCAGTGCTAGAGCAATGTTTAGCAGGCCCTTGGTTTCATCCCAGCACCATAAAAGACGTCTTTATAGACCCAGGCAGTGCTGGAGCGCAAATACTCTGCCACTAAGCTATATCCCTTGTCTCCTCCCACACAGTAAAAAGGGGGGACTGACAAGATAGTTCAGTACATAATGTCGTTTGCCCTGTAAACATGAGGACCAAGTCCAATCTCTAGACCCCATATAAAAAAATCAGGTTTAGTGGCAGACCTGTTATCCTGGGATTACTATAGAGCCAGCATTGTCTAACTGGCCAGCTCCAGATCCTAGTGAAAGATTGTCTCAAAAAACAAGATGGATGTCTTCTAAGAACATCCACCACATCCAAGGTTGGGTTGACCTCTGCACCCATATGGACATGCACCTGCATACACAGAAACTTTTTGAAACAGTCTCACAATACAGCCCTAGTTGGACTGGAACTATGTAGACCTGCCTTTTTTTTTTTTCCTTTTTTTTAAAGGTTTTTTTTTTTTTTTTAGGATTTTCAAAACAGGGTTTCTCTGTAGCTTTGGAGCCTGTCCTGGAACTAGCTCTTATAGACCAGGCTGGTCTCAAACACAGAGATCCGCCTGCCTCCCAAATGTGTGCTGGGATTAAAGGCGTGCGCCACTGCAGCCCTGCCCACCTGCTTTTGCTCAAATGTTACTGACATTTAAATGTTACTCCAACAGTTCTATTCCCTCTGCATAGCCATGGCTGTCCTGGAACTCGCTCTGTAGATCAGGCTGGACTCTTTTTTGTTTTGTTTTTCAAGACAGGGTTTCTCCGTTGCCTTGGAGCCTGGCCTGGAACTTGCCCTGTAGACCAGGTTGGCCTTGAACTCAAGAGATCCACCTGCCTCTGCCTCCGAGTGCTGGGATTAAAGGCGTGTGCAGCCACCACCACTAGCCTCTGCCTAGTGCTGGGGAAAGGCATGAGCCACTAACATCCAGCCATCGTAATAGAAGTTATGATTTCAGCAATATGAGAGACAAATACAGTCCATTTTAACCTATCAGATTCTTGCAGCTTTTTCAAATCCTCTTGTGCCTGTCTCCTCAAAGTTGTATTTTAAAGGAATTTCCACAGGTTTAATTTTGGCACTGGAGGGGGATATCTGTGTTGCTGACCACATACAGGTCAGAGGACCACGTTGTGGAGGTGATCCTCTCACCTTCCTCATCAGGCAATCTCAGTAGCACCTTACAAGTCATCTTGTTTTTGTGTGGTATGCATGCACGTGGGTGAAGGCCGGGAGAGGGTGCTCAATGCTTCCTCCTGTCCCCCACTGCCTCACCTCCACTGCCAGGATTAGACACGTGCAGTTCTGCCCAGCCTTTTACATCAATGCTGGGGATTAATTTATGCCCACATGTTTACAGCAGCAAGTGTTCTTACCCACTATTCATCTTCCCAATCCCAATATTTTTTTTGAAAGGTCTCATTTAGCCCAAGCTGACCTTTAACTCCATATAGGAGACCTGATTCTCCTCTAACTTCCAGATACTGAGATTACAGACATGAGCCACCACCCCTTATTTTTTCTAGTGCTAACGACTAAACTCAAGGCTTCCAGTTTGCTAGGAACTCTTCAAGACAGCTTCTTTTGCATAACCTTGGCGGTTCTGGAATTAGCTCTGTAGACCAAGCTGACCTCAAACTCAGAAATCTGCCTGCCTCTGCCTCCCTACTGCTGGGAATAAAGGTGTGCACCACCACTGCCCAGCTTAGGCACAACTCTTAGCATGTGAGCCATTCCCCATTTCTGCTTGTTTGTTTTTTTCCAAAAAATTTCTGTTATCTTACCCGTGTCTTTGTATACCATGTACATGCCTGGTGCTGAGATCAGGGGAGGAGCTGGATCAGTTCTAAGTCTCTTGCTTACCTTATACCTGGCCTGGGTTGAAGACCTGCAAGACGCCAGTATCATAGAGGACGGCCCAAAGTGTTGAAAGCTTTAGGCCTTTGACCTTCCCAGTTGTTTTTGTGGCAATTCCATGGGATGATGGTCCATTTGACAAAGCACCTGATATTACTGTCCCTTGGTTCAGTTTGGTGGCAACCCAGTGTCCTGTGCTGTGGGGCTGGCAGTCCTGGATGTCTTGAAAACAGAGCAGCTCCAGGCTCATGCCGCTAATGTGGGCAGTTTCCTAATGGAGCACCTCAACCAACAGAAAGCCAAGCATCCTATCATTGGAGATGTCAGGTACGGTTCTGGGAGCAACAGGCATGACTAACCAAATATCTATTGGTTCAGCTTTGTTCCATCTTTCAACCTTGGGATAAAAAAAATGTCTACATCCACTATCTAGAAGGAACTGGGATTCTGAAGATCCCCAGCTTTCTCCACCCCACACCATCTCCAGGGTGAAGGGGGTGGCTGAGGCCAGGGCAGAGAGGCAAGGACCATGGCTGTAAAGATGTCACCTCCTTCAGGGGCTCTGGGCTCTTCATCGGTGTGGATCTGATCAAAGATGAGACCCTGAGGACACCAGCAACTGAAGAGGCTGAATACTTGGTCTCCAGGTAATTTTTTTCCTGAAATAAGTCTGCCTTCCCCAAATAGAAAGCACTATGGATCCCAGTAACCCTATATAGCAATGAGCCTCCAGTTGTCTGGGCCCTAATCCTTGGCTGAAAGCCTGTAGCAGCACAGAAAAACCCTGGGTTTGAATCTGCCTTTATTCACATTGTAAAACATGTTAATTTACCTACTCAACAGTAATGGGCCCCAGGCAGGGTTATCTACTCCACAATTGTATACTGTCACAGGTGACATTACCCAGCTCAGGATAGTGTTAACTGTTGTCGCCCTAAGCAGGGCTGGGCGTGGCCCTGACCTAACATTTGTCTTGGACAAAAACTGGGAAATCAAAACAAATGCCATCAAGTAATCAGCACCTGAACCAGGTAGAGGCAATGGGCTGGGTGAGTACAGTGAGGTGGTAGCTGGATTATAGTTAGAGCCTTTAAAGGCTTCAAGGACAGGCTGGGCAACTTAATAAAACCTTGTAGAGCTAAAAGATGGTGTAACATCTTAATCTCAGTACTCAGGGAACAGGGAGGCTTACTGTAAGCTGAAGGCTAGCATGGTCTGACCCAAGTCCCAGGACAGCCAGAGCTACAGTCAGCAGTACAGTGGTGGGGACTAATTTTGTCAGACTTAAGGTATGGTTGAGTGCCATCAGGGTTATCTCCAGAATGAAAACTGTGAAGTATCTTTTTCTTACAGGCTGAAGGAGAACTACATTTTACTGAGCACTGATGGCCCTGGGAGGAATGTCCTCAAGTTCAAGCCTCCAATGTGCTTCAGCCTAGACAACGCACAGCATGTAGTAGCAAAGATAGATGACATTTTAACAGGTAAGCCTGGTACAACTCGTCTAGCATCACATCAGGCCCTGGCTTTGATCCTCAACATCGTAGATAGAGCCTCCCCAGCGTGTACAAGGAACAGGTAACAAGCCAAACCATCTTCAGCTCAAAAGCATGATGTAGGGCTGGACATGGTGGCAACCACCTATGATGTCAGCACTTGATGGGTGGGAGAGATCACACTCAAAACAATCCTAGGCTGCCTTTATTTAAAAAATATTAAAAAGTCCTCACATTGGGTCAGGCAGCAGTGGTACCTACCTTTAATCACAGCCCAGAGTTCCAGGAAAAACCCATGCTTATGCATACCCTAAATATTTCATCTTTAAACTAGGGGATACCCTAAGCTGCTTAAGAGAATAAAATGAATGCCTGACTGCAATGAAATTCTCCCCATAACGTCTAAAATCAAAGGTTAAAAGCACCCCAAGGTTTCCCTCAATTTTTGTAGCGAAACTACCAAACTAAATGACTAGGCACCAAAGCGGTTGTTTTACAGGGCCCAGATCTCAACAGACAAAAACCAACAAGGAACCTCTATCCCTGTCAGTTAAGTGATAACCGGTTCATTAGTCTAATCCCTAATGGATGTTTCAAACTGGTACAGCTCTAAGAGTTCTATGTGTATAAAACACGGTTAGAGACTTAATTAGAAACAGAACTGCTCTGGGTTCACACCTGGTACCATTTGTGTTAGGGATTAAATGGTGGGGCATAAGCCTGGCTAGACAAGTGGTCCCAACCTCTGAACTATCATCTCAAGCATCCTAGGAACTGAAGGTAGCAGAGTGGGGACTCATGTAGGACATATCTGTAGTCATCTGTGGTCTTTTTTTTCTAGACATGGAAGAAAAAGTAAGAAGTTGTAAAACACTGACGATCCCGCCCAACTCAGTCAAGCACCTTTCAGGTAAGCGGGACTTGTTTGTCCCCAGAGATTCCCCAATACTTCAACTTTCATCTGCTGGATAACTGAACAGAAACTAAGGATCTGGAACATAAACGTGATAAGATGTCCTCTAGCTATGAAGGCTGAGAACAAAATGGTAGTTGAGAAGGTCAGGTGAGAACAGCTGAAGGACCCCTGCTACAGGAGACCCCAGTCGCAGAGTAGATTATCTGGCACCTCCAACACTGGGCAAGGTCTCACAGAGCATCATCCCACTCTCACCCAGGCATGGGGGTTTTTTAATTTTTATTTCAAAAGCTTGGATAGCTTCAATATCCAGGTCGTGGCAAAATCAGGACACGTGTAAAATACCTTACAATACATTAGATTCCCAAAAGGTACCAAAAAGTACAGTAAAATTAACACTTCCATTACTGGAAATGTATGACACAAATAATATAAAATTAAAAGGTGAAAAAGGTGACACTGGTTTCCTAAGATACAGTTTACTCTTTACAACCAGGGTCCACAGGTCCAGGCTGCAGAGCGACAGCGGGAAAGAGACCCTCCAATCTAGTACAGGGTAACCTGGTAATAAAATCAGCCCCCTAATGCCGCTCTGGCCTCTGCGACGCCACACGCTGCCTACAACTAGAGCTCTGGAATAGCAAACAGGAGAGTGATTTCTGGGGGAAATTTTAAATAAGATGCACATGGGACAGGCCATAAAAGTTTGCCAAGTTAAATTTGGTACATAATTGTGTTCACTCCGCGTCCAAACAATGCGTGTGCGGTCGTCTGTCGGCCGCTCCTGCTGCTTCTCAGTATGGCTTGTAGTTATTCTGATGGCCACCACGTCGCTGGCTCTTCCCGTAATTTGTACTACCCTGACCTAGGAGTAAAAACAATGTTGCGGCTACTACTTAACTGTACATTTTACCCAGTGCCAGGCGCTTGTCACATCCTCTGCGCAGCAACACCAGCTTCTCACACCTTACTGAGAAAGCTGAATTAGAATGGAGCTCCATGTGGTAGCTCCAGTGTCTGGAACCAGGCCTGTCTGACTCCAAAGCCCCTGCTGCCAGTGGCCCCTGCACTATCTGACCTGCCTCCCCTAGGAGGAAGTAGATGGGGCCTCCCTCTCCTACTTACTGTAGTCGTAGCCGGGGCCGTAGCCGTAATAGCCATAGGGCGAGTAGTCGTAGCCGCCATAGCCGGGCCCGTAGCCCTGCTGGTAGCCGTAGCCCTGGTTCCAGTAGTTCCCGTAGCCCTGATTCCAACTCTGACTCTGACCTGTGGGGGGAGCAGGGCACAGGGGCCCATGGACCATTTAGCACACGCAGGAGCTAGGATGGAGGAAATCCTGCCCTTTGGGTGGCGGGGTTACTTTGGCAGCTCGGGTAGAAGCCAAGAGGCTACTGTTCTGGTAGAGAGGGCCCTAGGCCCAAGCCTTGCAATCCAGGAGGTAACTTCACTTGGAGAATAGAAGCTTACTCACACTCACTCAAATCACTCTCTGGTCACCTCCACCCTCCCCTGGTAGCTTTGCCTTGAAAAAGATGCAGTTCAGGCTTTGGAGTTAGAGGGGCCTGGGATGGAAGGAGCTAAGCGCCTGGCACAGCTTTGCCTTTCTGCCCTCAGGTATGTTGTGTACCAAGACCCAGGACAGTCACAAAGCTAAGCACAATCCACTGTGCCCCCATCATTCTCCCAGTGCAATGCAAACGCCCCCTTGGCCTGGAGCCCCAAACTGCACAATGAGAAAGATAGGGCTCTTTCATTCCGTGGAGCCATGAGCCACAGCAGCACAAGCACACAGCCTCCACCCAGGAAACCACTCATTCCTATCCCTGAGCTGTACCCACTTCACACCCAGCCGCCCACCCTACTGCACAGAACATCAAGAGGCAATCCCCAAGACAGGCACAGAAAGCTCCTTGCAGGCAGGGAAAGTCTTCATCCAGCTTCCACTTACCTCCACCTCCACCACTGCCTCGGTTCCCTCGATTGCGGTTTCCTCGTCCCCCAGAGCCATACTGCTGTTGCTGATAGACCTCTTTGGGCTGGGCAACCTTGATTTCACACTAAAAGCCAAGAGGACACTAGGTCAAGTCCTGTGGGACAGTTCAGGGTTAGGCTGCTGCAAAGACCTCTACTATACAGCCAATACTCAGATGTAGGCAGGTCACACCTGACCTGAAAGCTTCTAGAACCACAGCTAAAACCAAGAATTTGGGGGTGGTCAACTGGAGAAGCTTTATGGGTACTAAGCTTTTTTATTCTTTTTTACAGAAGAAACTCAACCTACTCAAATACAACAGGATGGAAAGCTGACCACCTAACAGATAAAGCCAGTGTAAGGCTTTGTTTAAAGCCATACTGCCTGCCACCCTCCCTAAGCATTGGCCCTTTGAGAGATGAGCTTCAGCTTCACATCTAAATATGAACAGGACTCAGACTCACTTTTATACCTGAAAACTTTGAAGGGGATGTATATTTCTAAAGCCAGTCCTAACACACTCCCATAAAAAAAAAAATGAGCTAGGCATGATGCATGCCTTTAATCCCAGCTCACTTGGAGGCAGAAGTTTGAGACCATGTTATAGAGGGAGCTCCTGTCCTGACAGGGCAGCAGTGAAATACTGTCAAAAGGGGGGGGGGGGGGTCAGAGGATGCATATCTCCTACCATGATGTGCCTTACTTATATTTTATCTTACTGAATTAAAAACACTGAGTAAACTGGGCAGGTGGTACACACCTTTAATACCATCACCCAGGAGGCAGAGACAAGCCAGTGAGTTCAAAGCCAACCTAGTCTAGAGATTCCCAGGGCTACACCGAAAAAAGAAAAGAAAAACCTACCTAAAAGGGGGGAAAAAAAGACACTGAGTAATTTAATTTGAATATTTCTATCTAAGGCAGCAGTTTTCACTACCAGAGGGCTCAAGGATCTTCCTACTACTTCACACTAGGGCACACCAGAAAAAGAAAAATGTCAGTGTCTACTGGGAAAACTAAGAATCCCAAACCAAGCTTTTAAATCTCCCAACAAGAGAAATAAACTTCCTGGAGTCTCGCCCTACCTTATCCGCTGCCATTCCAGTAGTAACTTACACTCAGCGCCACACCTTCTATCCAAAACAACTTGAAAATCTATTACTCCACTAAACATGACTCCAATCAGTTTCCAGAATCCCAAGGAGCTTTTAGTCTTTGGGTTGACTAAAGCACACCCAAATGGGACAAGCTCTGGAGCAGGAAAAATTTCACTGCAAGTTTCATAACCCCTGGACTGTATGGCACACTATCGGGCACCAAAGAATCTTGTCAGGCCTGGCGATGGTGGCAGAGGCACAGGCCTTTAATCCTGTTCAAGGCCAGCCTGGTCTGTGAAGTGAGGTCCAGGACAGCCAGAGCTGTAACAGAGAAACCCGTCTCAAAAAATAAAAACTATAAAACAAAAAAAAAAAAAAAAACCTAGTCAGCAGCTCTGACTAGTCACAGAAACCTGGCTTCCTCTTTGCCTCCTTAAACACATTTCAGTTTTTATTAACGCACCTTGTGCATTTAAAATATGGTGTCTACGGATGCCAGAGACCATCAGACCTTGAATTGTAGCTACAGGCGGTCTGTCAGCCAACATGAGTGCTATGGATGGACCATGTCTTAAGAGTCAGTGCTCTTAGTCACTGAACCAGCTGTTTCCAGTCCAGCTCCCTCTGTTTTAATCAGCAATGTGAAGCATAGAGAAACAGTGAAGTCTTACTAATCTAGAAGGGGCTTTTATAGGTGGCCCAACCTAATCTACACCTCCAAGAGCCAAAAGCAAGTGAGGCACCTTACCTTGCTTCCACTGACAGTATGAAACTTTTTCTCCAGAACTTTCTTCACAGGGTCTTCCTCTTTAAATGTAATAAAAACAAAACCCCGTCTTTTGTTCAATTTGGGATCTATTGGAAGCTCAATGGCTTCAATCTGTAAAAACATAAAGCTCAGGTTTAAACCTCTGGTGCCCAGAAATATAAGCCCAAGTAAGGAAAGACTAAGAGAGAAAACCCTACTAATACTCTAGTCAGGCTGGGCCAAAGCCCATACTCACCTCCCCAAACTGGCCAAAGTATTCTCTGATCTTTTCCTCTGTGGCTTCAGGGTTCAGACCTCCCACAAAGATTTTCTTAACAGGATCCTTCTTCATAGCCATAGCCTTTTTAGGGTCAATGACACGACCATCCAGCCTGTGCTCCTTCTGGTCTAAGACCTGTGTAAAACAGAATCATGTCAGGTTCTAAGGAAGTACACAAAATGGGCTTAATTTCTCTGGAGCTAAGCCCAACTGACTTCCTAACCCAACTTTCTACAAACATCCCATACCAATAACCACCTGAACACTACAAGCCAACCCCAGCAGCCTGTCATGCTCTACACTCACTCTTCCTAGCCAGCAGTCCAACTTAAGACCCACCACCTTTCATAAAGAACACAGGATAATCTAGTGCTGAAAGCCTCTCTACCCTGGATGAATCAGGCACACACACCTAAGATTCAGGATCTGAGGTCCTATTAAAACTGTATAAAAACATGTATCTTCACTGTAATCTTGGATTTATAATCCCCATAGTAAAATTAGCATCAAGCCCGTGAACAGGCATATAAAATAAGTGATAGAGGAGAGCAGGAGGCAGGACTCTAGTTCCTGTCCAGGTAGCTGCCCTGCTAAGCTTTTAAAATAGTAGCGCTCAGGAGGCAGCCAGCCAGATCTTTGAGTTTGAAGCCAGCCTGGTCTACAGAGTTCCAGGACAGGCTGCAAAGCTACAGAGAAACCCTGTCTTTGGGGAGGGGGAGGGACAGATGAACTGTACTCCTCCAGAATCACTCCCTCACAATATATACCCTACTTCATCTGCACTATCCCTCAAAGCAGGATCTTAAGCTCTTTGTCCCTATCAAACACTGCACACGAGTTCCTTAAAACTCAATCCTAGCAGACTGCTGCTAAACAGCCAGCTTACCTTCTCCACACTCGAAGAATCTTTAAATAGGATAAACCCAAACCCTCTTGATCGCCCAGTGTTCGGATCCATTTTAATTGTACAGTCAACGACCTCTCCAAACTTAGTAAAGTAATCCTTTAAATCTTTCTTGCTGGTATCCCAGCTCAGTCCACCAACGAACATTTTTCTGAAAGGGAAACGACCACAAATTTTGGAAAATGGTTGTGATTTTTACACCTTTTTAGAAAAGCCTGACCCGGATACGCTTTCCTGGCTTGTGAAGCCACCGTCCCATGGGCCAGTCTGCGACCGCGCCGCCTTTCAAGTTAATCCCCAGGTGTTACTCGGCAATTGCAACTCAAGGATTCACAGCTGATGTAGACACACTGTGTGGGAAAAGTTAAGGTCAACATGCCCCGTGACCTATCACAAGTTTAAATGAGCGGGTCCCGCACGCCTGAGTCTAAACACGCTCCTTTCCGTTCTTCCCCGCCTCCAAAGAACCGGTCCCGAGGAACTCTGGGTTTCCTGGGGCCGAGAGCGCCCCAGGGTTCAGGCCGTGACTCCGCCTCTCGACCCGAGGCAAGCTAGGCCGGGCCTGCCGCGCGCCAACTCCGCCCACGCAGCCCAGACGCAGCGCCCGCCGCCCGAGTCGAGGTCGGCCGCTTTTCCTCTTCCGGGGCCTCCCGCCCCGAGGCCCGCTGCAGCCTAAACCCCGCGCGGGCAGCCCAGGGCGCCCGCAAAGTCCACCCCGCAAACTCCTGCAAACTCCAATGCGCGTAACCGCGCCTGGGCCTGCAGGGCGAGCGCGCCCGGCACCGCTCGGCGGGCACCCGCCCCTCCCCCCGCCGCGTGGCGCCAACAAAAGGCTGCCCCGGAACAAAGGCGGCGGCCCGATGGCCCGCGGCCGCACCTACCCCGCATCCTCCTCGTTCTTGCTGGCGTTAATCTGATCGCCCTCGGCGCCGTTCTGGTTCCCGCTCGGGGTGGCCGTGGTCCCGCCCCCAGACGCGGCCGGGGTTGCGGGGGCCGCTGCTCCGGCGCCGGACTCGACCGGGGCCTCGCCTTCGGGGGCGGCCTCGTGTCCGTTCTCGGTGGCGCCCGTCGTTTCCATGGGCTGCTCCTCAGCCGCGTCCGACATGGTCGGCCAGGCCGCAGCGGCTCCTGCAACGAGCGGCGACGGCACGTCAGGCCCCCGCGGCACTCCCCGAGCTCCCGCCCACCGCCCGCGGCCCGGCCGCTCACCTCGCCGCCGAAGACGCCGCGGAAGGTTCCGCGGGCTTGGCCGCGCTCACGCTCGCACCCCCGGGGACTCGTCCGCGTCCACCGACGGTGTCGCACCGCTCGGCCGCCGCCGCACACTGACCGCAAAAGACACCTCCACTCCGTCCCGCGCGGTGCCACCGCCTGACAATGCCAACTCGTGGAGCTCTTTATAATGCCGGAGCCGGGGACCACCTCGTAACAAAAAATATTTTCATTGGCTGGAGCCAACCGCCACTCACCATTGTCCTGGCATTTTATTGGCTGCCGCCGCGCGCGCGCTCTAGATCCGGGCGGGCTTTGTCCTCATTTTAGAACGCGCGCGAGTCCGGACTGCGTACGGTTCCGGTTACCGGGCGGGCATCTCAAGTGTCCCTCGCTTCCGGGGGGCACACGGCAGTCTGTCATCCCCTCCGTACACCTCATACCACACTAACATCCCCGGCCTCCCAAAGAGGGATAATGAGCCGGAGGAAGCCCCTAAATCCAAGGTCGCCCGGAGGAAGGAGCCGAATCTTGGCTTCCATGATACGGGGTGCTAGGGTCACCCGAGGCCCTCAGCGCGGCCTCC
>NW_026067978.1:347976-410162 GCF_014885135.2 Alexandromys fortis
TTTTTTTTTTTTTTTTTTTTTTTTTTTTTTTTTGGCTGTCCTGGAACTCCCTCTGTAGACCAGGCTGACCTTGAACTCACAAAGACCCACCTGCCTCTGCCTCCAGAGTGCTGGGATTAAAGGTGAAAAAGTGTTGTCATGCCCATGCCCAGGTTTTTTTTTGTTTGTTTGGTTTTGGTTTTTTTTTTTTTTTTTTTGTACCTCCCAGACACCAGATTGTGCTTAATTTCCTGGGCTAGTGACTGTCTAATCAAGCTGAAAAGATTAACCATCACTGACTTGCTAGGAGCCTCTCTCACACAGCCATTTTCCCTATCACCACCCTACTCCTCCCCCAACAACAATGAAGACCAGGGTTATGGTCACAAAAGATGATGAAAACTGGGTAGTAGGTCTCAAAAAGAAAAAAAAAGAAAGAAAGAACGAAAGAAAAGAAAAAAAATTATGAGAAAAGCCACTCAAACAAAGATGACAATCAGCAAATGGGGCTCAAAGTCAAATCATTTAAGGGTATGGGACCTGAAGCTGAGTTGGTAGAAGACTAGAGTACACATCCCCAGCACCCAGAAGAAAATGCTACTTTAATCCCAGCACTGGGGAGGCAGAGACAGATGGATCTCTGTGAGTTCGAGGTCAGCCTGGGTCACATGGTGAGAAAGACAACGAAGACTGACATCTTTGTCTGACTTCCATGTGCAAGCTCTGCCTTGTCTCAAAAAAACAAAAAAAAAAGTCAAGCAGTGATGGCACACACTTTTAATCCAACCTAGCACTTGGAGGCAGAGACAGGCAGATCTCTGTGAGTTCGAGACCAGCCTGATCTACAAGAACTAGTTCCAGAACAGGCTCCAAAGCCACAGAGAATCCTTGTCTGGGGGGCAGGGGGGGAAGACAGGAAAAGGAAAGAGAAAGAGTATTAGGGCTGGAGAAGTGGTTCAGCTGTTAAGAGCTCTTATAGAGGGGGCTGGAGAGATGGCTCAGCAGTTAAGAACACCGACTGTTCTTCCAGAGGTCCTGAGTTCAATTCCCAGCAACCACATGGTGGCTCACAACCATCTGTAATGAGATCTGGTGCCCTCTTCTGGGGTGCAGGTATGCACACAGGCAGAACACTGTATACATAATAAATAAATAAATCTAAAAAAAAAAAAAAAAGCTCTTATAGAGGATTGGTTTCAATTCCCAGCCATCTGTAACTCCAATTCCAGGGGATCTGATGCTTTCTTCTGATCTCCCTGGGCACATATCAACATATGTGGTGCACATACATATCTGCAGGCTAAACACCCACACACAAACAGTCGGACTTGACAATCCTTATCTGTGTCCCTAGAGCAGTGTTAGTGGAGGCAGAGCCCAGAGCTCACTGGCCAGCCAGACTAGCCAATCAGTGAACTGGTGAACACTGTGTTCAGTGAGAGGCCTAGTCTCAAAAGATAAGGCAGAACAGGGGCTGAGAATACAGTTCAGTTGATTTGCCTTCCAAGTACAAGGCCCTGTGTTGGATCCCAGAGCCACCAAAACCAAACAAACAGGAAGAAAGATAAGGAAGGAGGAGTGCACTGGAGGAAGCCGCCCAGTCCTGCCCTGTAGCCTCCACAGGCAACACTGTATGGGCAGGTACACAGAGCTGGGGGCATACACTTAACCTACGTGGATTCACTGAGCACAGTTCAGGAATACTTCCGATGACGTGAATCCTGAGGACATCTTTGGGGAAATACTTCACAGCCCATAACATGGGCCCAGCAATTATTGGCACCTCAAAAGAATATTTTGCAGGACAGGAGAGATCGCTCAGCGGTTAAGAGCACCTGCTGCTTTTCCAGAGGGCTCTGTTGGTTCCCCATGCCCACTTCATGCAGCTCATAACAATCTTTAATACCAGTTCCATGGGATCCTAAGCCTCTGACCTCTGAGGGCACTTGAGCTCACTTGTACATACCCCTGTACAGACACACGGCAAGGCAGAACTCTGTGAGTTCAAGGCCAGCCTGGTCTACAGGGTAAGTTCCAGGACAGGCTCCAAAGCTACACAGAGAAACCCTGCCTTGAAAAAAAAACAAAAACAAAAAAAAGAAAATTTACTTTTTTCAGCTATATGATTTTATCTATATGTGACTGTTTTGTCTGCATGTTTGTGTGTGTCAGAAGGTGTCAGATCTCAAACAGATGGTTGTGAGCCACCATGTAGGTGACAGGAAGCAAACTTGTGTCCTCTGGAAGTACAACTGCCCTTAACCACTGAATCGTCTCCTTAGCTCCCAACAGAAATTAATATATATATTTTTTCAGCCAGTCACATTTTATACAACAGAATAGAACACTGAAGTAATGCAACTAAAATTTTAAACAGACTAGGTATTCTGGTTTTTTTTTTTCTTTTTTGTTGTTGGTTTTGGTTTTGGTTTTTCCAGACAGGGTTTCTCTATGTAACAGCCCTGGCTGTTCTGGAATTCACTGTGTAGACTGGACGCACAGAGATTCGTCTGCTTCTGCCTCCCAAATGCTGGGATTAAAGGCGTGCCCCACCACTGCCTGACCAGACTAGGTATTCTGAATATTTTGATCTAATTAGATCTCATATTAGGATAAATTATTCTCTTTATTTTTTGGTTTTATTTATTATTATTTTCTGTCTGTTTTTTAAGGCAGGGTTTTTGTGTGTGTGACAGCTCTGGCTATCCTGGAACTTGTTTGTAGACCAGGTTGGCATAAAACTCACAGAGATTCACCTGCCTCTGCCTCCCGAGTGCATGTGTCACATTTTTTCCTTTTTCTTCTTCTTTTTAAGATTTATTTATTATAGCTGGAAGAATTTATTTTGAATACAGTGTTCTGCCTGCGTATATGCCTACTTGCCAGAAGAGTAGGCAGATATCATTATAGACGGTTGTGAGTCACCACGTGGTTGCTGGGAATTGAACTGAGGACCTTTGGAAGAGCAGATTGTGCTCTGAACTGCTGAGCCAGCTCTCCAACCTTTTCTTCTTAAGATGGGGTTTCAGCCAGGCAGTGGTGGCACATGCCTTTAATCCCAGCACCAGGAGGCAGAGATGGACAGATCTCTGTGAGTTCGAGACCAGCCTGGCCTACAGAGTGAGTTCCAGGACAGGCTCCAAAGATGCAAAGAAACCCTGTCTCGAAAAACAAAACACAACACAACAAAAAAACTTGCTTGACGTGAAGCCGAGGATGACTCTGAATTCTAATCCTACCACTGCCATTTCTAGAATTACAGGATCATGAATTATGCCACTTCACTTGGTCTCTGATGAAAGCATCCCGAGCTTCAAATGAAGCAATGGCTTAGAAGAAACAAGAAAGGGAGGGCCTCGGCACAGAATGTCATTGTGTTGTCTGCAGGGAGCTTTCTGCTGGACACAGGGCAACAGGCTCCCTGGAAGGGAATCCCACAACTACTCCCATTCTTGTTGGTTTCTTGAGAAAAGGCATTCTTTTTATGATGAAAAAAATTATTTTACTGGGGGTAGAGGAAACAAACAATGTATCTCTGGCTGGCCTGGAACTTGTTATGTAGACCAGGCTAGTCTCAAATGTATAGAGATCTGCTTACCTTTGCCTCCCTGGTTAGGGGATGAAAGGCTTGTGCCACCACACCCTGGCTCTAGGTTTATTTTTAGGGCTCTAGAGAGATGGCTCATCAGTTAAAAGCACTTGCTGCCCTTACAGAGCACCTGGGTTTGGTTCCCAGCACCTATATGGCAGCTTTCAACATCTTTAATTCTAATTCCAAGGGATCTGGTCCCTTCTCTGTCCTCTGTGAGCACCAGGCACGCGTGTAACACACAGGCATACACGCAGGCAAAACAGTCATATACAGGAAATAATCATTTGTCTTGTTTTTTGGGACAGAGTCCCACTGTGTAATCCTGGCTGGTCTGAGGCTGGCCTAAAACATACTATGTAGACCAGACTGGCCTCCAACTTACAGAAATCCACCTGCCTCTGCATCCTAACTACTGAGATGAAAAACATGAGCTGCCATTTCCAGCAAAACTGATGAATCTTTTTTTTAAAATGTGTGTTCTGGCATACAGACTTGCAGAATGCTGTATACATAATAAATAAATAAATCTTAAAAAAAAAAAAAAAAGTGTGTGCACACAAGTGAAATGCTAGTGGAGACCAGAAGAGGGCAGCAGATCCCTTAGAACTCGGGTTACAGTCAGTTGTCAGCCACCTAACAGGCAGTCTGTACTCCTAATAACTGAACCATCTTTCCAGCCCAGACGATCCAGTTAATCCAGTCAGGGACCAGGGACTCTGTTGCCTCAACAGCCCCTAGAAGGCCCCTGGCTTTGAGGATTCATACTGCTCAGCAATATGTGTATATAATGTGTACAATCTCCAGTCTAGAGCTGGGTATGTAGCTCAGTATGGCAATACTCTGCACAAAGACTCTGGCTGACTGGTTTCCTAGCTCATCCTGACTTGAAGTGACAATAAGGGAGAGAGACAGCTAAGCCCTCCAATCACTGATGGTCCTACTGGCCAGCATCCCCTCCCTTTCCCATGAGTTGTGTTGCCTTCCACCAAGTGGAACTTGCTATGCTCTAGATGAACACATTGACAGTGAGAATGGCCTCCTTTCTTGCCTAAGCTGACCATCCCATCTGGCTTACGAGGCCAAACATGTCTGACCCAGCGACATCGCAAAGTCACTCGCCACCCCAGCTTTGCTCGGTTCCCTTTGTTTCGCGGAACTCACTAGTGCTAAACGGCTTTTCTGTACCATAAAGCATTCTGCTTTAGATTTTACCCACCTACTTTCTTCTTCTATTGAGGGTCACACTGCGGCTCCAAAAAAGATATGCTAAAGACATTGGGCTGGGGGCTAGAGAGATGGCTCAGAGGTTAAGAGCACTGACTGCTCTTTCAGAGGTTCTGAGTTCAATTCCCAGCAACCACATGATGGCTTACAATCATCTGTAATGGGGTCTGGTGCCCTATTCTGGCCTGCAGTCATACACAGACAGAATATTGTATACATAATAAATAAATTAAAAAAAAGATATCAGGCATTAGTGATGCATGCCTTTAATCCCAGAACTCAAAAGACTGAGACAGGAGGATCTCTGTGAGTTTAAGGTTAGCCTGGTCTATAAAGTGAATTTCAGGACAGCCAGAGCGGTTACACAGAGAAACTCTGTCTTTAAAAAAAAAAAATCCCAGCACTCCGGAGGCAGAGGCAGGCGGATCTCTGTGAGTTCAAGGCCAGCCTGGTCTACAAAGGGAGTTCCAGGACAGGCTCCAAAGCTACAGAGAAACCCTGTCTCGAAAAAAAAAAAAAAAATCAATCAATCAATCAATAAAAAGAGCAGAGGTTTAAAATCATCCTCAACTAGATGTCATATTTGGGACCAGCTGTGACCATAGAAGAGACTGTTTGCATCTTAATGCTTCCTCCCATTATTGGACCATGGAGCAGGAGACCCAGAGTATCACAATGGGCTGTAATAAAGGGAAATGACTCAGTGGGTAAATGCTTACTACGCAAGCAGTAAGGCCTACATTCAGATCTCTAATGCAACAGGGGTATGGTGGCCAAGGCAGGCAGATCTCTGTGAGTTCCAAAGTCAGCTTGGGCTAAATAGCAAGTTATAGATCAGCCAGGGTTTCAGAGGGAGACCCTGTCTCCAAAACAAAACAAGAACAAAACAGATCTACATAAAAGCCAGACATAACTGCACGTGCTTACAAGTTGGGCAGAGGAAGGATAATCTTGGGGGCATGTTAGCCGTGCCCTGAAACCATGGGACGGAGAGCAGTGAAGGACACCTACGTTGACTGCTGGCCTCCACATGTGTGTGCTGTGCTCACTTGTATATGCACATGTATACACACCACAAGGTGAATAAACAAACAAAGATCCTAAAGGAAACCTGCCAGTCTGCCAGCCTCCAAGGCACGTCCCCGAGCACCTGTCTTATCCAGAGAGTGATGCATTTGGGGTAACACAGCAGAAAACAAGCAAGTGGGTAAGGCAAAGTCTCCCACAGGAGGAGAGGCCCAGGAAGTCGTCTAAAGAAGCTGTCGAAGCCATGGTAGATAAGAAGGGGTTCAGGGAAAGGGAACTGCTGGAGGAAGGCTCCAGGCTGAGAAGACAGACCATTGGGAGGACCAAGCTGATCCCAGGGGCGGGGGACACAGAGCTGGACCGCAGGGAAACAGGGGCTTCATGCCCTGACAAGGGGTTCAGACAGAACACAAACCAGGAGATGGTACACAAAGCTAGAGCAATAGTCATCACGAGGGGTTAGTTGGCAGAACTCTGCATATGCCAGGGATCCCAACTCTACACCCAACTGCAAGGTGTACAGTTGGACTGGGGCAGGGGCTACCCAGTGGAGGGACTGACTGGGCCAGGCTAGTCAGGGAAGAAGGGTGGGAGAGAAGGGGGCCGGAAGAAGGGAGAGAACATCAACCATGATACCCCAGGTGACGTCCCCCTGGATTCCTTGCCATCCTAGTGGCATGGTTTTCTTCTCCTTTATCTGCTACCAGCTACTGAAGAGTAGAGAAAATTCAGTTATGGGTTGGAGAGATGGTTCAGAGCACATATTGTTCTTCCAGAGGACCCAAGGTCTGTTCCCAACACGTGAGAGGCTCCCAACCACCTGGAACTCCAGCTCCAGATCTGACTTCTTCTGGTCTCTGGAGGCACCTGCACTCACTCACACATACACATAAAAAGAATAAAATTGTATGCAAGGAGGGGGGGCAGTAAGGAGATTGATGACATGAATAAGGTATGGTTAAGGGGAGGATTTTATTGTAGATATGAGAGGGAGAAAGAGAGAACGGCCAGAAGCATCTGGAAGAGTCCAGAGCAGAGAGAGAAAGTAGATGGAATACTGGAATACGGTCAGCAGACTGGATCTGGCTGGGACTATCTGTGAGAGAAGAGCAGTGTCTAGAGAGAGCAGAGTCAGAAAAGTGCGGTTATAAGGAAGCTGGGTAAGGTCCAGTCCTTAGGAGACTGCTTTCGGGACCAAGATGAAGCCAGATATAAGTGTATGGGACACCTAGCTAACATTTGTGTGGGTGTGTAAGTACTTGCGCACAGGTCTGCATGCATGTGTGCTCGCAGAGGTCTGCATGAGTTTGTGTGTGTATGGATGTGTGTACATGCAGGTCTTCATGCATTTGTGTGTGTATGGGTGTGTGTACGCGCAGGTCTGCATGCATTTGTGTGTGTGTGTGTATGGGCATGAGTACACGCAGGTCTGCATGCGTGTGTGTGTGTGTGTGTGTGTGTGTGTGTGTGTGTGTGTGTGTAGGAGCAGGCTTTGAAATGTATAAGGAGTACTTGTGATACTGAGGGAGCCTGGAAGCCTGCACCTTTCGATAAGTCAAAGGAGAGCCATATATATGACCCTGCTGCCAGAGGGAAGGGAAAGGACTCCTTTTGGCAAAGGGGAACCAGTTTCACAAGTTCCAGAGGAATGCTGGCTTTAATCTAACTGCCAGAAATCCTCCCATAGTCCAGGTTGAGCTCATTTCTTGATATTGATTGGACTGCTTTGTGGAGTTTGGGAAGTTGAAGTTTCTTTAGGACCTGACAAAACTAAATCTTTTTTTTAAAAAAAAGAAAGAGATATTCCATTTCAAAAAGAAAGCTCAACTCTCTCTTTGACAAAACTCTGCAAAGGAACAAAGAGGAGGTCAAATCGTAAAGTGGGCAGCCTCCTTGGCCATCGTCCCTCAGCTGCTCCAGAGCAAACGCCTTTCTCTCCGCTCATACCCCCCCAATGCCGCCCCCCCTCCGCGCACCCCGAGAGGAGCGGGCCCCTGGGCTCTCACCGGGCAGGGGAGGGCTCTGGAAGCCATAGAACCCATAGACACCAGTTCCGCACTTCCGCCAAGTACAGAAACCGGAAGAGGCGGGGATAGGACAACCCACTGGCTGGGCTCTCCCTTCTCCCAGCGCAGCAGAGGGAAAAACAAAGCTAGTTTGCCACTGCACAGCGAACCTGGGAGCCTGAACTCCCAGTTTCAACAAGTGGCTGGGAGGGGTTGCAAGGGAGAAAGGAAAGGTATGGAATTCGGGTCAGGGGAGACACAGCCTACAGTCAACACAAGGAAACTGCCGGAATGACCTCCTGTTTCCACAACCTTCTAGGGAACTAGTTAGACTGCTCCACCAGGGAGGCTGGGCCTGGCTTGCTGTGCAAGATGAAGCACTATCAACAGCCTGGGATGGCAAGATGGAACTATCTCTGGCAAAGACTTCTCATTCAGAGCCACTTGTGCCATGGCTTTGTTATGCCCAAATCCGTGGGTCCTCACAAAAGCCAACAAAGGTGACCGAGTCCCATATGTAAAAGCAAAGAGCTTTTATTTTAATCAAGTGTGCAAACCCAGTCTCTCCGCATGGCAAACGTATTGGACTATCCAGAGAGCCCCGAGCTCAATTAAAATTGGGTTTTTATAGTAGTAAAGGGGGGGGGCCTCTGAGATCCAGGACCCCTGATTGGCTGACATTTGTCTAGGGGTGTTCTGGTAAAGTGCTGGCAGGTGTTTCTACCTACAGTGCTTGGAATGCCAGGCACTTCCTTTGAATGGTCTGCTCTTGGGCGGGGGTCGGGTAATCTGGGCCTGTCTCAGGGTAAACTATTGAGACTCCAGATCCATTTAAATTTATCGATGGCCAGAGTCCCAGGTGATAATGGTTGGAGGAAGGAAAGAACTTCCTTTCTGCCCAGACTAGATTATCATGGCTGGCCCTCCCAGCTTGAAAACTACGTTTTTGTTTTCTTTTGAGACCGGGCCTCACCACAGCTCAGGCTGGCATCTACCTCCTCATGTAGCCAGGGATGACACTGAACTTCTGAAGTTCAGCTCCCCATGCCTCCTCCTCCTCCCGAGTTCTCGGATGACAGGAGTGAGTCATCATATCCAGTATTTTTTTCTTCTGGGACCTGAACCCAGGATTTTGTCCATGCAGGCAAACAGCCAACCAACCCAGCTCAATCCCGTTTCTCTCTGGCTTTTTGTTTGTTTAGATTTACTTAATTGTTTAGATTTTGGTGGCTCAAAAGATAAAGCCTGGGGGGCTGGATAGATGACTCAGCAGTTAAGAGCATTGACTGCTCTTGAAGGAGTACCCAGGTGTGTTCCCCAGCATCCACATGTTGGTTCACAGCCATTAATAATTCCAGTTCCAAAGGATCCAGTGCCAAACACACAGTGCCCTCAGTGGGCACATGTACGCACCAGGCTTTATCTTTTTTTTTAAAAAATATTTATTTATTTATTATGTATACAATGTTCTGTCTGTGTATATGTCTGCAGGCCAGAAGAGGGCACCAGACCTCATTACAGATGGTTGTGAGCCACCATGTGGTTGCTGGGAATTGAACTCAGGACCTTTGGAAGAGCAGGCAATGCTCTTAACCACTGAGCCATCTCTCCAGCCCCCCAGGCTTTATCTTTTGAGCCACCAACCAGCTCCTGAATCATCATCAGTTTTGAAAGTTCAGCCTTAGCTCTTATTTTATTTTTTGTTCTTGTTTTTTGAGATAGGGTTTCTATACGTAACAGCCCCGACTGCCTTGGAACTAGCTCTTGAAGACCAAGCTGGTCTCGAACTCACAGAGATTCAACTATCTCTGCCTCCTGAGTGCTGGAATTAAAGGCTACCATTGCCTGACTTAGGTCTTATTTTAATATGTTTATCTACACTTTGCCTTAGGGCTTTTTCCCTTTCTTTCTGTATATCTTACTTTACTGCTGTCTCTGTGTTTGGCTGACTGGCAGCTGCCTGGCTTCTGGCCTGGGCATAATGTTCCCATCTTTCTCCTTGTTCTCTTCTCTCCTATTTATTCTCTCTGCCTGCCAGCCCCACCTATCCTTTCTCCTGCCTAGCTATTGACTGTTCAGTTTTTTTATTAGATCAATCAGGTGCCTTAGGTAGGCAAGGTGAAACAGCGACACATCTTTACTTTTTTTTTTTTTTTTTTTTTTTCGTTTTTCAAGACAGGGTTTCTCTGTAGCTTTGGAGCCTGTCCTGGAGCTAGCTCTTGTAGACCAGGCTGGCCTCAAACTCACAGAGATCCACCTGCCTCTGCCTTCCGAGTGCTGGGATTAAAGGCGTGCGCCACCACCTGGCTCATCTTTTCATAATTAAACACACATCCTTCCATCATTAAACAAATGTAACACAGGCTTACACAGTTAAAGTGATGTTCTGCAGCATAAACAAATGTAGCACATCTTTGCCTAGTTAAAATAATATTCCACAACACATGATACACAGAAATACATGCAGGCAAAATATTCATTCATACACAGAAAACTAATATTTTTAAAAAATAGATTTTGGGGCTGGAGAGATGGCTCAGTGGTTAAGGGCACTGACTGCTCTTCCAGAGGTCCTGAGTTCAATTCCCGGCAACCACATGGTGGCTCACAACCATCTGTAATGAGATCTTGCGCCCTCCTCTGGCATGTGGGCATACATGGAGGCAGAATGTTGTATACATAATAAATAAATAAATCTAAAAAAAATAGATTTTGTTTTGTTTTGTTTTTTGAGACAGGGTTTCTCTGTAGCTTTGGAGCCTGTCCTGGAATTTGCTCTGTAGACCAGGCTGACCTCAAACTCACAGAGATCCACCTGTCTCTGCCTCCCTAATGCTGGAATTAAAGGCATGCCACCACACCTGGTCAAAAATATATTCTTTTTTTATTTTTTATTTTTCAAAAATATATTCTTAAAATCTGCTATCTACTATAGAGGTTTTTTTTTTGTTTTTTTTTTTTTTTTTAAAACAGAGTTTCTCTGTATAGCTCTGGCTGTCCTGGAACTCACCCAGTAGACCAGGCTGGCCTCAGAAGTTGAGAACTGCCTGCCTCCGCCTTCTGAGTGCTGGGATTAAAGGCAAGCATGTGCCATCACACCAAGCTCAGCATCAAGAGTCTTAATCATCAGTCATCTCTCCAGCCCCTCTCTTTTTTCTGAGAGGTTTTCTCTGTGTAATCCTGACTTTCCTAAAACTCACAAAATTAGTCTGCCTCTGCTCCCCAGCGCTAGTAAAGGCACGCTCCACCACATCTGGCCTCAGCTCAAGTTTGTAAACAAAATTTTTTAAATGTTTCAAAAATAAAAAAAATGTATGTATGTGAATTTGTGTGTATGTATGTGTCTGTGTGTCCACGTCTCTGTGTGTATGCATGTGTATGTGAGTATATGTCTTAATCTTCATGTGTGTTACAGTGTTGGATATTGAACCCATGACCTCACCCTAGACAAGCATTCTGCAAGCAGACCACACTCCTATTTAAAGGATAATACTTCCTGATGGGAGGTGGTGGCGCACACCTTTAATCCCAGCACTCCGGAGGCAAAGGCAGGCGGATCTCTGTGAATTTGAGGAGGGCAGCGAGGAGGGTCTACAGAGCGAGTTCCAGGCTCCAAAACTACACAGAGAAACCCCGTCTCCAAAAAAAAAAAAAAAATTCTCAACACAAAAATTATATGAACTTGGGCTAGAGAGATGGCTCAGCAGTTAAGAGCATTGCCTGCTCTTCCAAAGGTCCCGAGTTCAATTCCCAGTAACCATGTTGTGGCTCACAGCCATCTGTAATGAGGTCTGGTGCCCTCTTCTGGCCAGCAGACATACATGCAGACAGAATATTGTATATATAATAAATATTTAAAAAAATATTGGTCACTTCTTTAATCCCAGCACTTGGGAGACAGAAGTAGGTGGATCTTAGTCAGTTTGAGGCCAGCCTGGTCTACAAAGCGAGTTCTAGGACAGCCAGGACTGTTACACAGAGAAACCCTGTCTTGAAAAACAAAACAAGCAAAGAAAAATTATATTAACTTCAAGTACTGTTGTTCATAAAGGGTTTTTTTTGTTCATAAAGTTTTAAATTCTGTCAACAACTTTCTAGCAATCATTGAAACTTGTTCTATTACTCAGTGTATTATGTACTAACCTACACAATACCCTTGATTTTGCTCTTTATTCTACAATGCCTAAAATACTTACCTTGTGTGTTCTTTTTAAAACATTATCTTTCTGTGAAGGGCTGCATTTGAGTGCCATGGTGCACATGTGGAAGTCAGAGAACAATTCAGGGGAGTCCTGGGTGTCGAACTCTGGTCCTCAGACTTGGCAGCAAGCACCTTTACCTACTGAGCCACATTACTGCCTCTTTTTTTGTTGTATTTTTTATTAAATGTTTTCTTATATATTTACTTATTTATGTGCATGTATGTGTGTCCACAGAGGTCAGAAGAGGGTACTGCATGGATCTCCTGGGACTGGTGTCAATTGCGTTGGGTGGGTCACTCAGTCTAGGGGTTTGTAACCCACCCTGCAATCAGTTATTCCAGAGTCTCGGAGGGGCGCTACCTGGAAGGGAATGAGCTAAGACAGGAAAAGGAGGCCAAGCAGATTTGTCAAAGCCTCCGTTTATTAGGGTCATGGTTGCTGTTTATATAGGCCCTGAGTGAGGACTTTGGGGGGCAGGGAAACTGGATTCTTGCTGCGTGTTCCAGGTCACGTGGTTCAGGTTCATCACATAGGCCAAGAGGTTACATTCCGACAGGTAGGCCAAGAAGTCACAAGTTGCCACACCTGGTTCCCTGGATAGCTGGAGTGTGAGGCGTGTTCTGCTAACAGATTAACATTTAATTGGGTGTGGGGCGTTCTGTCAATAGAACATAATTATGGGTGTGGGGTTCCCTGCAGACTCCCCAGGGTGATGGTTCCTGTAATGATTTTTTTAGGGGGGAAATGGCTCGTGACAGACTGGAACTACAAATGGTTGTGATCACCATGTGGGTGCTGGATCAAACCTGGGTCCTTTGGAAGAGCAACCAGTGCTCAGAACCACTGTGAACACTCTCCAGTCCCCAAAATAAATCTTTAAAATCTTTAAAAAAAAAATCAGCAGTGGGGTGCTAGAAAGATGGCTCAGAGGTTATAGCACTGGCTGCTCTTCCAGAGGACCTGGGTTCAACTCCCAGCACCCACATGGTGACTCACAATTATCTGTAATGAGATCTGTTGCCCTCTTCTGGTCTGCAGATAGAGCACTGTATACATAAAAAATAAATTAAAAAAATCAGCAATGATAAAATAAAAATGTTAAGTCATGTATTGTAATAGAAGCTATTTAAACCTTATTAACCATATACTTATGGAATTTAAATTTAGTATTTTTAGACTAAAGTAGGCCTCGGGTAACTAACGCCACACAGAAAACAAAACCCAGCCACAGCTCATGGTAATTTCAGGGCTTTCCAGAAGGTGGCTGATAAGCAAGGGAGTGGATTAGGATAGACATGCTTGCCAGAACACCCCTCCACACACACCTCCCCATGCCCCGTGTAAAGACAGAAGGCTGGGGACCATCAGACCTTGGGCAGTGAAGGGGCCATCTTTCTCCCCTATCACAATGTCTGGGACTTTGACTCCTGGGCAGACTTTAACATCAGAGATAGAGGCGACTCCCAGATGGCAACTCCTTACACTGTCTCCTTAAACTAGGCCACCCTTGGATTCAGTTCGGGCTGTCAAGTAGTAAGCACTTATTGTCTAAACACTTGATTTCCTCCACCTTTTTTGTTTGTTTGTTTGTTTGTTTTGTTTTGTTTTTTGAGACAAGGTTTCTCTGTAGTTTTGGTGCCTGTCCTGGAACTAGCTCTTTTTTTTTTTTTTTTTGGAACTAGCTCTTGTAGACCAGGCTGGTCTCGAACTCACAGAGATCCGCCTCTGCCTCCCAAGTGCTGGGATTAAAGGCATGTGCCACCACCGCCCAGCTTTCTCCAACATTTATTAATCACTTACTGAATACCTACTTAGCACTCCCTACAATCTGTAAAAGGAGGGATTAGGGATTATTACAGTCTTTTTGTTTAATATTTATTTATTATGTATACAATGTTCTGTCTGTGTGTATGCCTGCAGGCCAGAAGAGGGCACCAGACCTCATTACAGATGGTTGTGAGCCACCATGTGGTTACTGGGAATTGAACTCAGGACCTTTGGAAGGTCTTTACTAGATGACCCAGCACTCCTTCCTCTAATGGCCTTACCCGGCTCTGTTTTCCTTTGCAATTCAAAGAATGTACTCAACAGTCTGGTTTATTCAGTTCCTATTGCTACTGTCCTCAAGTAGCTACTTAGTGGCTAGAAATTATTATGCCCGACGAAAGCCAACAAAGGAGACCCAGTCCCATACGTAAAAGCAAAGAGCTTTTATTTTAATCAAGTTTGCAATCTTGGTTTCTCTGCATGTCCAACATATTGAAATATCCAGAATGCCCCGAGCTCAATTAGAATTGGGGTTTTAATAGTAGTAAAGGTGGGGGTGAGGGGTCTCTGAGGTCCAGGACTGACATTTGTCTAGGGGTGTCCAGGTGAAGTGCTGGCAGGTGTTTCTATCTACAGTGTTTGGAATGCCAGGCATTTCTTTTGAAATATTTATTTATTTATTATGTATACAACATTCTGTCTGTATGTATGTCTGCAGGCCAGAAGAGGGCACCAGACGTCATTACAGATGGTTGTGAGCCACCATGTGGTTGCCGGGAATTGAACTCAGGACCTTTGGAAGAGCAGGCAATGCTCTTAACCACTGAGCCATCTCACCAGCCCCTCAGGCATTTCTTTTGAATGTCTGCTTTTGGGTGGGGGTTGGGTAATCTGGGCCTGCCAGGCTTTGTCTCAGGGTAAACTATTGAGACTCCAGACTCCATTTAAATTTATCGATGGCCAGAGTCCCAGGTGATAATGGTTGGAAGGAAAGAACTTCCTTTGGATGACCTGCCCAGACTTAGCTTTCATGGCTGGGCCCCACAGAAATCATACCCCATTATCTCACAGGTCTCAAGTCTTAAACCAGGGATGGCACGGACGGGTGCTCTGCTGCTCCTCACAAGGCTCAGATCTAAATGCTGGCCTGAATTTGGACACCTGGCACTTGGGAGCCTCCTTCAAACTCACCTTCCTGTAGGCCAGAATTAGTGCCTCAGGGTCACAGGCTGAGGTCTCTCTTTCCTGATGCTGAGGGTTGCTCCCAGCTTCTCATTAACTGGGCTTTGCACCCAGCACACGTCACCTTCCAGCATTATCTTTTTGATTTTCAGGTTTGTTTTTAATATTTAACAATTTTGGAATGGGGTTTCTCTTTGTAACAGTTCCAGGTGTCCTGGAACTTGCCTTGTGGACCAAGCTGACTTTGAACTCACAGAGATTCACCTGCCTCTGCCTCCCAAGTGCAGGATTAAAGGCGTGCACCACCACCACCCAGCTGTTTAACAATTGTTTTGACTGATTTATTTTATGTGTGTGTGTTGCCTGAATGCATGTCTGTGCGGCACATGCATGCCTGGGGCCCTTGTAGGTTAGAAGCCTTTGGATTCCCTAAAACTGGAGTCATGGGTGTTTGTGAGCCACATGTTGGTACTGGGAACTGAACCTGGGTCCTCTACAATAGCAGTAAGTGTTCTTAACCACTGAGCCATCTCTCTAGGCTCCATTTTTTTTTGCTTTATTTATTACATAGTGTGTGTGTGTGTGTGTGCACATATATGTGCACATCCATAGCACACATAGGTCAGAGACAGGAAGGTCAGTTTTTACTTCCACTATGTGGGTCCCAGGGACCAAACTCAAGTTGTGAGGCTTGGAAGCAAGTGCATTTATCTGCTGAGCCAACTCACCAGTCCATTTTTTGTTAGTTTGTTTTAGTTTTTCGAGACAGGGCTTCTTTGTGTTTCTGTCCTGGAACTCACTCTGTAGACCATGCTGGCATTGAACTCACAAAGATCTGCCTGCTTTGGCCTCCTGAGTTCTGGGATTAAAGGTGTAGGTCACCACTGCCTGGCTACCTTTTTTTTTTTTTTTTTTTTTTTTAACAGAGTCTCACTATGTTGGCCAGGTGCCCCCAAATTCCAGGACTCATGCCACTCCTCCACCTTAGTCTCCTATATAGCTGAGAACTATGGGTAAAGCTATTGAGGGCGGCTTGTCTCCCTCTTTATCTTAACACCCAGTGAAACAGAAGAGAATCAGCTTTCTCTGAAAACTGGACAAGGACTAAGCACAGCTAACACGATGTCAAAATTCATTAAAAATGCATGTGGTGGCACACACCTTTAAACCCTTTGGGAGGCAGAGGCAGGCAGATCTCTGTGAGTTTGAGCCCAGTCTGGCCTACAAAGTGAGTCCCAGGATAGTCAGGACAGTTACGGAGAAATCCTAACTCAAAATAATGATAATAATAATAATAATAATAGCATACTGTTGTAGGGGAGGGGGCCCATTTGTTCTTCCCTGCTGCTCAGCTAGTTTAGCCCCGAAATATCACACAGAAACTGTATTAATTAAAATACTGTTTGGCCCATTAACTCTAACTTTTTATTGGCTAACTCTTACATCTCAGTTTAACCCATTTCTATTAATCTATATATTGCCATGTGGCAGTGGCTTACCAGGAAAGATTCAGCATGTCTCCATGGAGTTCCTTCCACTCTGCTTTCTTCCTCCCAGAATTCAGTTTTGTCTTCTCCACCTACCTAAGTTTTGACCTATCCAGGCCAAGGCAGTTTCTTTATTCATTAACCAATGAAAGCAACACAGAGACAGAAGGACCTCTACACCAGTGTACACCTTTCATCTCAATACTCAGGTGGATCTATGTGAGTTATAATCTACATTATAATCAACACAGTGAGTTTCAGGATGGCCAGGGCTACTTACTGAGACCTTGGCTCAAAAAAACAAAACAAAACAAACAGCCGGGCGGTTGCCTTTAATCCCAGCACTCGGGAGGCAGAGGCAGGCGGATCTCTGTGAATTCGAGGCCAGTCTGATCTAGAAGAGCTAGTTCCAGGACAGGAACCCAAAAAAAGCTACGGAGAAATCCTGTCTCGAAAAATCCAAAAACAACCAAAAAAAGAAAACAAAGAAACAAACACAAAAAAAAAATCACACAAAGAAAAAAATTCACCACTAGTAGTTAGTACTAAGTTCTTTATATTCATAAACACTCCTGACATTCGTTTTCTTCTAAAGAAACCAACATTCTGGGCACGGGGCAGTTTGACTTCCTCATTAGCAGCTGTTAGAATCTCCTTGCTGCAAAAGGACGGTCAGTCTAACAGCCAACTGGACTACTTTTAGGTCTGCTAGCTCAGTTGACACTTTCCATATGCCTTGAGAAAAAGATTTAATCACTTCGACTGATTGCCATGGCTCCTGAAGGCGCAGCCTCAGGCAAGACCTTTAAAATAGTTTGTAGCAGAAGTATTACAATCAGATGCCTGGACAAATGAATCGATATCACAACTTTTGTCTTATTTTTGAGGCAGGACCTTACCATGTTGCCCTAGCAGGGTCTCACTGTATTGTCCTGGCTAGCTTCGAACTCACCATGTAAGACCAGGCTGACCTAGAACTTAAGAGAGATCTACCTGCCCAGGGCTGGGATCAAAGGCGTGCGGCTCAAAGTTTGAGCAATAGGATCCAAGAAAGGGGAAAAGAAAACATGAAAAAAAATCTTTACCTGATCGAGGACTTAGCTAGGCAGCAGCATCGGGAGCCACACTAGTACTGCCCCGAGCCTCTCCCCTTCCTTTTCAATGCCCCCGCCTCTTTCCCTTTGGGCCCCGCCTCTCTGCTCCAGGCCCCGCCCCTTGTCACCTGGCGCTCCACTCCTAAACTCCGCCTCCCCAGGTTTCCGCTGGCGAAATCCAAACCCGGCACCTAGGTAGCCTTGTGACCCCGCCCCTACAGCCAAGACCCCACCCCCGCAGGTCTATTTAGCGATTGGTCGGGGCAGAGTACCTCGTTTCCCAATTGGTCACGGGGTAGGGCAGCTTCGTGACCCGGAAGTGATCTCGGAGGCGGCGGCCGCGTGGTTCGTCTGTACGGCGGATTGGGTTGCCGCGGCTGCTAAGATGACCAAAATAAAGGCCGTCCCCGAGGATTCTGAGGCGCAGGCGGAGGGCGGCAGCGAGGAGCGCACGTACGAGGAGCTGCTGGTCAACCTGAACCCCATCGCGCAGCCGCTGGCTTCCCGCCGCCTGACGCGCAAGCTCTACAAATGCATCAAGAAGGGTGAGGTGGGGGGCCGGGCGGTGGTGGCACGCGCCTTTAATCCCCGCGCTCGGGAGACTGGCGGATCTCTGTGAGTTCTAGGTCAGCCCGGTCTACAGAGCTAGTTCCAGAACTGCCAGGGCTGTACAGAGAAACCCTGTCTCGAAAAAAACAAAAAAGGGTGAGGTGGCCGGGTGTGTGGCGAACGCGGCCCGGACGAGTGGGGCGGGTAGATTCTCGGGCTGGACGAAGTTGCCGCTCACGCTTCTCTTTGCAGCCGTGAAGCAGAAGCAGATTCGGCGCGGAGTGAAGGAGGTTCAGAAATTTGTCAACAAGGGCGAGAAAGGGTAAGAGCTAGTCTTTCGCTGCTTTAAAAAGTTTTGTGTGTTACTTGTTGCAGCGCAGGGCATTGAACCTAGGGCCTGTGCGTGCTAGACAATTACTCTGCCGTTGAGGTTACGTTTTCAGTTGATTAAGAAGGAATTCCGCTTACCTCGGTGCTCTGTAAAGGTGAAGTTGACTCCGACCAGTCAAGGCTGTCAACTGCCTTCAGTGCGGACACCCACATCAACTTGCAGGAACTCCCCAATGAATGACAGGGAAGAAAACAAGCCCAGCCCACTGGGGATTGGCAGTACGTTTCCAGACTTCAGTCAACATGATGTGGGGAGACATTTTCCAAAGCAGGCCAGAGGAGGATAAAGGCTAGCTTCGGCTACATAGCAGGTCTTAGGCCAGCATGGGCTATGAAAGTGCCCAAAAAAAAAAACAAAGCAGAGAGGTAGAATGATAGCCGGGAGTGGTGGCACACGCCTTTAATCCTAGCACTTGGGAAGCAGAGGCAGGCGGTTCTGAGTTCCAGGCCAGCCAGGACTGTGTATAAAGACCCTGCCTCAACAAAGGAGAGGATGAATGAACGTTAGTTTGAGGGGTGGGATCCTGAGAGCAGGCCCTCAGGCAGGGCAGAGATTAGTAGTTAAGCGCCTCATGAGGGCCTTTACATTTTTTTTTTTTACTTATTTTGTGTGTGACTTATTTTGCCTAAATGGATATGTTTGTGCGGCACTGGTGTCCTTGGAGACCAGAGGAAGGCAAGTGGCAGATCCCCTGGGACTGGAGTTACAGATGGTAATGTATCACCATGTGTGTGCTGGGAATTGAACCTGGGCCCTCCAGAAGAGCAGCCAGCATTTCTCTAGACCTCGTGGGGCTTTTAAAGCCATAGTAGATTTGGTTTTTGTTCTGAGAACGAAGTGAAAGCTGGAAAGTGATACTGAGGGAAGAATTTGGAGAAGCAAGTCAGACTTAGGAAGCTGGTGTCCACGCCCAAGCCAGGTGATGGGCGAGAGTGAAGGTTGGATATGAGAGGACGGTCTCGAGTGACAAGTCTGTGCCTTCTAGGTGCACAGTTTGGGGTGTAGTCTGTGACTGCAGACAGTGAAGGGAAACCAGGCTTGTGTGAAAACGTTTTTATTTATTTTTATTTTATGTATGAGTACGCTGCATGTTCACCTGCAGGCCAAAAGAGGGCACCAGATCCTTTAGTTGTGAGCCACCTTGTGGGTGCAGGGAATTGCACTCAGGATCTCTGGGAGAGCAGCCAGTGCTCTTAACCCCTGCACCATTTCTCCAGCTTTTCAGTATTTCAAATGGTTCCTTTATCACATATGTGTGTGTGAATGTGTCTGCATACGTGTGGACTCTGGTGCATATACGGATGTCAGAGGACAACTTGTGAGAGTTGATCTTCTCCTTCCACCATTTGGGCTCCAGGGATTGAACTCAGGTGCTCAGAGCTGGCAGCGAGTGCCTTTATCCACGGAGGCCTCCTGACACGACATGGAAAAATGCCCTGGACATGGTCTGCTTAGCTCTCCTACTGGCAGGTGGTTGTGTGTTTGCTGGGTAAAGGCCTGCTGCCTCCAGGTGGCACCTGGCACCGTGATTATGGGTCAGGGCAGGCAAGGAGAGGGCAGTGAGGACCAGCCCTATGCCAGAGGGGATGGAGTATGGACACAGAGTGCTGCACCAGAGGCTCTTGATGTGCCACCCACCTTAGAGAACTAACACTCTTCCTTCGGGTGGAGATTGAGGAGTTCGGGATCTGTACACTGATAGCCCACAGCCTTAATTGAGGACTCGGGCAAACTTTCTCTTGGAACAGACCCTGTCTGTTGTTCAAATCTTTGGAATGGCCACTGCCAATCTCTGCAGCTTTGTTCTCTGGCACCTCCTAGTATGTATTGTATTGTGCAAAACATGACAACCCTTGTTCTTGGCATCCAGCCTTTCAGTACCACTCTGATGCCATTGGCCTTACTCTGTCCCTGCCCCTGTCGTTCTGGGAGCCTCCTCGTGGCACTCTGGTCTCTATTCAAGAGTCGTCTCCTAACTGGAACATCACTATCGAGAGTTGAGTTCCTGTTCCTTGGCATCCCTCCCATACCTCATCTGTCCCAGCATATTTGGTGGCATTTATCTGCTGTCAAGTAGAGATCATGTCCCCCAAAGGAAATGCATTTGCCAAACACGACTTTACACCCCGTTCTGAAGTTGGAGGCTGGCATTGACTGTGGGCTCCTTGGAGGCAGGGCATCTTATTCATTTCTGTGCTCACAGCCCAGCTGTAGGTATTGCTTACAACTGTACAACAGAAAGGGAAGGAGAAAGCAAAGGAGAAATGATGGTGGTTTCTCTCGTTGCAGAATCATGGTTCTGGCAGGAGACACGTTGCCAATTGAAGTATACTGCCATCTTCCAGTTATGTGCGAGGACCAGAACTTGCCCTATGTCTATATCCCCTCTAAGACGGTGAGGAGCTTACACCTACTTTGCCCCACCCCCAACTTAGTCCTAGGCAGGCTAGATGAGGAAGTAACTCCAGTGTTAGAATTCACAGGTCTGGGTGGCTTGTCTCCTTATGTCACCCGGGCTGGCCCTAGTCTTTGCGGCTCAAGCAATCCTGCCATACTAAGACTAAAGTGCATGGCACATGGCTGGCAGATTTCCTTCCTGTAAGAGGGGAATCTTCAGTATGCTGAGAATGGAAACAGACTGCATTGGAATGTGCCTTGTAAAGTCTTTAAGATGTGGCACCCATGATTGTACTGTTAAGTAGGTTTGTGATCAGAGCACTAGGACCTATAGCTGCCCTAGTGCATGCACAGCTAGGACCATGTCTGGAGCACAGGGATGGGAGGGTTGCAGGGACTTACAGAACAGAGGCACTGCCCTGCCTATAGAGATACCCTCCTAGGCCATGTGGGAACATTCAGTATAGGCTTGGGGGACCGTGGCTTAAAAGCTTAATTTGAGTTGAAATGATGGCAACTAATCTGAAATGTTCTTTCTTTTTTTTTTTTTTTTTTTTTTTTTTTTTTTTTTTTTTTGGTTTTTCGAGACAGGGTTTCTCTGTGGTTTTGGAGCCTGTCCTGGAACTAGCTCTTGTAGACCAGGCTGGTCTCGAACTCAGAGATCCACCTGCCTCTGCCTACCAAGTGCTGGGATTAAAGGCGTACGCCACCACTGCCCGGCTTGAAATATTCTTAAATGTAATGTGTGCCGATAGGACATGGCTGTGGGTCAGGTTCGGCTAATGGGTCACTGTGGCCCCTGTCCCCAACAGTTTTTCTCCTTTTTTATATAGGACTTGGGAGCAGCAACAGGCTCCAAGCGCCCCACCTGTGTGATCATGGTGAAGCCCCATGAGGACTATAAGGAGATCTATGACAAGTGCCTGGAGGAGGTGCAGGCCCTGCCAGCGCCTCTGTGAGAGACTTGCGCTGCAGCCTATTCCAGGAGCTGGCGGGCTGGCTGCAGGCGGCTGCCCACTCTTAACAGCATCTCCCCGATTTCCTGACGTGTGAATTCTCCCCAGGCAGCTCCAGCAGCTGTTCTTGGAGGTAGAGCCAACATCGCTCCATCAGTGCCATCTCCTGTTGAGCTCAGATGAAGACAGCTCCAAGAGTGTGGGGTTGAAGTAAATGCTGAGGCGAAAACGTGGCGAGTGTGTGGGTGTTTCTTAAGCTCCAGCTGCTGAGGGAGCCAGGAAGTTGGTAGGAGGAACAGAAGCGACTTTCAGTGAAGAGTCCCAAGAGTGTACCTTGCAAGTGCTCAGAGCTGCCCCCAGTCCCACTCCAGGACAGGTGCGGCCTTAGAGATGAGCCTTCACCTCACACAAGCCTGTGGTTCCTTTGGCAGGGATGCTTCCGACAGCCTTACATAGTGGATAGAATTAGTTTGCCCTCCCACATGGCAAGTTTTAAATAGGAAATGAAGCTAAATACACAACCCTAGGTCCTGGAGGCCTGGAGAGATGGCTCAGCATTTGAGAGCACTGACGGCTCTATCAGAGACTTTGAGTTCAGTTTCCAACACCCACATGGTGGTTCACACTTGTTTATAATTCCAGTCCCAGAAAACTGAAGTTTTCGTCTGGCCTCTTAAGGGCACCAGACACATGGTACACAGACATACATGCAGGCAAAACACCCATACATAAGTTAAAAACCCCAGGTTCTCTGTTAAGACTTTGAAGCATTTTAACTTCAAGTTCTTGCCTATAAAAAGCCCCACACAAGATTAGGACGCAACAACCTAGTTCAAACGCCCTGGAATAATCCGGTGAATTTGGGCTCAGGTTCCAAGCTGGTTGGGACTACAAGCTTTCTTCTTCCTGTGTCCCCTTCCACAGGTATATGGTAAAGTACCCTGCCCAGGTCAGCTGGCCATCTAGGTTTTCCCCCTACCAGAGGTGCTAGAATGGTAGTGCTGCCTCTGGGTGATGCCCAGTACCTTACGTAGCAAGCAGTCATTTATCAGTGAAGGAGAAGGGCTGTGAATATATTTGTTCGAAGTTATAAAACGGCATTCAGTTCTAGTAGGCTATTTACAGTGGAGAATGCATACGTACAGTTGACTGTACAGAAGAGGTGAGCCACAGCAGTCAGCTCTGGCTTGATGCCAGGAGTAGAAAAATGTTTTCGATAGCAAAGCCTTGGCTGCTCAGTCAGAGGCAAGTGTAAACAGAAAGACAGCAGAACACAGCACCAGTCCCTCTCACAGCCAAAGAATTGTAGGCTGGTTCAGGCCTTGGCCTCTGCCTGCCAGGCCTCTTGGTAGTGCTGGTCACCATCCACTTAAGTCAGTCCCCTCACCAAGGCAAATCAAGGCCCATGGGTGGAAGCACCTTCAGGCAAAAGTTCCTTGCCATCAGAATATGATACGTTTCCCATCTGCTGGATTCTGTTCCATGGGACAGTAGGGACACTTCAGCCTGCAAGGAAAGGAAAGGAAGAACATCGCAGGGCAGGGCAGGAAAGCCAGGCTAGGATGGAGCCAGGCAGGGAGAACTTACTTTCCTCCATTGATGAGCTTGTTGAGTGCATCTCGGGAGATGACGTGGCCACAGATAAGTTTGATGGGAGGGTTGGAATCTGAGGTCTGCTGTCGCAGGATAGGGCACGCAAACACGGAGTGATACCAGCACTTCATGCCCAGCTCGATCTCAATCTGAGGAGGCCAGCAAAAGGTTGAGAGCCACTTCCTGTCTTGAGTTGTGCACCCCAGCACCTGCCTCTGGGTACCTCCCCAGCCTGGCCTTACCGGCAGCTCATCCTTGTGACTCCACACACCAGTGCACTGCCTCTGTTCAATCACAGCTTTGATGTTCATCAGCACCGGCAGCGCCACACAGCCGGAAGCAAAACTGAGGAGCAGAGAGCAGGGGCTGAAGCAGTGGGATCACAGGAACCAGTAAACAGAACCAGCACACTGTCCCAAATAGGACTGGAGACAATTCTCAAGTAGTGTGAAGTCAGACTAGTCCTTGAATTATTTAATTTTAATTTATGTGTGCAAGTGTGTGCTTACATGTATTATGTGGACCACGTGCATGCTCAGGCCAGAAGAGTGTGGTCAAATCCCCTGGAACTATAGGTAATGAGAGCTGTGAGCCATCTTGTGGGTACTGGGAACCAAACTCAGGTCCGCAGCAAGTGCTCTTAATCCCTGAGCTATCTCTTCTGCTCCCAGACTTCTAAAGAGCCACATACATACGTAGTATGTTCAACTCTGTATTCGCTTTAATACACCCCAAAATTAGAAAGGCTCCAGTATAGAAAACAGCCGGCAGATGAAATGCTTGTCCAAGACAGCGGAAAGCTCTTAATGGGACCAGAGCCAGCCTGTAGTTTAGCAAACTCTGTTAAACATGGTACATAGTATGACATCTGTAAATGAGGTCAATCTCAAGATGACAGGGTAGCGGTGTGCCCACTGGCAGGAACCTCAGTTTATGAGTACAGTACAGCCCTCCCCAACAGATCTCTAGAGGCAGTGGTGACCGCTCCACAGCAACAGCATAAGTGAGTGCAGCCTGTTGTCTACAGTATGACAACTGTCCACTAAGGTACAATGTTTCTGGGAACATTCTAGGTGTTCTTTGTTCCTGTGAAACCCTGCAAGTTAGCTCATGGCAAAACTCCATCTTATCTGTTAACTGGGGTAACGGGACTTTAACTTGGGCCTGCTGTGGAGTGAGCTGAGACCTCTGCAATGCCCAGGTTAAGCAGCAGCTCAAGCATGTTACCTAGCACCCCAGTCTCCATGTAGGGAGGTGGTGTTTCAGTGAGGTTGTGAAAGGGTGGCTGAGTTACTGGGAGGATGGCGTAGTTTCCCACGGGTACCTAACGTGCAAGAGTGGTGGGCTCTCTCTAACCATAAAGACAAGCAGTGTCCATCTAAAGGGAGAACGCAAGCCAGCTTAGGTTTGTGGAAGCACATGGCGGGGTCAGCACAGTTGTTCTCCATGCCTTTCCTGTGTGCAAGAGGCTGGGCCATACCTGACACTGAGGGGGGACTCCACGGAAAGCCCCAGCAGGGAACATGCATCCCGAGTAAAGGTCTCACAGATCTCCGCCCAGTGGCTGTTGTCTAAGAGATGGCAGTAGGGTGACTTCTCCAAGCCCAGCCGCAGGTACACCAGGCTGCCCATCATCACCTGGATCTCTACAAAGAATGGGACAGCAGCTCAGGGAGGAGGGCAGAGGCTCTGCGCCATAGCCCAAGGAGCCACAGGGCTGCAAAGCCTTCTAACGAGCAGAGGAGGTGGCATCTCCATCCTGCTGCCAACCTGGAGGCAGGTAGGATGGTAAGGTCTCCAGCTTTCTGACTGCATCACAAGCAAGCCTCTGCTTGGCAGAGACTGTCTCCACGCACCCACTCTAATCCTCCCCCGCTTCTTTTGTGACAGGTCTCTATGTAGATCTCTATGCAGCTCCTGTTCTGGGATTAAAGGCATGCACCACTATGCCCAACCTCTCCCCTTTAACAGCAAATTCAGGTTTGAAGCTTTCAGGAGATAGGAGGAGCTAAAACTGCTGTTTATAGGGAGGTGTCTCAGTAGTAAAACAGTTGTCAGCAGTAATGAAATACTGAGAAGTCTGGTTCTATCCCCAGAACCACAAAAAATAAAATTGCTGCTTTGGTTTTGTGATTTTTATTTTATATATTTTTATTTGTTTCCTTCCCCCACTTCCCAAGACAGGGTTTCTCTGTGTAGCCCTGGCTGTCCTGAAACTTGGTAGTAGACCAGGCTGGCCTTGAACTCACAGAGATCCACCTGGCTGGTCTTCAATTCTTGAGTCAGGGTCTTACTGTTACCATGCTAGCCTAAACTCTGAGACTGAGGTGGTTGGTCTTCCTGCCTCGGCTCTGCCTCTGATTTAGACCTCACTTTAGAGGCAAAAGAGGATCAAAAGTTTCTGAATTGTGGGGAGCCATCTTTCTGGTAAACAGAACTGTTTGTGGGTATAAGGACAGGCTACCTGACATGTCCAGACATTGGCTGGAGCCTAACCCCTATCTCCCAGCACCTTGGGCACTTACCTCTCTGGTGCAGCCGAGCAAAGGGCTGGAAGTGCCGGGCATAGCTGAGGGCCTCCAGCTGCTTCTCGGGGCCACCAGCCAGGAGGCGGATAAAGTGCAACCGGTGCAGCTTGAACTCCAGGGAGCTGTTGAGCTCCAGCAGGCGCTGCCGATGGGAGACAGCCCATCTGGGGAGAGATAACACAGTGCTGCTACACAGTGCTACAGAGGACCCTAAAGGACAATGTGAGTCCCTAAGACAGGTATATCAGGGCCTGAGAGAAGGCTCAGCAGCTAAGAGCACTGACTGTTCTTCCAGGGGACCCGGGTTCAATTCCCGACACCCATATGGTAGCTCCAGTTCCAGAGGACCTGAGACCTTCAAACAGACAAATGCAGGCGAAATACCAATGCTCATAAAATAAAAATAAATAAAAGATAGGCATATCTAGGTGAGTTGACCACAGGCAAGCCCCACTGTGGGCACCCTTACTCCAGTGCAGGTCCCAGGTCTTGCTCATGTAGAGCTTCCAAGATCCGATTCAACTCCAAGAAGGGCTGCTTGAAGTCCAGGTCCACATTCAATGTTGATTCCTAGGGGAGATGGAAAGTAGTGTCTCCAAAATTCTGCCCGTAATAAAACTTCATCAGCTAAAGATTGGCTGGGAAAAGGTAATGTTTGCCAGAGGAGCTGTCTGCCTATAGCATGAGCCCCTGTTTGTTCAGTGCCCAACTTGAGGCTAAGCATCATCATTGGTCAGTCACAGTAAAGGACCCTTTCCCTCCACTGCAGGAAGTCCCCAGGCCTGACACAGAAAGGCATAGTGTGAGAGATTACTTTCAATCTGCTTAATTACATTAAGGCAGAGTCTCCTGCTCCCTGTGTGTTTAACACCTAACTTGTGCTTAATCCCCTAAATAAAAAAAAGCGCCTTGGCTTCATGCCCTGGCAAGCAACCAATTCTAACTAGAAATCAGTAACTTTGTTTTTTTCAGATACACTTAGATTTACCTCCTGTTTTGTGTAGGGAGACCAAGACCAAGTTCCTTTCTAAAATAAATATAAAGAATGTCAGTGGCTAGGCCTATGGGAGGGCCGGGCGCAGCTGCAAGCAATCCCAGCCCTTGAGAGAAAAAGGGAGGATGACCAGTTGGAGGCCAGCCTTGGCCATACAGCCAGACCTTAGCTCAGAAACATAAGAGACAAGGTATGGTATCAGCACGTTGAGAGGCAGGAGGATCTCTTTGAGTTTGAGGCCAGCAAAGTGAGTTTGTGGCCTACATAGTGAGTTCCATGCATTTCTCAACAACAAAACAAAAATAGTCAAGAATATCGGGTGGGAAAGAAAACTAGCAGATGATGAAATTGGCTGGGCGTGGTGGTGTGCACACCCAGAGTCCCAGGATTTAGGAGACTGAGGCGGGAAGGTAACAGGGAGGCCAGGATGGGTTACATAAGCAAGACCATCTCAAACACCAAGACAGACAGGTGCCCTTGTGCCGCCACAGCGGACATTACCTGACACAGCTCTTCAGCTACACTGAGCATGCCCTGCTGGTACAGGTGCTCCACAATGGCCATCTGCAGGATCTGCTGCTGCTTTTCACGGGAGTCCCACACAGCATCTGAGACTACACCGCAGATCTCAGAGTCAAAGTTCTGACAGAGGAGAGATGGATCTGTGACTCAGGCACTTACACTGTGCTCCTGCCAAGCCAGCACACATTACTCTGCAGTGTTCCCACCCCTAGACCCTGGGCCACCCACACACTCACCCTGTCAATGGCTTTGCCCACTCGGGAGACGCTGCTATGAATGTCCTTATGGTCTGAAGCTAGTTTCTGGACTGTGTCTTTGATTTTTCGACAGCATTGGGACATTACAAGGGAGAGGGTAGCTGAGAGAGGGGTCCCCTGGAGAGCTGTGGAGACAGCAGACTGGGTCAGGAGGCAGATCCTAAGACCCGCTTCTGCAGCAGACCTTCTGCTTCCTCCTCCAAGCCCATGTGGTGGCCCAGAAGACAGCCCTGCGTGTCAGAAGTAAACACCTACTTCCAGTCTATGGTCAGCTACTTCTTTTTTTGGATCTCACTATGTACCTCTGGCTATCCTGGAACTTACTATATAGACCAAGCTGGCCTCTAATTCACAGAGATCCTCCTGCCTCTGATTCAAGAGTGCTAAGCTATTGTCTAATGTGAGACTTGGGAAGTGGCCAAGTAGAACAAGGCAGTATGCTTATTTATTTCTAATTTTTTAAGATTTTAGCCAGGTAGTAATGGCATATTTTTTTAAATCCAGCACTCGGGAGGCAGAGGCAGGCAGATCTCTGTGAGTTTGAGGTCAGCCTGGTCTACAAAGCAAGTTCCAGGACATCAAGGACTACAACATGGAGAAACCCTGTCTCAAACAAACAGCTAACCCCAAAAATGCTGGGCATGGCATACACCTTTAGTCACAACACTTGGGAGGCGAAGGCAGGTGGATCTCTGTGAGTTCTAGGACAGCCAGCACAATATAAAGAAAACTTGTCTCAAACAAACAAAATCTGTTTAGTTAATTGCATGTAGGTGGGGGGGAGGGGAACTGTGACACACATGTGTGCTAGGATGTACCCTGGAAGTCAGAAGACAGCTTTCATGAGTGAGCTCTCTCCTTGCACCGTGTGGGTCCCATCAGGCTTGGCAGCAGGTGCCATTTACTTGCTGAGCCATCTCATGAGCCCATAGGCCAGGACTCTGGTGATTTCATTTTCTCAGCCGTAAAATTCTTTTTTTTTTTTTTTTTTTGGTTTTTCGAGACAGGGTTTCTCAGTGGCTTTGGAACCTGTCCTGAAACTAGCTCTTGTAGACCAGGCTGGTCTCGAACTCACAGAGATCCGCCTGTCTCTGGCTCCCAAGTGCTGGGATTAAAGGCATGCGCCACTACCGCCCTGCTCAGCCATAAAATTCTATGTTGCTGTGAATGCTGACTTGGCTCCTGTGTGCTCTCTTATTTTGTGTATTGGGTGTACACAGGCTTTCCTGTGAACCATCAAGTTAAACTCAGAATTACCATGGACACAGCAATTCCACTCCCAGGAGAAACAAATATGTACACACAAAGCTGTGTGTGAACACTCTTCCTAGCATTCTTCAAGAGGTAGAAACAACCCAGCGTCTGTCCACTAACAGGTACAGGATGTCATACATGCACACAGTAGGATAATGACATTAATCATTCACAATAGAAATAAAACCTGGGGACATCATTACCCCCAAAGTAAATTAAAAGTAAAAGTAGTTGCAAAGCAACATAGAGATACCCTGTGGGGCTGGAGAGATGGCTCAGAGGTTAAGAGCACTAACTGCTCTTCCAGAGGTCCTGAGTTCAAATTCCCAGCAACCATATGGTGGCTCACAACCATCTGTAATGAGATCTGGTGTCCCCTTCTGGCCTGCAAGCATACATGGAAGGAATATTGTATATATAATAAATAAATAAATCTTTAAAAAAAAAAAGAGAGAGAGAAACCCGTCTTGGAAAAAAAAAACAACAACAACAAACAAGAAAAGTTAGTTGAAAAGAAAATGTCCAGAGAAACCCTGTCTTGAAAAACAAAAACACAAAAAAAGAAAGAAAAGGTCAAAGTAATTTTCTGAACAAGCTGAGGCTTTGCCACCTTCAAGAAAGCCTAGAGATGCATGTCCAAGACTCTACCACCCAGTCAGTAGCCCAGGGCTACATGATCCCTAGGGATTATCACCCACCTGCACTGGCCAACTCAGCCCTCAGCTGGCCCACATAGTGCAGCAGCTCCTCCAGGCTCTGCTCACAGTGTTGCCCGTAGGTCAGGAACTTGTGCAGGACTTTGTCGAGCTCCCTCTCCACGCACGCACACTGCTCCATGGTGGCCTCTCTGCCTAGTGAAGTGAACTGGGTCAGGCCAATGTGTATGGGTGACTCCGCAGCATTTCTTCAGGTCCCTCACCACTCCTGAGTAAAATATCAGTGCCCTGCTAAACAAAGTGCTTCTGAGCCAACCTCACTGAGGTGTCCAGTGGACAATGAAGGCTGGAGTTCCAGGCTAACCTGGTCTACAAAGCAAGTTACAGGACTAGCCAGGGCTGTTACACAGAGAAACCCTGCCTGTCTCAAAAAACAAAAATAAACAAAATTACTGTCTTGAACCTTTTGCCCACACAATATACACTTTTTTTTTTGGTTTGGTTTTCAAGACAAGGTTTCTGGAACTCCTTGATTTGTAGATCAGGCTGGCCTTAAACTCGCCGAGATTCTGCATGCCTCTGCTGGGATTAAAGGTGTGCGACACCACTGCTCAACTCAATATACACCTCTTTAAAAGATTATTACTTATGTGTGTGCATGTGGGTGTCAGAGTAGGTCAGAATTGGGCTTCAGATCTCTTGGGGTTGGAGAACTGCTCCATGTGGGTGCTGGAAACCAAACTGGACCTATGAAAGAGCAGCAAGAGCTTGTGACTACTGAGCCACCTTTCCAGCCAATACTTTTTAATGTACAGAGCAACCTTAAGTCATTCACAAGAATGCTGTTTACTTTTTAGACCGGGTCTCACTGGTCTGAAGCTCACCAATTGGGTCAGACTGGATAGTCAGTGAGCCCCAGGGACCCACTGGTCTCCAGCTCCCTAGTGCTGAGATTACAAGCATGAGCATGAACCACCATACCCAGCATTTCTTTAAATTACATTTTCCCCTCAAGGGACAGGGTTTCTCTGTGTAGCCCTGGCTGTCCTGGTTACTTGCTTTATAGACCAAACTGGCCACAAACTCAGAGACTCTCCTGCCTCTGCCTCTTGAGTACTGGGACTAAAAGTGTGTGCTACCACTGCCAGGCAAATTACTTTATCATTTTATGTGTATGGGTGTTTTGCTTCATGTACATACATATGTGTTGCAGGATAATTGATTGCACTGTGAAACTGAAAGACTATGTTTATAAAATTAACCTTGGATCAGGAGACTGAGCCAGTGACTACTTTACTGGAATTAGCCACAGAGAGGACGGAGAAGCTAGGAATATGGGTTGAGAGACGCACAAGAAGGAATAGGGAGGGACTTAGAGATCTGAAGTCTTCTTTTGGTTTGGGAGGAGTGGAGAAATGCTACACTTGTTTGCTAAGTCTCTGCCCAAAAAGGAAGGTCAACTGGTTGCTTCTGGCTTCTCTGATCTAGCAGGTTTTCACCCCAATATCTGACTCCAAAGTCTTTATTGGTAAATAGAACTATATAGACTTAGTTAAAACCTACATTTAGTGGCTGAGCCAGTACCTGTGGGAATGGAAGTCCCCCTAAGCCTCAGTCTGAGCGGTGTGGGGTACTGACTTCTGGGCTGCAAGGGCACAGATGATAGTTAAAATATCAGTAGATTCAGGTGCAGTCACTGCCAACAGAAAAACATACATATGTGTACCATGTATGTGCAGTGCCTGCAGAATCAAGAAGAGGGCATTAGATCTCCTTACAGGTAGTTATGAGCTACCTTGTGGATGCTGGAAAATCAAACCTGGGCCTTCTAGAAATGCAGCCAGTGCTCTTAGCTGCTGAACCATCTCTCCAGCCCTAACAGCTGGCATATTTCTGGGTCCTAAAGGGAAAATGCTTCAGAGACTGAACCTTTGAAAACCCTCACTTCTTTTCTTAATCAGAAGACTGGACCTAGCTGGGCGGTGGTGACCCACGCCTTTAATCCCAGCACTAGGGAGGCAGAGGCAGGCGGATCTCTGGGAGTTCAAGGCCAGCCTGGTCTACAAGAGCTAGTTCCGGGACAGGCACCAACGCTAGAGAAACCCTGTCTCGAAAAACCAAAAAAAAAGACTGGACCTGGCAGGCCATGTGGCAGAAAAACCCAGGCTCATGTTGCATGTAACTCATAGATTCACTGTGGCCACCTCTTCCAGTTAGTGGAACTGGTTTTTCATGTACTGTAGGGAGATAAGCCATGAAGGTAGTCCTTGAATGGCTGTTAATTCCAAGTGAAGCTTCAGGAATAACTGCTAACTCTGCAGGCTGGAGGGGACTACCCTGTTGGTCGCCTACTGACAGCTCCTTGTATCTGGACAACTAGAACCCTTGCTCTCACAGCTCCAGGCCCTGGAACATGACTGTTTTGGCTTGGGAAAAGCAGAAAGATGCTACACTTGCTTGCTAAGTCTCTGGCCAAAAAGGAAGGTCAGCTGGTTGCTTCTGGCTTCTCCCTGGTTGAGTCCTCCAGACCAACTCCCCAGCTGTCACCTACCTGGCTCCCTCCGCTCTCACTCTGTACCCTTGGTTCTGAACACTGAGTGATGAATACTGAGGCCTGCCTCCTTGCCACACCAGATGCTTTCTTGCTCAATGATGCATGGAGAGAGAAAGAGGGAGAGAGAAAGAGAGAGAGAGAAGGTGGGAGAGAGGGTGGGATTTATGTATGATGTGTATTGCACAGATGCATGCTTCTGAGTACAGGCACGTAGGTGCATGCTACAGTGTGGGTACTGGAGGTCAGAGGATGGCCTTGGGTGTCAGTCCTCACCTATCTTCTCTGTTCTTCACCACTGCGTAGTGGTCTAGCTGGCTTGAAAGCCTTCAGTGATAGTTAGTTCTGCCTCCCACCTCACTGTAGAAATGGAATGCTGGGCCAGGCAGTGGTAGCACACGCCTTTGATCCTAGCACTCGGGAGGCAGAGGCAGGTGGATCTGTGAGTTTGAGGACAGCCTGGGACAGCCTGGTCTACAGAGTGAGTTCCAGGACAGCCAAGGATACAATAGAGAAACCTGTCTGGAAAAACAAAAACAAAAAAAGAGGCCGGGCGGTGGTGGCCCACGCCTTCAATCCCAGCACTTGGGAGACAGAGGCAGGCGGATCTCTGTGAGTTCAAGGCCAGCCTGGTCTACAAGAGCTAGTTCCAGGACAGGCTCCAAAGCTACAGAGAAACCCTGTCTCGAAAAACTAAAAACAAAAAAAGAAAAAGAAATGGAATGCTGGGCTTATTAGTTATCCTTTACCATGTCCGGCTTTACATGGGTTCTGGCGATTCAAACTCAGGTCCTTATGCTTGTATAGCAAGCAACACTGAGCCAGTGGCCCAGCCCAAAACTGACGGCTGTACTCCACCGCCTCCTCACTGTGGGCTCCTCCTAACCCTCTCCACTCTGCTCCGCTGCCCCCTTTTTTTCTCAAGACAGAGTTTCTCTGAGTAGCCCTGGCTGTCCTGTAATTCAGATCTGCTTGCCTCTGAGTCCCAGGTGCTGGGATTAAAGTTGCCTGCCACTGTCCCCTCCTTTTTAAGTAACCTGTGACATGGAATACACAGTTAATCTTCAGAATGCTGGCAACAGAGTAGATCTTCTGCACCCACACACAGGACTAGAAATAAGAGGACCGAGTTATGTGTCCCTCTAAAGGGGTCAATGTAGCCAGCTACCCAAAAGAATGGCATCACAAGAAGCCAGTGTCCATGGTGACCCTGAGATCTTCCCACTTCCTGCACTCTCCTAGTCCCATCTTGGCTTTACCATCTCAGCCTCACTTTAAAGTCACTTTCTCCCTCCCAGATGAGGACACGTGACAGGAGAGCAGGAAAGTGCTGGGCCTTGGCTGGTAGTCCCCTACACACTAGAACTGTAACCACAGTGTCCAGATGTCGCAGCTCCAAAACCAAGCTCAACAGTTACAAAATAGTATAGGTGAAATGTAACAGGGACTCCCATTTAAAATGATCTCATTATTTTGCTTGGTACTAACTAACATTCCCCAGAGGCTCATTCTGCTCCAGGCTCTGCTCCAGTGACTTCACCCATTAACTCATCCCTCCATTCTCACAGCACCATGAGGTAGGGGCGGTTATTAGACCCACTTCGCAGCTGAGCAAATGAGACAGGGAAAGATAAAAATAAACATTCCAAGGCCACAGCGCTGGGAAGTGGAGGAGCAGCGGGAACAGAGGAAGCCTGGAATCTGGCTCTAGGCCGAGGCCCTCTCCTTAAGTACTTGACACAACAGGACCAGCAAAGCAGGTGGCCTGCCTGGCAGGAAATGTGTGTGTACGCGGCTGGGATGAGCTCACAGGGGCCATCAGGTATGACAACAAACAGGAAGGAAACTGGAGCAAAGGCAGACCACTAGCTGGGGAAGATGTCTGGATACCAGAGCCACATTTATCAACTCAAGGACAGGATCTCACAAGGGTCAAATCTGGCCCTGTCAGATACCAACTGATACCAGGACCCCCAACAGAGAGAAGCCATGAAGGAAACTACGAGAAAGGCTGAGGATGGGCCAGGCAAATGTCGCAGTGGGGAAAGAGCATGTCTGGTGACCTGAATATGATCCCTGGAACCACATGGGACCCACAGACGGGAAGAGGAAGGATGCCACAAAGCTCTCCTATGACTGACAAATGTCTGCCAGGGCATTCAGGCCCGCCCCCAATAATAAATAAACACATACATTTTAAAGCTGAGGAGAGCCGGTTGTGGTGGGTATATACCTTTAATTTCAGTAATGGGGAGGAAGAGGCAGAACAACTACTGTTAGTGCCTGGCCAACCTGGGCTACATAGTGAGAAAGTACACCCTGCTACACACAAAAGTAAATAAATGAATGAAAAAAAGAATTAAAGAGGGCTGGAGAGATGGCTCAGTGGTTAAGAGCATTGCCTGCTCTTCCAAAGGTCCTGAGTTCAAATCCTGGCAACCACAGGGTGGCTCACAACCATCTGTAATGAGGTCTGGTGCCCTCTTCTGGCCTGCAGACATACAGACAGAATATTGTATACATAACAAATAAATAAATATTTAAAAAAAAAAAAGAGCTGAGGATGGGGGCTGAGAAGATGAGCTCCGTTGGTAAAGTGCTTGCGGCACCTGCTGTATTAAAGGCATGTGCTACCACCCGGTCACACCACCTTCTTACACTGTACGTTCTAGGGATCCATTCAGGCTTCTGCTCACCGAGCCAGCTCCCTCGTACAGCCTCCTTCTCTGCATCACAGACTTGAATCATCCCTCTAACTGCTTCTTCAAGTGCCCCCCCCCCCCCCCCCCCCCCCCCCCCCCCCCCCCCCCCCCCCCNCCCGCTAGACTACCAGTTACATGAATACATGAAGCCTGGAGACTAGGCCTGGATCACCCACCACAGGACTGAATAAGTCCTAGCTGATCAAACAGTACCTCTATTCCCTAGCCTTTGGGAATTGAAAGCTCCCAGTGGGCAGAAAGAGATGAAGGAAATGTTTTAAAATCCCGCTTCAGGGGTTAGAGATGCTCAGTGTCTAGGAGCACTTGTAGCTCTTGCAGAGGATCCAGCTTCCTTTCCCAGCACCCACACGGCAGCCAACAACCTCCTTGTAACTCCAGTTCCAGAGACCCTTCCGAAGCTCTCTACTGACACTGCATTTGCGTGGCACACACACATGCAGGCAAAACCAGACCCATGCACATGAAAGATTTTAAAAAATTAAAAATCTGTTGGGTGTAGTGGCTCATACCTCTAATTTCAGCACTCAGGAGGTGGAGGCAGACGAAGATCTCTGTGAGTTCCAGGCCAGCCTGGTCTACAGAGTGAATTCCAGAACAGCTAGGCTATGTGAAGAAACATTGTCCCAAAATAAATAAGTAAATAAATAAAACAAAAAATATTACTAAATTAATAAATATTAACAAATAAACTAATAATAAATCAACCAATCCGAGGGTGGGTGTGGTGATGCATGACTTTAATCCCTCCATCATTTGAGAGGCAGAAGTAGGTGCATCTTTGTGAGTTCGTGGCCAGCCTGGTCTACTTAGGAAGTTCCAGACTGCCAGGTGGTGGTGGTGCAAGCCTTTAATCCCAGCACTCAGGAGGCAGAGGCAGGAGGATCTCTGTGAGTTCGAGGCCAGACTAGTCTACAAGTGCTAGTTTCAGGACAGGCTACAAAGCTACAGAGTAAGAAAGAAGGACGGAAGGAGGGAGGGAGGGAGGGAGGGAGGGAGGGAGGGAGGGAGGGAGGGAGGGAGGGAAAGAGAAGCTCCAGGCAAAGAAAGAAAGAAAGAAAGGAAGGAAGGAAGGAAGGAAGGAAGGAAGGAAGAAAGAAAGAAAGAAAGAAAGAAAGAAAGAAAGAAAGAAAGAAAGAAAGAAAGAGAGAAAGAAAAGAAGCTCCAGGCCATCCTGGGCTATAGGAGACCCTCCCTCAAAAGACAACAACAAAACAAGCTCCTCATTCTCATCCCTTCTCGCCCTCACTTACCTACTCTTCCACCACCCGCCTTTCTGTTCACGGTCCATCCAGGTTATTTCTGCCGCCACCCTCTGCTGAAACTCTTTACCTCTTCCCAGAGGTGGCTCCTTACTTAGGTCTCGACACAAGTGTCATCTTTCCAGACCACATCTAATGCCCTGTACTTTACCCTCAAACAAATCGTGTCCCTATTAATATTAGAAAGTTTCAAATAGTAATTCCTTCACCTAAAACTAAAAGAATGGGAAAGTCCACAGTTTACCCTAGGGGACTGCCACGACCCGGACTTCACCCGCATTACGGTGCAGAAGACTGTCAAACTCCTACTCAGCCTTCCAGAGACCCTCCTGCGGTGCCCCGCCAGGACTCCACCGCCCGCGGTTGGTTACCTCTGACCCTGTCAGGTGCACTAGGAGGCGTCTGAGTCGAGGCGACTCCACCAGTCCTTGGACGGTGCGGCCGACGACTGCTCCGGGCTTTGGTCGGGGCGCCCCGCACCCCGGGACCCGGAGCCCGCAGGCTGTCACCTAGTCCTGCAGCCCAGCCGGCTTCCGGCGCCGCTGTCATCGGAACCGGAAGGCGCGGCGGTTGCCCCTCGGGTGGGTCCGGACTCGCCCATGCGCGTTGTCGGGAAGCGTGAGGAGCCTGTCCCGTCTGGCCCGTGGCTTTGCCCAGAGTGCGGAATGGAATCGCCCGCCGGAGCCAGGCGGCAGTGAGCGCCTGCGCAGAGCGCGGGCGCCGCTTCCCTGCGGCCCGGAGCGAACCTGTTTCCTCCGGCAGGAACAACCGGAGGGTGGTCCCGGGTGTCTACCGGAAGTATTAGCCTGCGTACCTGCCTGTCTGGGGTTCCCAACGCAACTCTTACCTTCTGTCTGAAGTCTCTAATGCCGAGGCTGTTTGGGGAATCTGATGCTGGAGGAGGCAGCGAGTTCCAGACCAGTATGAACTACAAAATGATACTCCTCTGTCCCAGAAAATAACCAAATCTGAGCACTGTAGCACCTGCCTATAATCCTATAATTCTAGGAAGATCAGAAGTTCAAGAGTACATAGTGAATTAAGCCAGCCTGAACTACTTGAGACTTTATCTCAAACAAACAATAACAAAACGAAAACCTGGGCGTTGCTCAGCGGTAGAGAAGTTACAGGCGTAGGTTCCTTGGTTCATTCCCAGAACCCGAAAAATAAAAATTTCAAGACCGTTACATGTACGTGGCCCAGTGATTAGGAATTTCCTGTGATGCTTTTTGAAATACCAAATAATGTTTAAAGGAAGAGTCCTGAGGCACTGGGTAAAGTGCTTGCAGGGCAAGCATGATCCCTGGTGCTGTTATAAAGCTGGCCCACGCCTGATGGCGCAGGCCTGTAACTGCAGCACTGGGTTGGGTAGACAGGCACGGATACCCGGGCATGCCTGCCAGCTAATGTAGCTGAAAAGCAGAGCTCCAGGCTCAGTAAGAGACCATGTCTAATACGGTGGAGAGTGATAGAACAAGACGACCAAGATGCTCCTCTAGCCTCTATACACTTGCACGGGCCAGCACATGCGTGTACACGCGTTCACATTACACATACGCAATTTTAACATTTTTTTTTTTTTTTTGTCCATGTGGCTCACATATCCCTGTACTTCCACAGCCCCGGGACCTGCCGCAACCACATGGTGACTCACAATCATCTATAACGAGATCTGGTGCCCTCTTCTGACACACAGACAAACATGCAGGCAAAACACTATACATAATAAATAAATCTTTTAAAAAAAAGATGGAGTGGGGGTTGTGTATCTACCCTAATTAAAAAGTGTGAAAGAGTCGGTTGGAGTGGCACATACTGTGAGTTTGAAGCCGAAAAAGGGGGAGGAGGACGAAGTTACAAAAGGAGATGACCCCCCAAACTGAAAAGGACTAGGTTTTTTTTTTTAATCTTTTAAAATTTTTTTTTTCTTTTTGTTCTTTGCAGACAGGGTCTTCGGTACCCGAGACTGGCCTTGAACTCCTTGTATCAGGGAGGACATCTTTCCCCTCCTGTGTCCTAGGATTACAGGTCACCATCCTGGGTCCTCCTCCAGTGCCTCTTGCCTTGGAACAGAATAAAGAAGACTCCCTTCTTTCTCATTCCTTGACAAGCAGCTTCCGTTTACTGCTGGTTTCCCTCCGGGCCATTTATCGGCCCCCTCTTCAGCCTCCCCCACCTTGCACAATCTAGCTTTGTTTTCTTAAAGCCTTGGCTTGAAATCATGTGCTGTGTTGATTCTGTCTTCTTGCCCCTATCTCCGCCTCCCCAACTTTCAGGATAAAAGCTCCACTGGGCTCAGGACTTTGTCCTCATCGCCACTGGAACAGAGCACAGAGATGCTGGGAGCTGACCGACATCCTTTGCTTATAAAAGAGGAAACTGTGGCTCACAACCTTCTGAAACACAGCAGGGAAAAGGGCGGTGCAGAGTGGGACGCGAACGGGCAGGGGCATCGTGGAGATGCCTGGCAATATCTAGGGAGCCTGGGTGGTCCTGGCCCCACGCGCGGGGGTGAGAAATTGAATGAGCACTGCTTGGGGCGAAGAGCCAGAGCTGAAGAACCCGAGCCCCAGCAGGCAGGACCTCACAAGCTTTCTAGAACGCCCCAGGCTTTCCCACTTCCTCTTCCAGGATGCCTCACCATGAAGCAGGGTGTGAACAAAGCCAGCTTCTACCAGAACCTGGGGCGGCTCACATTAGGTCTTTGAACTTTTGTGTCTTTCTCATGAGGGCCTCTCATTCTGTATTATTCTGTACTTTTCCTATGTATGAGTTTTGTTACTCTCTTGATTCTGTTGCTCTTCTCTTTCAGATTGGACTTTTATTTTTTTGTTGGAGGAGCGTGCTTCAAAGTCTTTCTCAGTATTCTCTCTCTCTCTCTCTCTCTCTCTCTCTCTCTCTCTCTCTCTCTCCTAGGAGTTAGAGTTATTTATTGGTTTTTCGAGACAAGGTTTCTCTGTGTAACAACAGCTCTGGTTGTCCTAGAACTCACTTTGTAAACCAGATTGGCTTCAAACTCACAGAGATCAATCTGCCTCTGCCTCCTGAGTGCTAGGATTAAAGGCATGCGCCACCACTGCCCGGAAGATTTATTTTTTAAATTAAAAAAAAAAAAGAAAAGAAAAAGAGAAGCTAGAGAGATAGTTTAGTTGGTGAAGGGTTTGCCATGTGAGCTTGGGGACCTGAGTTCAATCCCTGGCGCTCACAAAATAAAAGCTGCCTGCATTCCCAGCCAGGGCTTTGAGGGTCAGTAAGGATAGCTGAAATAGAGCTCCAGATTCAGTGAGAGACCCTGCTTCAAAAAGGGTGGAGAATGATCGAAGGTTGGACTCAGTGTTGACCTCTGACCTCCATATACATACAAACCAGAAAACCCTTGATGTCCATTTTATTTTAGAAGGTAGTGCAGGGCAATGACTGCATATGCCTTTAGTCCCAGCACTCAGGAGGCAGAGGCAGGTGTATCTCTGAGTCCAAGGCCAGCCTGGTCTACAGAGTGAGTTCCAGGATAGACAGAGCTACATAAAGAAACCCTGTCTCAAAATAACAACAACAAAAAGTGAGGTCCCTTCTTCAAACATTAAGGAGCTCAAGCTGGTGACTGTAAACACCAAGTCTGGATCCTGTGTGTTGCACAGCTTGTACACACCCATCTCCTTCACTCAGGGACACCTGTGCCAGCTCACCTGGCAAACTCTCCAGGCGTGCATCCCTCTTTTGAGCTCAGGCAGGATGCTGTGTTCCTGGAACTCATCCCATACTTCCTGCTACCTCCAAGTCCAAATTCATTTGGGGATGCCCCTCCACATTGCTCAGAAATGCACCTTTCTGACCCAGTGAAGGTTGGTTTGGCCTTCCCAGCCCTTGGGGAGCCCCACCTCCCACCTCATTGCTTAGAATGAACAAACCACTCTCCTCCAGAGTCCCAGAGAGCCTCACCTCTTAGGACATACGCCTCTTTTGCCTCATGAATTATACTCTTGGGTTGAGGCTGTAGCACTTGGCAGATAGAGTATTCTTTAACAGGAAGCCTCGGGTGCAGTTCTCAGCAGTACTTACGCCAGATGTGAAGATGGACACATGAAATCAGGAGGATCAGAAGTTCAGGTCAGGGCTGGATCTGTGGTTAAAAGCATGGACTGCTCTTGCAGAGATGCCAATTCGGTCACCAATACCCACACTGGTCAACTCGCAACCACCGGAAACTGCAGCTTCAAGGGCTCTGATGCCTTCTGTCTCCTCAGGCATTAGTGCACATGTGCACAGACAGCTATACACGCATACTCAAAACGTAAATAACAAATAAAGCCAGGCAGTGGTGGTGCACTCGGCAGAGGTAGGTGGATCTGTGACCAGCGTGGTCTACAGAGTGAGCTCAAGGACAAAGTACACGGAAAAATACTGCCTGGGGTGGGGAGTATTCCGGATTATCTTTCCTCTATTTAAAAAAGTATAGTTTTTAATGTGTGTAGATGCTTTCCCTGTATGATTGTACATCGTGTGCATAAGATGCCTGTGGAGGCCAGAAGGGGGCATCGGATTCCTTGGACCTGGCGTTACAGGTGGTTTTGAGCCACCTTGTAGGTACTGGGACTAGAACCTGGGTCCTCTGGAAGAGCCAGCCAGGCTTCTTCTGCTAAGTCATCTCTTCAGCCCTGTGTCCTCTTCATCCCCTGCCAGGCCCTGCCATCTAAACAGCATTCACTAGTGTAGGCATGTCTTCTTCCTCCCCCGAGTACACACATTGTCTTCCTCACATGTGAACTGCATTTGGCCCAAGGTCTGAATGGTGACTTAGCACTAGAGCCTTGAACTTGGCACTGACTTGACCTAGAGCCAGTGCCAATGAATAGCTCCGAGTCAAAACATTTCCCAAGCACTCACCTCAAAACCAAACTAGTTAGTGGGGGAATCTGGTCACCTTTACTTCCATATTCTACCTCTCTGGCTCCCACCTCCTGGGGCTAGAGCCAGAGCAGTCTGAAGGAAAATGGAGGCTACCACCTGCTTTGGCAATGCTCACAGCCCAGTTGAAGAAACACCTGGTAGAGGCTGGGCAGTGGTGGCGCACGCCTTTTATTTCAGCACTTGGGAGGCAGAGGCAGGTGGATTTCTGTGAATTTGAGGTCAGCCTGGTCCACAGAGCAAGTTCCAGGACAGGCTCTAAAGCTACACAGAGTAAACCCTATCTTGAAAACCAAACACCACCTGTCTCTACCAGGAAGGGGGGCTCTGCAAGGTTTTCTCTGAGAAGCAGCATCCCAGTGCTATTCTATGAGGTACCTCGAACACAGGGCTCAACCAGGGGAACCCCAGCTACCTTCCCAGCCAAGTCTAGGACCTGCTCAAGCCCCCTCTTCTTTCATCCCCCAAAGGCTCCATAAAGTAGCATCTCCTCCCCATGTGAACTTGGTCTGGGTCAGGACAGACAAGAGGGAACTCTCCAGAGAGCCAAGAGGTGCTGCCAAGATCACTGAAGTTGGAAGGTCCTAACAGGCTGTTACTTAAGTGACAGGCCAAGAGGAAGAAACACTAGGTAAACAGGGATCCAAGGAATAGAGTTGGAGATAGTGTGACGTTCTCCCTACATTTTCACATAGAACTGGCTGGTCCAGGGGTTCTTCAGAGGCACCAGGGATGGGCTTCTTCAGGAACTGTGACAGTGACTTCTATGACCAGCTGGCTCCAGAGCCACCCAGCCTGCTTGGGGACCAGGGAACTGGTTTGCCAAGCACGGATGAGCTAACAAGAGATCTGGTTCTGGGCTGCCCTCCCCCTTTACATATGGGCCTGGCCTTGGTTTCTGGCACCACTGCCAAGTTTTGGTACCGCCCACCCACCCCCGCTGGCTCTACTGGCCAGCCCAGGTCGTAATTGCTGGGTGGGGAAGCACACTGTGGAGTGGGTACACCAAAAGGTGGGCACGTGGGCACCTGGCCCGACTGGCTCCCGGCTCTGCTGAGGAAGTAACTCAGACTTTAGGCTAACACCTGACCTGTTAGGGGGAGAACTTCCGGACTACTAGCCCAGAGACTTGCATTTGCACGAACCTATGAAGTGGAAGTGGGTACCATGGTCTGTGGGGATTGGCTTGCCGAATCCGCTTCTGCTTTCCCTTGGGTGAGGCCCAGAGCTCAGGTGTGGGTGAATATGTGTTTGTCTCAGCCACTCTAGGGAACTATCTGGGATGCAAGGTCTCCCTAGTGTTGCAAGTATAAAGGGAGGAACAGTTGGGAAGACATGGAGAGGATCAGGAAGCACTCCTGGCTTCCCCCCAGGAGCTGGCTTTTAGGGACAGGGCCCCAAACACACCCCCTTGGCCACACCTACTACCCCAAGCCCATCTACACATACACCTGCCACTCACAGATCATAAACACAGCATCCCCGCAACAGACAACTCACACCCAATCCTCCACCCTTGAAAAGGTGGGGCCCATCATTCAGGTGTCACAGCCCATAGCCGGTCATCCAAACTCTGGCACCTACTTGCTGGGTGTCAGAGGCGCATAGGCATGGGCTGATATCTAAAGTTCTGTGACAGGAGGCAAAAAACTGGGCAGGTAGATCTCTGTGAGTTCAAGGTCAGCCTGGCAATATATAGAGTCCCAGGGCAATTAGTGCCACACATTGAGACCCTGTCTCAAAAATCAAAACAACATGGTCTACAAAGCAAATCCCAACACAGCCAGGACTGTTACACAGAAAAACGCTGCCCGGAAAAAAACAAAAACAATAAAACAAAACGAAAACAAAAACAGCTATGATCTCCTCTGGACCAGGGAAGCACACTGAATTTGCCTTGTGTCTCCAAGACCAGAAAGACCCAACAGAACACTAGGCAGAAAAGTAAGTAGAAAGTAAATCTGTAGCCACTATTTCCATGTTGTATCTGTAACAAGGTGATGTCTCTCTAAAGAAGTGGTTCTCAATCTCTGAGTTCAAACCCGTTTGAGGGGGACGGGTGTCAACTACCCTTTCATAGGGATCACCAAGACCCTCGGAAAACATAGATACAATTCATAACAGTAGCAAAATTAGTTATGAAGCTGAAACAAAAATAATTTTATGGTTGGGGGTCACCACATGAGGAACTGTACTAAAGAATTGAGGAATTAGGAAGGCTGAGAACCACTGCTTTAGAGGAAGCCCAATGTGGAGGTACACGCCCATAATCCCTGCATTTGGGAGGCAGGGGCAGGAGTCTGAGTTCAAGGCCAGCTTGGGCTATATTGGGAGATACTGTCTAAAGCAAGGCAAAAGGAAAGCAGGCAGGCTAAGGTGTATGTAGCACGGGTCTAAAATTCCAGCACTTGGGCAGCAGAATCACTCAAGGCAAGCCTGGTGCACACAGGATTCCACGCTAAGTTTGGTCCATGCAGCAAAACCCTGATGAGGGGAGGGAGGGAGGGAGGTAAGGAAGTAGGCAGAGGTATCAGCTGAATCAGTCACTAACCCAAGGGGAGCAAAGCCCTTAGGTGCAGGCCACAGCTAAGGTAGGGGTGGCTGAGGGTTTCAGAGGACCTAGGAAGCAGAGGTTTAAAAGGTCAGTTTTGAGCAGGTACAGAATGAGGGACTCCTTCCCCCAACACAAATCAGATCTTCTGCATAAATCAAATACCCCACAGGCCTCTACTGCCTATGGAAATGACCCACAGTTCCTGCACCTGCCTCTGGCCCCTGGCCATGGAGGGAGGGGCACACCACAGCTGGAGGTGGCAGAGCCCACAGGAGCTTTTACATGTTACGGAGGAAGCTGCCTTGAGCCCGCTCCAAACCCAGCGGCTGCCTGGGCGCCCAGGGTCTAGACATCCCATCAGAACATTTCGTGTTCTGCAAATGCCTCCGTCGACCAATCCTTTTGTTCCCCCTGTATTGTTTCTTCTCAAACATCTGATGGTGCTGAAGAAAGGGGCTGCAGCCCACACAGCAGCTAAGGACTGTGTGGTAGGGAAGCAAGGAATAACACTCCTCCATCCTCCAACACACACGATCAGAGACTGCACAGGGCACACTCTTCCCACGACCATGACCACGGTAAGAGCTGCAGCCTAGGCCCAAGGCCTGGAACACTGATCAACCAGGATCTTCTGGACTCAGGCCAAGGACAATGTTATCAACTGGGCCTCCTCATAAAAAAATGTGCTTTTATTGTGGAGGAGGCTAGTCTTCCCACCCGGGCTCCTTCCATGGAGGACCTCACACCAGGTCTCCAGCCACCCACCCTTGCTCCTGCCCTTCTGCATCTTGGGGCTGAGGCTTCGATGGCTCCAACCTACTTTACCGGGCCACACCCACTGTAGGGAGCAGGGCTGGGCCCTGCCTGGGTCTGTTTCTCTGCCAGCAAGACTTTGCCATAGCTTCTAGAGCAGGTACCCTATCCTAGCCCGTTGCCTGCAGGAGCCCTCCTCTGGGTGGGCCTCCCATCCCTGAACTGGCCTTTACAGATTCTGCCTCAGACCAGAGCAAGGGAGGCAAGGGAGGAGCCTGCTATCGCAGGCTATCTTCTGGCAGCATGCCTGCTGTCAGCACACTTGGCCAGTGTCAGATTTTGGAGGACTCCAGCCGGGGACTCCAGGGTGTAGGGGGCTCCCGCAGCACCCGCAGCTCCTGTTCGAGTGCCTGGTTCCTCCGGTACATGTCCATGTAGCCCCCCTGGATTTCTCGCTGGTAGCGCAGCACCCTCTCCTTTTCCTCCTGCCAAGTCTGCCGCTCCTGCTCGAAGCGCAGCGCCTGCTCCTGGCCACGAAGCCGCTCTTGCAGCAGCTCTGCCCGCAGCTGCTCGGCGGCCCCTTCGCTGGCTTCACTGCCTCCTGCCTCTCCTAGCAGTCCCCGGCTCTTGCAGTCATCTGTCTCGCAGATGCCTGGAGCTTCCTCCCGAGGCGCCTGCTCTTGCAGGCTGCGCACTGCCTCCCGCAGCCGAGCCAGCTCAGCGTCCTGAGCCTGGGCTTGTGCCCTGCTGCCCCGAAGTTGCGTCTTCAGACTGAAGATCTCAGCTAGCTTCTGTGCCAGCTCCGCCTGGGCTTCCCGAAGCTGCTGTTTCAACAGGCTAATCTCCGCGGTCTTCTGGCACACCTGAGGGTAGGGACAAATCGTGAGCACAGTGTAGGAGAGGCAACAGGATACGGGACCAGGGCAATAAGACCAGGCATCAGCCTATGATGTGTCCTACCTCCCATCGGGCTTCCTCCTCTGGCCGGGCATTAGGGTCAGCCTCCACTTGGGGACCAGAGGTCCGAGGCTCTGGGGCCAGGCCCTGTTGAGCCCGCAGCTCCTTGCGCAGGCGCCGCTGCTCCTGTTGGGCCATAAACAGCTGCAGCTGGAGGTTACGCTCGCTGCGCTCAGCTTTCTGGGCCACCTCATGCAGCCGTTCCACGTACAGGCGCTTCAGTTCAGACAACCACAATCGCTGGCGCTCCTCTAGCACCTGCAGAGGGGAAGAGGAACTGGTTAGCGGTGGGCACAGCCTTGCTCAGATTTTCACAGTTGGCCTGCCCTCTAAAAACAATGCTCACTTGTGCCCAAGGCCTGCCATTACTAATGTCTTATGCACCTAGGCCACAGAGCCCAGCGTCCCGGCCACATGAACTTCAAACCCAAAGAGGCTCTCCACAGATAGTGTTACTAATACAAGGTCCTCAGAGAGGCTGCCTGGCTCCCTCCTACACAATTCCCAGGATCAAAGTCACAGGGCATCCCTGATGTGTAGTTGAGGGATAGCTAAGAGTAGAATTCTCTTTCTTTTCAGTGCTAATCTAACCTAGGGTCTCACACTCGTTAGGCAAGCACACTACCCCTGAGCTATAGTCCCAGCCTACAAGTTTTTTTCTTGTCTTCCTCTAAGAGCAATAGGAGCTGTGCAATGGTGGCACACGCCTTTAATCCCAGCACTCGAGAGGCAGAGACAAGCGGATCTCTGTGAGTTCGAGGCCAGCCTGGTCTACAAGAGCCAGTACCAGGACAGGCTCTAAAGCATTAGAGTAAACCGTCTCGAAAAACAAAAGAAAAGTCTGGTTAAAAGCGATGGGAGAAAGGGTGCCATCAGGGGGGTAAACTCTGATCTCACTGCTCCGGTCCCATCCTCTGCTGCCTCTAACATACGGCTGCCCCCCAATATCACACTATGCTTAGGCCTTGTTCATGGTTTGTCCCCACCCCCAGCTGTGCCAGCCGTCAGAAGTTAATCTGGCCTATATCTCAATGCCAAGGAACAAACCAAGCCAGGGCAGGGGTTCCCTCACCTGAGTAAAGGGGTTAGAGACATCCTGGTCACCGAGGTCCCTCTTGAGTTCCTCACAGGTCTCAGGCAACACGGCTACCTCCTCACCAGTGGGACAGGAAAACTCATATGGGGGAGGTGGCTCAGGCAGGCAGCTCAGTACAGCCAGAGGTCCAGACTCCTTGGGGCTCCTTGAAGCACGGTCCAATGAGCCCCCAAGGTGATTAATGTGGCCCAAGGAGGAGCTGAAGGGGCTGGAGCTAGTGCCTGGACTACGGCCAAAACTCCCCCCACTGGAAGAGTCCGAAAGGCTGGGCTCAGGGCCACCTTCATCTAAGCTGAGGGCATGAAGCAACTGTGCACGGGCTTGACTGGCCCGAGGCCCAGGACTCAGAGGTGGGTGGCAGGCCAGCGTGTGCAGACTACCATTGCTTCGCCACAACTTCTGCCCCTTGTGGGCTGCCAGGCTCTGCATGGACAGGAAGCCTTTCCCGGTGCCCACAGGAGACTTGAACACCGACGGACGGATTCGGCACTGTCAGGAAGAGAATGCAGGCGTGAGTTGAGCTGGCCACTCTTTTCTGCCTACCTGATGTCCCTCGGGATCCCCTCTGAGAATACAGGGCACACATCACAGGGAGGTCACAGGGAGGCAGTGATCATGCTTCAGGCTGGCCCATATGGAGGAGACTTCACACACCTCAGCCTGCCCTCGTCTACCGTCAGGGCCTCCCGGCTGACCACCCCAACATCACGGTTTCCAAGTCGGGCCTAATCCCCAACAGCAGTGATGCACCTTGTCGAAGCGACCCCGCTCAGGCAGGGAAGTCTTGCTGAAGTCACCGGCCCGAGGATGCTCCCGGTAGTAGAGAGTGGCATAGTCCGGCTCATTCCGAGGTGCTCGCTTGCTGCTCTTGCCGTCCTTCTTGGGGAGATGCAGGTAGCTGAAGAGTTCGCGCTGGCCCAAGCCTTTCCGGAGGAGCCCGTCAGCCTGCCGGGAGCCCCGGGACCCAGCCAGAGCGGCACGAAGTTCTTCAGGGGAAAAGTCCTGCCGTTCCAACAGGCTACCTACGCTGCCCATGGCAATGCCAGCAGGGCCTGAGGCCGTGGCCATGAAGGTTCAGCAGGGCACAGGCAGCTGATTCTGGGAATCAGAAGGCTCCATTAGTGGAGGCAGATGGGCACTCAGTACCCAAGTCCCCAGATGCTCTAAAACCAGACACTTGCCATCTGTCGGTTCCCCAGGTTGCCCAGGCCCAGCAGAGGCAGATACGCATGAACGGGACAGGACTCCCAGAAAGGAACACAGAACACGGTGTCAGACCAAGTCGCTTCCACCGCGACACCTGAAGGAACAGCTCCAGACAGGGGTCTGGTGTGCGACGCAGAGGCAAGGCAGGAAAGGGGAGGCCCTCAAGCAGCAGGATGGGGCTCCCCTAGAACTGGGCCAGCAAAGGGTGGAGGGTGAACTCAGGCACTGTCTGACCCATGAACTCTGCTTACTTCTGACAGGTTCTCCACCAAATTTGTGGTATGGGGAGCAAGCATAGTGAACCAGGGCTGGAGGAGGTCTGTTTCCCTGTCTTCTCAGGGGGAAAGCCCCTCTTCTCTCAAAGGGTCAGAGGTCCCCCCCCCCCCAGGAAACATCTGGGTGGGTGGGGCTTGGGGGAATACAGTGGGAGGGACACAAACAGGAAAGGCCCAAGGGGAGGAAGGATGGTGATACACACAGGAAGGGCCTAAGGGGAGGAACAATGGCTCCTGTTTCCGGAACAGGTGTTGAGGCCCAGGCAATGATGGGAGGCAGAGGGAAGAAGCAGCCATTCTCTGTAATGCCACTGGTTTCTGCTGCTAGCTATCACCAGCCAGGTCCCCAGGACCTGGATGCTAGCAGCTGTGACCTTAGCCATACCTAACCGCTGTGGGCCTTGTCTTCCTCGGGAGCAGAAAGGCAGTGACAGACAACATTTATCACTTAGGGATACTGAAAGAAAGAGGTAAGATAACTCGACCAGGCACCTAGTCCAGGCCTGGCCTGAAGCCACGGTCAACACAGAATACCCGCGGCCGAGCTTAGTCACCCACTTCAGCTCCACACCAGGGGACCGCGCTGATGGACTGTCTCTCACATGCTCTGGGGCCCGTGCCACACCCATCGCCTGGCATACGTTAAGTGCAAACAACTGGCAGTGAATGGCACCTTTTCTGCCTCCCACCCACCCACACACAGCTGCTCCCAATGCCAAGCAGATGCCTGGCAGGCAGGCTGCCACTGGGAGTACCCACCACCACCCACCCAATACACTTCTGGGACACCCACTCCCACCTCAAACAATGGTGGTTAGGAGGCTCCATCCTCAACCATTTCCAGGCTTTGTGTTTAGGGAAGACAGAGCTCTCTCTGGTAGAGGGAGGGTAGGCCTTGTCCCTACCCCATTCTATAGCCCTCAAATGCACCCTTGGCAAAAAAAAAAAAAAAAAAAAAAAAAAAAAAAAAGTCGTAGCCTTCTGCCTTCTCCTGAATAACTTTCTTTTTTTAAAAAAATATTTATTTATCATTTATTATGTATATAGTATTCTTTCTGTGTGTCTGCTTGCAGGCCAGAAAAGGGCACCAGACCTCATTACAGATGGTTGTGAGCCACCATGTGGTTGCTGGGAATTGAACTCAGGACCTTTAGAAGAGCAGGCAATGTTCTTAACCACTGAGCCATCTCTCCAGCCCCCTGAATAACTTTCTTATACCACTCAAAGTGGGGTGCCAGCCTGAGTTTGGACCCCCTGCCCAGGCGCACTGAACAGAGGGATGTCACAAGCCATGTAAACTCAAGAGATTCAACCAGGTTACAGATTACTGGAGCCGGGGCTATGACAGTAACATGGCACTTTGTAGACTCTCAAGGAGACTATGGGTCCAGTAGCCCCTCCTTTTAAGAGGCAAGTTCTGGGAGACTCACAGAGCTAACCAGTATGAGGACGACACATGGGATCCCAATGCCAGGGCTGCCAAGTGTCTAGCGGGACTCAGGATGTCACCCACAACCAAAAGAACTAGGATGGGGTCACTTTGCCTCCTCATTCAACACTGCCTCGCCCTGACAAGCCTACCCATGAGACATCACTGCGCATGAGATGTCCAGCTATCCCTCTCTCCCTCCCCGGGGACCCTAGATGCCTGCCTCTGCATCTTGCCTTCCTTACCTCTGTCGGGATAACTGACAGAGGGGCAACAGGGGTGAAAGGGTTTTGTGAACGGTTAAGTCCCATGTGCCCAGGAGTTGGGGACATTGCCAAACATGCCCACTTCACTCCAGACCCACATATCCTTCCTCTCTGCGGATACTCACTGCCACTCCCAGGAGAAAAAACTGACACTCCATGGCACCCGCCAAAGGGTCACGGGTCCGGGGATGAACCAGCGTGGCCACACGCCAAAACTAAGTAAATGGCTTTATACAGAACACAGAGAGTATCAGTCCCACAGAGAAACGTGTGTTAGAGGACAGTCCAGCAGCGGATAGCACCCTTTGTACAGGCCACCCACCATCCACCCACCTAGACAAGGTCTCGCGTGGTGCTGCAGTCTGCCCCATCAGTAGGGCTCTGAGGCTCCAGGCCACCCAGGTCTCAGTCTGGAGACAAACCCCTTTCCTGAAAAACCCAACCTACCTCTGCCCCTCCCCCAACATGCACATTCCTTCCCAGTTGCTTAGAAGCCTTGAGATTGCCTGCTCAGACCAGGGCAGCTGTGCAGGCTCTCTATGGCCTGTGATTTGGTTGGTGGGGGTGGAGAGAACTGGCAAATGTCTCACAGCCTCTGGGGGACCAGAGCAGAAAGAGGGGGTGCCTGGGTTGTGCTGCCATAGTAGGGTACCTCTCTCTCTCTCTTTCTCTCTCTCTCTTTTCGAGACAGGGTTTCTCTGTAGCTTTGGAGCCTGTCCTGGAACTTGCTCTGTAGAACAGGCTGGCCTCAAACTCACAGAGATCCATCTGTCTCTGCCTCCAGAGTGCTGGGATTAAAGGCGCGCACCACCACCGCCAGGCTAGGGTACCTATCTTAAAGCCCAGGGGCTTCATTCCTGCCTCGCTCTGCCCCAAGGTTAGCCAGCAGTGCAGAAATCCCTAAATAGAAGTACACAGTGGGACACCCCAGCATCAGGCCCAGGGTACCTCTTCAAAACACACCCGGGAGATGAATGTGGTTATTTTTTGCTTCACAAGAGGAAACACAAGGAGATGAAGAGGTAAAATGATGTGACCAAGGTCATGTTCAGCTGCATAGGAGGAAGTGCCCTGGCTTCCTAGACGCAGCTTTCCCTGCATTTCCTTTGGCTTGGGGCACCTCAGCCTCTGTGTGGTGGCAGGAGTAAAGTCAGACTGAACTGCCATTATTAGTTAGTCCCACCAGAGTGCCCCAGGGGAGGGTCACACCACCTGCTGGGGGGGGTGGGATCAGCCCTTCTGAGGGGTGTGTCTGCAGCTGCCCCAAAGGAATGAGCCTGGAATGTCCCAACTCCAAAAATGGGGACAGCCTGAGAGGGGGTGGGGGTGGCTGGCATACCCTGGCCCCTTGGCAGAATTATTGCAATTTGCTTAACGCACAGTGCTCCGGGGTTTCTCAGCTCTTGTATTTCATAATGTCACATCATCCCCACAGCAGTCGGTGGACACAGACAGGGCAGTAAGGATCCTATTTAGAAATAGGCTTGGACGGAGGAACAAGTCGCCTAAGATCCCACTCTGAGGGCCAATCTGGATTCCCACAGTAAAGCCCTCTATACTACACCCAGCTGTCCCAGCTAGGGGTCACCTTCCACCGGCACACGCTGCTGTGTAGCCTGCCCAGCCCCCATTGCTCGTTCCTCCCAAGGGCACTTACGGCTAGGCTGGGTGGGGTGTAACTTCACCCCCTCCCAGGGATCTCTCCTAGCCCACCCTGGGGGAACAGGGTAGGAAGAAATAGTGGAAGTGGCGCTGGCTTAGGGACTCTAAGCTCTGGAAACTGCTAGAGGCGGTGTCGGGAGCTGGCTGGTCGCTTTCATTCACAGTCTCGCACATACACACCCACACACGCAGCCAGTGGCAGAGGAGCCCTGCTTGGGAGAGCCTGGAAGGAGGCTGATCACCAGGTCCAGGAGGGCCTCCCGCCTCTGCTCCCTCCTAAGGATAGTCATGCCCAATCTGTATCTCCTAGGTGGAATGTCGCACGCCCCCATCTGAATAGAGCCAGGGTCCCGGTCCTCATTTTTGTGGAAGGCTGTGGTCAGAACTGGAACAAAGTCCCGGACCTTGGGACATCCCCTATCCGCAGGTCCCCAGCCAAGGACCAGAAGAGGCAAGGGGCTGGGGCAGGAAGAGGATACCTTGTGGGAGAGGGCAGGTGAGCGGTGTCCCCGGGAAAGCGGCAGAGAAAACAGGTTGGCCGCCTCGGAGGAACTACGCCCGGGTAGGCAGTGGAGGAAGCGAGAGATCCCAGAACTGCGGGAGGCAGAGCTACCCAGGGGGGCGGAGTGGGGTGCGCACATCCCGCCCGCTGTCGGCCGGGCTTGCCTGGAGCTGCTGCAGGGGGCGGAGGCCGAGGTCAGACTCCTGCGCCAAAGGCGCCTGCCCCTCCTAGCTGCGGCGCAGGGGTCTCAGGCGAAGCTCCACTGAAAGCCCTTTTACAGGTTAGCCTCGTGAGCGGGAGCGGAGGACACCGGGACTAGCACTGCATCCTCCCACCCTTCCACCCTGGCCCGCGCCGGGGTCCCAGAGCGACCTCGGCGACCTGCCCAGCCCACTTACCATGCTGGCGCCGAGGATCTCAGGGCGCGCTGCAGTCCCTGACTCGGTCCCGAACCTTTCTCTTCGCACGCTCTTCGGGCAGGCGCGGGAGCCGGATCGGCAGGCAGAGGACGCGCCGGGCGACAGTCTTGTGTTGGCCCCAGAGGCGGAGGGAAAACCCGGCCTGACTCACCCGCCCGGCGCGAGCCCCAGAGCCCGGCCCGGCCCCCGGATGTGGGGGGCGGGCACCGGCGCCGCCCCCGAGCGACCTGAGCCCCGCCCCGGCTCACGGGTGCAGCGGAGCCAGGTCCCCCGGTGTGCGATCACCGGTCGCTTGCGTGCAGCAGCTCCGCAGACCCGGCTCCGGCCGAGGCTCCTGAGCCCGCGCCTCCCGGCTGCTCCTCCTCCTCCAGTTCCGAACCTCGCCCGCCTCGCTCGTTCAGTTTCCTTCCAGAACCAGCTTCCAAACTGGCGCGCTGGGGTGGGGCGGTCACGTCTCTGCTTCTGGCCGCCTCTTTCTCAGGTAAACACCACTTTCCTCCTTTGAGACTAAACCCAAGTAGCAGCGCTCTGAGAGCCGAAGAGGTGTAGTCGGAGTCTCCAGTGGTTGGCAGCTGGACTGGGGGCAGGGCTTTTATTTTGGAGGGAGGTTAGTTTGTCTCCGATGCCTTCTAGGGGCGGCAGGTTCAGATGCCTTCAGGGGCCAGACCGATAATGTAAATGAGTCACTTGGGCTGGGTAAGGCAGTAGCGGGACGGAAACAGAAGGCTGGACACCCAAACTCGTTCAAGTTCAGGAAGTTAGAACACCTCTTCTCCCTTGAAAAGTTAACACAAACGGGTGAGGGTGGAGATAATGCTCTGTGGTTTAGAGTATCAGAGGACTCGGGTTTGGTTCCCAGCACCCACGTGGTGGTTCACAACCCTCTAACTCCAGTTAGTTCCCTGGGATCCAGTGCCCCACCTCTGGCCTCTGGGTGCACTACACGCACGTGGTGCACATTTAGTCATACACACACAGAGTAGCCCTGGCTGACCAGTCTGGCCTCGAACTCAGAGATCTGCTTGCTTCTGCCTCCCCGGCCATGTTTTCTTTTTAAGATTAAAAAAAGGGGGGGGGGTGGCGGCTGGCAGCGCACGCCCTTAATCCCAGCACGCGGAAGGCAGAGGCAGGTGGATCTCAGTGAGTTTGAGGTCAGCTTGGTCTACCAAGTGATTTCCAGGACAGCAAGGACTGTTACACAGAGAATTCGTGTCTTGGGGAGAAAAATAAGTTAAACATGGATTTAGGATACACCCAGCACTTCCATTCCTGGGTATATGGCAAAAAAAAAAAAAAAAAAAAAAAAACTGAAATCGGGTATGCCAACAAGTATTTATAGTAGTCAAGAGGACAAAAAATTTCAAACCCGGGGCTGGAGAGATGGATGGCTCAGCAGTTAAGAGCACTGTCTGCTCTTCCAGAGGACCTTGGTTCAATTCTCAGCACCTACATGGCAGCTCACAACTGCCAGTTCCAGGGTATCTGACACCTTCATACCAATGCACATACAATGAATTTAAATAAGTTGTTAAAAAATAGAAAAAAAAAACCCTCCATCGATTAATGAAGGGATAGTGTGGTCCATCCGTAAAGCGGAATATTATTTACCATAGAAGAGGAATGAGTGCCATCCCGCTACATCACGGATAAACCTCTAAAAGGGGATGCTAAATCTAAGAAACCTCCCACAAAGGCCACGTGTGGAGTGATTTCACGCATGTGAAGTAGGCAAGCCCTTATGGACAGACTGCAGACTGGTGCTAGATGCTGCAGGGAAGGAGAAGTGAGGAGGATTCCTTACTCCTTACTCCTTGTGGTTCATCTTGGTGTCAGGCGGTGGTTGCGACACTTTCTGCTATTCCTTTTAAAATGTCTCAGGGGGCTGGGTGTGGCTCAGTGGTAGAGCTTGCCCGAGGCCCTGCGTCCAGTTCCCAGTACCCCAAATTCAAATGGAAATGCTGTATCATGCGACACACGTCATTCAGGCAACAGAATGTCACCTGTGGCTCAACAAGTCCCCATTTGCAGCCTGTGCTTTCTGTCTACTCTTGGCAGTTTCCCAATAAAGGAAATGCGGGGAAGAAAACTCATTCACAGCTACTCAGTGTCTCGGCCGTGGGGGGGCCGTGGGGGGCTGCCCAGGTGTGGGGGGGTATTACCTGAGACAGACGCTTGTGGCAAGGACACTCTTACCATCTTGGGGCACTGAGGAAAGGCCTCTCTGGGTAAGTAGCCAGGAAAGTGCACCCCTGGTGTTGAGGCCCAGAGCTGGAGAAATCTGGACATGTTCAGGCGCAGGTGAGCTCTCTAGGGAGGCCAGAGCCCTGAAAGAGCCTCAAAGGCGGCACACAGGTGTGGACCCAGAAGCGCCTTACAGAGCAGAATTCGCAGCAGAACCTGTGCAAGCTTGTGTGCCGGGCAGGACTGTGCTCTCACACAAGCCTGCCTGTTGGTTGAAGCGGGGAAACTAGGATCGGAAAAGTTCATGAAATGGTTGTAAAGAATTAGCTGGCAGTGGTGGTGCACGCCTTTAATCCTAGCAGTGGGGGGGGGGGGGGGGCAGAGGCAGGCAGATCTCTGTGAGTTCAAGGCCAGCCCTGCCTACAGAGCAAGTGCCAGGACAGGCTCTAAAGCTCACAGAGAAACCCTATCTCGGAAAAAAAAAAAAAAAAGTCTTATCAAGAACATTCTTAAGGCGAAAGAGTGAATGCTAAATTCTAGACTTTTTTTTTCCACATAGGGCAGCTGCCCTTGAACTCATTTTGTAGCAGCAGAAGATGGATTTGAACTCCCGACCCTGCCGCTTTCCACATTACAAATACTGGGATTCTATGCTCTGTAAATACTTACTGGTTGTTATTGTTGTCTGCTCTGTATGCATTTGCATATAGGAGGAGATTGGAGGGCAACTTTGTGAAGTCAGTTCCTCTCTTCCTACCTTTGCATGGGTTCTGATGTTCGAACTCAGGTCCTCAGACTTGTACAACAAAAGCTTTGCCCCATCTGTAAGTGTTGATGGTAACTTGGGTTCAGTAAGACCCAAGTGCACCTTCCTCCCTCCCTTTTCCCTTTACTGGGCCCCTTTTATATTTACAAATACAGTAACCTATTCAAGTTCCGCCGGTTTCTTCCCCTATACCAGGCTACCATTGGAGGAGCGGGATGGTGGTGGTATCTCAGGCATCCTGGGAGGAAGGACTGGACCAGAGGCCCCACCCCTTGAGAGCCCAGAGGTGTTCAGAATGCACATGGAGGGCTGGAGAGAGGGCTCAGAGGTTAAGAGAACTGACTGCTGTTCCGGAGGTCCTGAGTTCAATTCCCAGCAACCATATGATGGCTCACACCCATCTATAATGGGATCTGGTGCCTAGAACACTATATACATAAGTTAAAAAAAAAAAAAAAAGAATGCACATAGGAGAGGGGTGGAGGTTCCTGGCAGAACAGAACACTCAGAACTGGCTTCAGGTAAGGATCCTGGCTGGACTGTGGGGCTTTGAGGCTAGAGCAGAGGACAGTCCGCTGAAGAGAGCTGTCATTTGGGGAAGCAAGAGAAGGTCAGGAGCCGGTTCCTTGCCCCCACCTTCTGCACCAGCTAGAGACTCCAGGCTGCTAAGACCATGCTCCAGCCTCTAGAGGGCTGGCCTGACAGATACTGCCCAGCTTTGAGCCCTTGCATGTTGTTACCCTGGTTACCTGGATGGGGAGTGGCAGGGCAGACGGGACCAGCTGACCCTGTAGGAAAGTAGGCTCAGTCACAATCCAGTCCCTCTTCTTCCCCTAACGCCCTTGTGTGTCACTTCATTGAATTCTTGGATGTCCTTGGTTTAACTTTCTCTGATGGAAAACTTGGGTTCCAGATGGGGGGGGAGGGGAGGGAGGATATACATGATCACATGATCTGCCTTTCCCCAAAGTACACCTCAGCGCTAGAAGCCCCAAAGGTTCTCTGTCTTTCTGAGGTTTTGGAGAGAAGGTAGGCTGGACAGAGGCTATCAGGAGGCCAGGTCTCCTCCTCCCACCCTAGTCTTGCCTCATGTGTGAGAGACTAGTTTCCAGTAAGCAGTTGGCCCCGGGGAGGGGGGAGTACCCACTGAACTCTGGTCACCTCTTGGGTTCATCCCGTATAGGTGAAGTCTCTTGTGCTCTCATTTGACAGATCTGTGGATTTGGCATGCAAGCCATGCTATTCAGATGCCAAGGACTGAGGCACTCCTGGCACCAGGCCAGAGGTGAAGTGAAACCGAATTCCCTGGGTGTACCTGTTTCCTGAATTGGCTAGCCTTGGACAACGTAACTTCTAAAGTTATCTGCTGCCTGTAAGTGCCCGAGAGAGTAGGATCCGAGGGCCACCCACGGGGAGTAGGAGTTTATCATACCTCTGGCTGTCACTTTTCTCCTTGACGGTTATGACAGTCTTTCTAGGCTCTTCTTCACCCTGCCCCAGAGCAGCCCTAGCCCACACATTTGGTTTCCAGTTCTCTGTAGCCCAAAAGATAGAATCTCAGCCTCAAGATCAGGCTGGCACACCACCATGACTCCCGTCACCGTGTCCTGGGCACTGCCTCAGTCTCCTCCTCTGGAATTGACTGGTTTGGGTGTCACCCCACTGCCTTCGAGGTCTCTCTTCCCACCCTCAACCAAAAATTGATCCCGCTGTCTCCACGTTGAGCCTTTCCTTCTCTCGGTTGCCCCTTTACCGCGCACCTGGGTCACTTGTCATCCGGTCTTGTCACTCCCAGGAAATAGCAAGCCCTGAGCATACAGGGACTCGTGCCCAGTCGAGGTCTTGAAGGCGTTTGGGAAATGCCATCTCAGCATGTTACACTGACTGCTGGCTTCTTTGAACCGAGGCCTGGGAACAGAGCCTTTACCCAGTGAACAGGCTGGACAGCCTTGTTTTTCAGTTTCTGACTCGGGGTCTTGTTATCTAGCCCAGGTTGACTAGAACTCACAGTCCTGTCTCTGCCTCTGGAGCTGAGAGTCCAGATGTGCATGGCCGCGTCTGGCTTCTGTATCTAAGGAGACAACTTTTGTTCACCATTCCACTGCCCCAAAATTTGTGCCACACCCATCCTTCCATCCCAGGAGCAGAGAGCCTGTGTTCTTTTTTGTAGCACCAATCATTTTGTGAAGAAATATAGTTTTCTCTCCTTTCGTTGGTTTTTTGAGGTAGGGTTTCTCCACATAGCCTTGGCTATCCTGGAACGCACTATGTATAACAGATTGTCCTCGAACTCACGGAGATCCACCTGCCTCGGCCTCTCAAGGTTTGCCACCATGCCCAGCCTTGGTGCTGGGGATTGAACCCAGGGCCTTGTACAAGCTAGGTAAATACTCTCCGAACGGAGCAACACATCCAATTTTCTCCTTTTAAAAAAAAGAAATGTGGCTGGGCGGTGGTGGCGCACGCCTTTAATCCCAGCACTTGGGAGGCAGAGGCAGGCGGATCTCTCTGAGTTCGAGACCAGCCTGGTCTACAGAGCTAGTTCCAGGACAGGCTCCAAAACCACAGAGAAACCCTGTCTCGAAAAACCAAAAATAAAAAAAAAAGAAAGAAATGTGTGTGTGTTCTATGTGTCTGACTGTATGTCCCTTGTGTCTCTGCAGCACTCAGGCAGGCAGAGGAGGGCCATGGATTCCCCTGGAGCTAGAGTTACAGGCAGTTCTACACTGCGTGACGTGGGTGCTAGGAGTCGAACTCAGGTGTCTGTAGGAGCGGCAGGTGCTTAGTCGCTGGGCACCTCTCCAGCCCCGGTTTTCCTCCTCTTAATCTGTCTAATGACAGTTTAATTAGTAGACCAACCAAGAACTCAGGAGGGCGGGGAGACGCCATTTGCTCTCACTACAGTCTTCTCCCGGGGCTGACAGTTGGTCGCACTCCCCTCCAACGCACCATCTGCCCCCAAAAGAACTTCGTGGCCATTTCCTAACAGGAAGAGGAGAAGGAGGAAAGGTGGCTTCTTGCTCTGGAGCCTGGTTTTGTAACTGCCTGGTGACCTTTCTGAGCCCTAGATTCTTGGTTTTGTAAAACAGGACAAATCACTAGATTAAGTTCACTCGGGTGCAAGAACTGGCATGATACGCAGACACTGGCAGCCCTGCAGCCCCCGCCCTTCACTCCTCGCTCCTCACCCTCCCTCCTCTTCTCCTTTGTCCCCTTGGAGCTGAGCCAGCTCTAGCCCCACCAGGAAGATTTGGGCTGTGTTGGTGGTCACTAACGACCTCGGGCCTTGCAAAGAGCAGGTTGGCAGATACCAAGTGGACTCTCCCGTAGTCCTCCTCCCTCAGTGACCCGGTGACCTGGGCAGCACCAGCAGGTTGTGGGTGGAAGCTGAGACCTGCCAGGACTTGCTCAGGTGCCTGCCCGAGGGCAGGCAGCTCTCAGACCTGCAGGAGCCAGCCAGGATGAGATCCACCCCCGGAAGTCCAAACTGCACGGCTGACCCGCTCCTGGGCCACAGGGAGACCTGGACCAGCCAGTCCAGGAGGAGCTGCCAGGCTAAGTGGTCACAGCACTTTGTTCCAGTGCTGAGGAGGCCTGGGATCCAGGCTTTCAAGGGTTTAGGACCTGGGTTGGGATCTGGCCTATGAGGCAGGGTCAGCACGCTCAGCCCTGCCTACTGAGCACAGTCAAGGGGACTAAGGTGGCACTTTGTATATGGGGTATATTCTCCCACAGTGTTTTAAATACCAGCTTAATAAAGTGAGCTTGGATTCTTCTGTATCATTCCTGACTACCAGTGAGTTTCAGGCCAGCCTGAACACAAAAACAAAATATGAAGTCATGGTCTGTGTTGATGACGACCTTCAGCTAGTCCTCCTAGGTGCATGCCCTCCTACCTCAGCATCCCGGGGGTGAAGCTAGGAGTACAGGGGGGGTACTCCTAGCTATTTACCTTTTTTCCTAAGAATTGAAGCCAGGGCCTCACATCTGCTAAACCCCTGTAACCAAACTGCACCCCGAGCTACACCCTTAGCTCTCCTGGGTTGTCTCAAAACAATTCCAAATAAACATCATTCTTTGTTTTGTTGTGTTTTTGAGATAGGGTTTCTCTGTGTAGCCTGGTTGTCATGGAACTCACTCTGTAGACCAGACTGGCCTCAAGATCACAGAGATCCTCCTGCCTCTGCCTCCTGAGTGCTCGGGTTAACATGCACCATCACTGCCCAGCTTTGTCTATAAACCTTTTAGGGAAGACATAATTGGTTATACTAATTATGCATTGTTTTAGGTGCTTGCTGGAAATTGAGCTCAGGGCGTTACATATACTAAATATGCTTTTTTAACCTTTGTGGTTTTTTATTTTTTAATTTTATGTGCATTAGTATTTTGCCTCCATGTATGTCTGTGTGAGGGTGTCAGATCTTGGAGCTACAGACAGTTGTTAAGTGCCATGTGGGTGCTGGGAACTGAACCCAGGTCCTCTGGAAGAGCAGAGCAGTCAGTGCTCTTAACCGCTGAGCCATCTCTCCAGCTCCTTAGTTTGTGTTTTGAGACAAGGTTTCACTGTAGCCCTGGCTGGTCTGGAACTTTTTATGTAGACCTGACTGGCTTTTAGTTCATAGAGATCTGTCTCCCTCTGTCTTTTGATTGCTGAGCTTAAAGTCACCCACCACTATTCCTGACATAAGCAAGCTTGCTACTACCAAGCTACACCACAGCCCTGCATTTGTTTTTCTCTATGACTTCACGGGCATGAAAAGGCCAAGCTGAGGACTGCAGGTGGGCAGCGTCTGGGGGTGGAGCCTCTGCAGTCAGGCACTCAGCCCTGCCACCCTTGACTACTGGTGAAGGAAGCAGGAAGATCCCTGCCACCCCTGTAAATTCCCTCAGAGGAAAGCCAGGAAACAATGACCTTTGAGGGTATCTGGGTAAGGTCACTAAGATATGGAGCCCTGCCTCAGCCCCCAAAGGCATACCCCTGTGAGGACAGGGGAACCTCAGCCTTGCCTGTGGTGTCGGGTCTCAGCTATGTGGCCACTCATACACCTCCCCCTTCCCTTCCCATCTCCTTGTGCAGTCTGACAGCCCGGCCTGAGTTCAGCCAGCCATGCTCTTGGGCTCCTCTCTCCGCTAAGTACCACAGTCCTTACAAGTCTTCCAAGCACCGCCTCCTCTCCCGTACATCTGGGTACCAGCAGGCAGAAGTTTATCCGGAGCCCAGTTCTGTTCTGCTTTCCTAACCCAGTAAGTGAATAGATGTGTCTGGCACATGGCCCAGCTCCTGGCTTCCTTCCCAAACCTGCAGCCAGACCATGTGACAGCCACTGCCTATCCCCATCCCCAAACATTCACCAGGCCCCACCCAGGAGAGCCAGACAGCTGCACACACCCTCACCTGCCTGGCACCGTCATCCTCTGGCCTGGCTCTCTCTCTGGATCTACCAGAACAGCAGCTTCCCCACGCTACCTCTGCCTGGAGCCCACCACACAGGTCCCTAGGCAGTTCTCAAGGCCTAACTTTTGTGATGCCCTTGGCATGACTGATGGGCACAGGACCAAGACTGTGGTACAGAGAAGGCCGGCCTGAGAGCTGGTGCTTGGTCTGTGCGCAGTCACCATCCCCTGGTACTTTCTTGTGGGGCGGATGGGGGTAAAGAAGGAGCCTGTAGGAACCGATGTCCTTGGGTCAGCTTGAATTGACAGATCCTTCATACCAATGTATTGAAGGATGCAGACTTGACTACTGCCTAATACAAGGCTCCAGATCAGTCAGCTGCCAGAGGTACCCCATTGAATGGGAAAAAACAAAAACCAAATACATATTTTTTTTATATACCACCCCCATCCCCTTGTTCAACCACTAGCTACTGGAGAAGTGTGACCTGAGGCTGAAAGCCAAGGTGAGCCCTGCAAGTGCTAACAGCTGGACACTGTCAGCTACCTCTGCAGCTGGGCAACGGGCCCTTTTAATATTATTATTATTATTATTATTTATTTTTTGGTTATTCGAGGCAGGGTTTCTCTGTAGCTTTTGGAGACTGTCCTGGAACTAGTTCTTTTAGACCAGGCTGGCCTCGAACTCACAGAGATCTGCCTGCCTCTGCCTCCCAAGTGCTGGGATTAAAGGCGTGTGCCACCACCGCCCAGCAAGCAGGCCCTTTCCTGAAGGAGCACGACACCGTGTCCCACCAAGTTACATCAGTTCTGTATGCCTGGCAGACAGAAGACTCTTAGGATGGAAGCTGCTTGGTGGTGGGGCTGTGGCCTTCCAGACCACAGCATTTGTGTGTGAAAGTGTGTATATGGCACTTGTGTGTGTGACCTTTATGCACATGTACAGGGCATGTGTCCTGCTCTGTCACATTCCACTTTATTCCTTTGGAAACAAACCATTCTTCCCTTTTTTTTTTTTTTTTTTTTTTTTTTTTGAGACAGGGTTTCTTGGTAGCTTTGGAGCCTGTCCTGGAACTAGCTATTTTAGACCAGGCTGGCCTCGAACTCACAGATATCCACCTGCCTCTGCCTCCTGCATGCTGGGATTAAAGGCGTGCACCACCACCACCACCCAGCTGGAAACAAACCATTCTTGCAGAGGACTCAAGTTCCATTCCCAGCCCTTGAATCAAGTGGTTCACAGCCACTATTGACTCCAGTTCCAAGGCCTCCAGGGACACCTGAACTCACATATGTTTAGCTACACTCACAGACACAAGCATATCACCTTAAAATGATGAGGGCTGGAACGATGGGAACTATGGCTAGGCTCACAGTCAAAATAAAATAATTTTTTTTTCATTTTATCTTCGAAGTTTTGGAGCCTGTCATGGAATTTACTCTGTAGACCAGGCTGGCCGCGAAGTCACAGAGATCCACTTCTGCCTCCCGAGTGCTAGGACTAAAGGCATGTGCCCACCTTCTGGCTGTTATGCCTACTTCTTTTTTTTTTTTAATATTTATTTATTTATTATGTATACAATATTCTGTCTGTCTATGTCTGCAGGCCAGAAGAGGGCCCGAGACCTCGTC
>NW_026067978.1:410570-414174 GCF_014885135.2 Alexandromys fortis
GAGAGAGAGAGAGAGAGAGAGAGAGAGAGAGAGAGAGAGAGAGACACACACAGATGGAGATCAAAGGACACTTGGGGTAGTGGCCCTCTCCTGACCGTAGGTCCTGAGGACTATCGGCTTTTACCTGTTGCTGGCCTTAAACTTTTTAAGAATTGGTTTAAATATAAAAACACACAGCCCTGGACATGGCACCACATGCTGTGATCCTAGCTCACAGCAAGCAGAGACCCGCAGATCACTCTGAAGCTCAGAGACCAGCTGTCAGACACTATATTGGTATTGGCACATGCTGTCTGTGCTGACTGAGAGCAGACTCTGGGAGTGGGAGCAGGAGACTTCTCACTCATCTCCAACTAGAGCATTTTATGTATTTCAGTCTCCTCCAGAGCTCCCTGTTCTGGGGACAGGCTGGCCCTTTTACCCTGTAACAGGGCAAGGAAAACAAACAGCTACTTGTATTAAAAACATGGTGATGGAGTGTGTGTGTGTGTGTGTGTGTGTGTGTGTGTGTGTGTGTGGGTGGGTGTGTAAAATTCAGACAAACAAACATGGTGACCTGGGGCTGGAGAGGCTCAATGTTAACCACACAGGCTGCTGTTACAGAGTCAAGTTCCAATTTCCAGCACCATGGCAGCTCACAACCCTCTGTAACTCCAGTTCTCAGAAATCTGACGCCCTCTTCTGGCCTCCTTGGGCACAGGCACAGGAGTGGTGCACAGACTCATACAGGTGAAACATCCATACACACACACAAAAATCAAAATAAAGAAGAGATGAAGGGAAAAGCCACTTCCAGCAGAGGTTATTTTTTTATCTCATGGTATAAAAATAGCTAAACACCAATCCCTGGAGAAAGCATGAGAAAACGCTCTATCTCTCATTCAGAAAATTCGAGCAAATTCATTTCATCTGCGCTTCCCTTGTCATTTCTGCCGGGTGTTTTCAGGGCCTGATTAGATGCTGTCACCTCTGCTTGCTTGCTGAGGGAGGCTGCTACAGCCGTCTCTGTCACAGAAACTCCTGACTTGATAATGTCTGCTGTCTCTTCTGCTTCATCGCTACTTGCTTTTGTTCTGCTAGCTTTGCTTGCTACAAGCTTAACAAACTCCTTCAAACTAAAGAGTACAGAATAGCAGACCATTCTCTGTATGGAATGGGCCTGTTCTACATAGCAAGTTCCCAGCAAGCTGGTGCTAGATGTGAGACCCTATCTCAAAGGCAAAAGGGAGGGAGGAGAGAGGAAAGGAAAGCTGGGCATGGAGGCCTGGGGAACTTGAAAGGACTTTAACAGGAGCACGGCAAACACGGCTCTGGCAGGCCTTGTCCTCATCCCATTTCCTCTTTCTTGTTTTCGTTTTTGTTTGTTTTGAGACAGAGTTTCTCAGTGTAATAGTCCTACTTGTTCTGTAATTCACTTTTGTAGACCAGGGCAGCCTCAAACTCACAGACATTCCTTGTCTCTGCTTCTGCCTCCTGAGTGCTGGGATTAAAGGTGTGCATCCCTACAGCGGTTTGACTTCGTCTCTTAATGCTGGGATTGCAAGTGTTTGACTCCACGTTTATGGTGTTGGGGATGAAACCTAATACTCGGCACTCTATCAGCCGAGCTACATCCTCAGCCCCATGTATTCGCAACTTCTTTCTTTCTCTTTTTCTTTTTTTCTTTTCCTTCCTTCCTTTTTTTTTTTTTCTTTTGGTTTTTCAAGACAGGGTTTCTGACTGTCCTGGAACTCACACTGTAGACCAGGCTGGCCTCAAACTCACTGAGGTTCCTAAGTGCTGGGATTAAAGGTGTACACCACCACTGTCTGGCATGTTATTTATTTTTGACACGGAGTCTCACATAATGTCTGAAGTTAATTAGTGTCTTTATGCTTTAGCGGAACTGTTCAGGCATCTTCACGCACCCTGACTTCTGGTTTCTGTGCTAATATTTTGTTGGTTTGTTTTTGAGGCAGTTTCACTAAGTTCCTGAGGCTGAGCTAGAACTCTAGACCGTTGCTTCAGCCTCGGGCATTTGGAATTATGACAGGCATGGACCATCCACGCCACACTCTCTACTCCACAAATACAGTTTTTCTTCTGGAAGTCCATCTTCAGCACAGCTGACTCACAGACCTGTTGGTTGCTGTTTCTTCATTCCATCCCACAGCCGTGATCAACCTTAAACCGTTTTCCTTTTCTCTGTCTTCAGAACTTTCTTGAACATGTGAGGATGTCCTAGTGGTATCTTCTTGCTGTTTTAGGTGTCTGAAAATGTTTATAGCATCTTAAGGCTGATGTTCTGAGCACAGAATTCCAGACTGATAATCATCTCAGTACGATAAAGCTGTGCTCAGCTGTTTGCTGGCTCTCATTTTTGCTGTGAAGTGTTAGACACGGTCCAATTCTGTGAATCAGTCGTATGTGTGTGTTCAGGTGACCCATGGCGGCCAGAGGAGAGCACTGGGAACTTAACCTTGGTCCTCTGTAAGAATGCCAAGCCCTCTTCACTGCTGAGCCATCAGACCCAAGAAGGTTTTATGTACCTCATTAAGCATCTCCACAATCTCTTTGGCTTGAACAACAAAGGTCTGTTTCTTCTTTTGTGGGGCAGCTGGTGACACACCAGGCTCCTGGTGGAGAGAGAGAAAGAGCAGTGGCAAAATCCTTTGACAGTTCTAGAAGCTTCTGGCGGCAGACATCACTTAACCTCCCTCACGTGTCATTAGCCAAAGCCTGGTTCTAGCAGGGTGGGGTTGGCTTTTGCAGATCTAAGCAGTGTGCCTGGTGGCTGCTAACAAGGAACTGGCAGCAGCAGTTTGGTTCCTGTACCATTTTTAGGGTCCCCAGGAAAACGCTAAACACACTCGTTTTCCTCAGGCCCTGTGGTAAGATATTAAAGGTGGGTTGTTTACTCAGATGTGAAGCTGACAGAGCCAAGAGGAAGCTGAGATTCCCCGGATATTAGTAATTATAGTGGGTGGCCACCACCCCTAAGCTTGGGAGGATGAAAGGGTTCGGGAAGTAGTGCTAACAGGATGGAGGATTTGGAGGGGGACCCCAGCTACAGATGGTAGGTAGGTAGGAGGGCCCAACCAGCTTGGGCTTTTCCTCCGAGGGGAAACTACCACAGCTGCTCGGGAATGTTGACAAAAGCCAAGGGTGGGAAAGCGGGGACAGGAAGGATTCACTTCTCCCTCCTTCCGCTCTTCCTGTGGCGTCTCCCAGCTACAGAACCCAGCAGGAAGTCAGCTTTCAAGGACTCAGGTCTGGGAATCTGGCTTGGCAGTGTTCACCCCAGCCTCACTGGGAGGATTCTAGAAAGCTGGGCTGGGACCTCAGGGACCACAGACAAATACTGCCATTCTTTTTTTTCTTTTCTTTTTTTAATTTACTTATTTTTATTTCATGTGCATTGATGTTTTTCTTGCCTGTATGTCTATATGAGAGTGTCATATCCCCTGGAACTGGAGTTACAGACAGTTGTGAGCCGCCATGTGGGTGCTGGGAATTGAACCTGGGTCCTCTGGAAGAGCAGCCCGTGTTCTTAACTACCGAGCCATCTCCCTAGCCCCAAATACTGGCTTTTTTTTTTTTTTTTTTTTTTTTTTTTTTTTTTTTT
>NW_026067978.1:414604-485896 GCF_014885135.2 Alexandromys fortis
TGGTTTTGGTTATGGTTTTTTAAATATTTTATTTATTTATTATGTATACAATATTCTGTCTGTGTGTCTACCTGCAGGCCAGAAGAGGGCATCAGATCTCATTTCAGATGGTTGTGAGCCACCATGTGGTTGCTGGGAATTGAACTCAGGACCTTTGGAAGAGCAGGCAATGCTCTTAACCACTGAGCCATCTCTCCAGCCCCCGGTTATGGTTTTTCTAGAGAGTTTTTCTCTAAGTAGTTCTGGAACTTGCTTTGTGGACCAGGCTGGCCTTAAACTCAAGGAACTGCCTGTCTCTGCTTCCTGAGTGCTGGGATTGAAGGTGTGAGCTACCACTGCCTAGCATGTTACTTGACACAGAGTTTCACCATTTAGCCCGGGATGGTCTAAAACTTGCTATGTAGCAAGGCAAGCCTCAAACTCAGAGATCCACCTGCCCCTTTCTCCCACGTGCTGAGATTAAAGGTGTCATACCCAGCTATTTTGGATTTGTGAGATGGGGTCTCCCTCTTAGGTCAGCCCGGCCTGGAAATTGGTATATAGCCCTGGCTACCTCGAATTCATGTTGATAGTTATGTATGAACCTCCCAAGTGCTGAAGTTCTAGGCGTGAGCTACCATGCCTGGCATTTGTCTGTCTGTCTGTCCCCAGCCCTGTTGCAGTAGTGTTACTGTTTTATGCCCAAATACCTGGCTTTTTATTTTTTTAAATTTTTAAAAATTTTTTTTATTTACTATGTATACAAGTGTATGCCTGAAGGCCAGAAGAGGGCACCAGACCTCATTACAGATGGTTGTGAGCCACCATGTGGTTGCTGGGAATTGAACTCAGGACCTTTGGAAGAGCAGGCAATGCCTTTAACCACTGAGCCATCACTCCAGCCCAATACCTGGCTTTTTAAAAACATTTCTTTTTAATTATGTATACACGCCTGTGTCTATGTGAGGATGCACACATTCGTGTATGCTGGTGTTGGAGGAGTCCAGAGAGGACACTGGATTTCCCGGGGCTGGAGTCAGTGGCTGTGAGGTGCCCAGTGTGGGTGCTAGGAAACAAACTCTGGTCCTTTGTAAGAGCAGTACGTGCTCCACACTGCTCAGCCATCCCTCCAGCCCCACAACTGGCTTTCTTACCTAAGCGCTAGGTATCCAAACTCCGGTCCTCAGCCCTCACAGCGGTCTTTTAGCAGCTGTCCCCTTAGCCTGTGGAGCTGGGTCTGGTGGTACAAGCCTATAGCCCATCACCCAGGAGACAGAAACAGGAGGGTCCAGCCTTCTTGGCCAACATGGCTACATGGTAAGAAATGATCTCAAAAAAAAAAAAAAAAAAAAAAAAGAAGAAGAAGAAGAAAGAAAGAAAGAAAGAAAGAAAGAAAGAAAGAAAGAAAGAAAGAGAGTGCTGTGCAGCTGGGTGGTAGTGGTGGCACACGCCTTTAATCCCAGTACTCAGGAGGCAGCAGAGGCAGGCAGATTTCTGTGAGTTTGAAGCCAGCCTGGTCTACAGAGTGAGGCTCCAAAGCTATAGAGAAATGCTGTCTTGAAAAACAAAACAAAAAGAAAAGTGCTGTGCAAATTTATTTGTAGAGATAAATTGACACGGGGTGAAAGGTGACAGTCTACCTTTTTCCCTCTTTTTTTTATTAAATATTTATTTATTTAGTATACAATATTGTATGTGTGTATGCCTTCAGGCCAGAAGAGGGCACCTGGCCTCATTATAGATGGTTGTGAGCCACCATGTGGTTGCTGGGAATTGAACTCAGGACCTTTGGAATAGCAGGCAATGCTCTTAACCACTGAGCCATCTCTCCAGCCCCTTTCCCTCTTTTTTTGTACTGATGACTGAACCCAAGGCCTTACACACGCTAGGCAAGCTGTGCTGATGACAGAACCCAAGGCCTTACACACGCTAGGCAAGCTGTGGCACTGCATTTCATCCCCAGCTCTCTCTCTCTCCTTTAAATTAGATACATCTTATTTTATGTGCACGTTTTGCCTGTGTGTTTCTGCACTGGGGCATACCTGGTGCCCTCGGGCCAGAAGAGGGTGTCAGCTCTCCTGGAACTGGAGTTACAGACCAGGTGAGTCATGGTGTGGGTGCTAGGACCCAAACCCAGGCCCTCTGCGAGAGCCACAGTGCTCTTAACCCTTGAGCCATCTCTCTGCTGTGTCTTTTTTTTTTTTTTTCCGTTTTTTTGAGACAGTGTTTCTCTCTAGTTTTAGAGCCTGTCCTGAAACTAGCTCTTGTAGACCAGGCTGGCCTCAAATTCACAGAGATCCACCTGACTCTGCCTCCCGTTGGTGGGATTAAAGGCGCGTGCCATCAACACCTGGCATGCTGTGTCTTTAAAAAAAAAAGTGTGTGTGTGTGTGTGTGTGTATGAATATGTGAGCTCACACAATGAAGAAGCCAGAGGTGACTATTGGTGACTTCCTCAATCAGTCTCTGTGGTAGGTGACAGGATCTCTCACTAACCGGAGCTCACCAGTGGCTATGGTAGCTTACCCCTCACCCTACCACCATGCTTGGCTTCTTTTTCCTTCTCTTTTTTTTTAGCAGAGTTTGTGTAGATTTGTGAAACAAAAGTGAGCAATAACTTGCCAGAAAGGGAGGGCTCCCAAGGGGGAATGGCTGTGCCTGGCTCTTCTTTTATATTAATCTATTTATGTATTTATTTATTTTACAGGTTGTTACCAGCTGAGCCATCTTCCTAGCCCCCATTTTTGTTTTTTTGTTTTGTTTTTTTTTTTTTGTTTTGTTTTTGAGATAAGGCATTGCTAAGTAGCCCTGTTTGAGCTGGAACTTGCTATGTAGGCTAGCCTCACCTCAAATCTATGGTCATCCTCCTGCTCCCAACTCGTGGGTAGTGGAATTACAGTTCTGAACCAATACACATGGCCAGCTGTCTGTTTTTTAAACTCTTCTTTTTGAGGTAAGTTCTTACCCGGGCTGGCCTGGGACTTTCCACCCTGCTGCCTCTACTTACATTAAGTCTCCAGCACTTGGGAGGCAGAGGCAGGCGGATCTCCAAGTTTGAAGCCAGCCTGGTCTAGAGAGAAAGTAATTCTTCTCCACGAGGCCTGACTCCAAAGAAAACGTTCTCTTTCTTTCTCCAGGCTTCAGCGGGCTTAACAGACAGTGATCAGGCTCGGGACTTGCTGTGGGCCAGGCTACCTGAGTGACTCAGCACCACCTCCGCCACGGGGAAGGGGAGGGGCTGTTATTCTGTTCTCTCACGTTCCTGCATACTAGGATTGTGCCTAGAAGGTTTCTTTCTTAGGGCAGGCAGCGGGAGTGTGAGGTATGGGGTCGGTTAGCCTAGTTTTGTCTCCCGCCAAGTAAACCCACCAAAAGTGAACTTGACCTTTTTGTCAAGTCCTTTCTTTCCACTTGGCAAAAGCCTACAGGGTACCAGCCTCAGGATCTCTCTCTCTCCCTCTCTCTTTCTCTTTCAGGCTGACCTCAAATTTGAGATGCAGCTAAGAATGGCCTTGAACACCTGGATTTCCGGCTTTGGCTTCCCAAGGCCTGAAATTATAAAGTTGTGCCACCGTGCCCAGTTTTGTGTAGTGCCAGAGTTCAGCCCAGGACTTCATGTACACCAGGCAAGTACTCTGCCACTGCACCACTGCGGTTATATCTTCACCCTTGCCCTCTCGTTGCCCTCCCTCTTCTCTTTGGCAGGGTTTTACTTTGTAGCCCAGCTTCGTAATCAACCTGCCTTAGCCTCTAAAGCACTGAGGTCAGGGATGTGTACCATCATGTCTGGGTAGGATAAACAGGAAGACCCTTAACAGTGTAGTCTCGTGAAGCACTGTTATTCTGAAGCAGCTGGCAGACAGTAGTTGTGTGCTCCAGGGTGTGGGGGCCAGCCTTGATAAGCTAAATCTGGGCAGGTCACCCAAAGGAAGTTCTTTACTTCCAACCATTAGCACCTGGGACTCTGGCCACAGATAAATTTAAATCAAGTCTGGAGGCTGAGACAATGCCTGGCTGCAGGAGGAACTACAGGCCAAGACTGCCCAAGCCCCACCCAAGAGCAGACCATTCAAAGGAAATGCCTGGCATTCCAAGAGCTGTAGATAGACTCCTGCCAGCACACCTTAACAGGATACCCCTAGACAAATGTCAGCCAATCAGGGGTCCTGAACCTCAGAGACCCCTCACACCCACCTCTACTACTATAAAAATCCTAATAGAGCTCGAGGCTCTCCGTTTATTCCAACACGTTGAATTTGCGGAGAGACCAAGTTTGCAAATTTGATTAAAATAAAGGCTCTTTGCTTTTACATATGGGACTTGGTCTCCTTTGTTGGCTTTTGTGGGGACCCCACGGATTTGGGCATAACACAGGGAGGGACCTGTTGCTTCCCTTCCCAAGAGTTAAGTCAGCCTATGGGGGTGTCAACCTGAAAGTTACAAGTTCATTGGTGATCATGTGAGACCGAGATTGTCAACACATTTCTAACTATGAAAAGAAGAGCAACAACAACAACAAAAAAAATGGTTTTCACCAAGTATTATATACAAGCATCTTATTAACTATTTTTGAATTTTATTTATTTTTTATTTTATATGTATGGGTGTTTTGTCTGTGTACCACATATGTGCAGTGTCTGCAGAGGCCAAGAGAGGGCAAAGGATCCCCTAGGACTGAAGTTAGAGAGGCAAGAGAGATGGCTCATTGGATGTGAGCACTGACTGCTCTTCCCGAGGACTTGGGTTCAGTTGTTAGGACTCAAATAGCAGCTAACAACCATCTGTAACTCCAGTCCCAGTGGATCCAACACCCTCTTTTGATATCGTGTTTATGGTGTATAGAAACTCAGGTAAACCTGCACACATACACACACAAATAACAAATAAAAACTTAAGCAACAGCTGGGTGTGGTAGTGCATGCCTTTGATCCCAGCATTCACTCGGGAGGCAGAGGCAGGTGGAGCTCTGTAAGCTTGAAGCCAGCCTGATCTGGTGAGTTCTAAGTGAGTTCTGCCTCCTGCCTCTGCCTCCCGAGTGCTGGGGTTAAAGGCGTGCATCACTACAGCCTGGCGATTTATTTCATTTTTACTTTGTCCGTGTGTGGGTATTTACATGAGTGCAGTTGCCTGCTAAGGCAAGAAGAGGAAGACAGATCCTCTGGACCTGGGATTAACAGGTGGTTATGAGCTGCCAGATGTGGGTGCTGGGAGTTGAATTCAAATAGTCCAACCCCTGTAGTGGTATTGTCTGTGACACATGTGTCCAACTCCAAGTGGTCCTGCGGTTAGCCTCTGTAGATGTGTCTGGCATCTCCAGCATCTTCTCCAAGTGGTCCTGCAGTTAGCCTTTGCAGATGTGTCTGGCATCTCCAGCATCCTGGAGTCTCCATTTCCCTTAGGCTTCACTTCCACAGCTTTCTGTACAATGATCTTCTTGTGGGGAAATTAAATCCTGGTCCATATTTCCTGGCTTCAGTAGCTTGATAGAATCTTGGCGTAAGCCTCCAGGACCCTTAACTATATCCTTTCTGCGTGTATGCCTGAAGGCCAGAAGAGGGCACTAGACCTCATTACAGATGGTTGTGAGCCACCATGTGGTTGCTGGGAATTGAACTCAGGACCTTTGGAAGAGCAGGCAGTGCTCTTAACCGCTGAGCCATCTCACCAGCCCCATTTTTTTTAAATATTTATTTATTTATTTATTATGTATACAATATTCTGTCTGTGTATATGTCTGCAGGCCAAAAGAGGGCGCCAGACCTCATTACAGATGGTTGTGAGCCACCATGTGGTTGCTGGGAATTGAACTCAGGACCTTTGGAAGAGCAGGCAATGCTCTTAATCACTGAGCCATCTCTCCAGCCCCAGGACCCTTAACTAATTAATTTTTTTAGACAAGATCTTACAATGTAGCCCTGGAAGGCCTAGAACGCGGTATACGTACATGCACGCGCACACACACAAACACATAAATGACACATATGCATATGTTATAGAAGGCTAGACCTGAGATCCACTTACCTCTGCTCCCCAGCTCTGGCATTCAAGCTGTATACCACCACATTCTGTGTACTCCCTCATGGTTTTGCATCAGGCATTTCTGCAAAACAAGATCAGTCTGAATAACACCATGTTCTGCTGCCAGCTCAACATGTAGCCTGGTCCCTGGGCCTCGGAGGAGCACCTACCTGGCTAATCTTGGGAAACACTTACCAAGGTGGCCCTGCTTGGCAGGATGCCTTGGAGGCTCCCTTTGTTAAAACTCTCTTCAAATGACTCTTCAGTGATACATTCTAGGGCTGTCCTTGGGTGAGGTCCTGCCTTCAAGGCACTTTTAGCGATTGGCCCAATGTAAATTTGAGGCTTCTCCTTAATTGTGCTAATTTTTTAATAACTACAGCACCCATCTTGTCCACCCTGTGTACAGCTTTAACAGTCCCCTTTCCCTACCAAATTACATTTTCACATCTTTTTGTTCTTCTGTTTTTGAATTCTCACTGTTAACGTCACTAAACATGGTGAGCAATAACTATACCACAGCCTGAGTATTATGCTGTCTTGAAATTTCCTTTGCCAAACAAAGTAGTCCATTACGGTGTGCATTCATAATGTGTGTGTGCTGTGTATGAACACACGTGTGTACATGCCTGCCTGTGCATGTATGGAGGCCAGAGGAGAGTGAGTGTTCTCCTCTGCCTCTTGCAGCTTTGTTCTTTTGAGGCAGGGTCTCTCCGGCAATAAGGAGCTCATGGGTTTTGGCTACACTGTCAGCCAGTGAGGCCCCAGGATCCTTCTCTAAGATCCTGGAGCTGGAGTTGTTGACTTGACATGTGAACACCAGGATCTGACCTCCAGTCCTCATGAGCAGCAAGCATCCTTAGAACCACTGAACCCTCTCTCTAGACTCATGGTCCATTCCTTTTGAGACCAGCCTCACTGAAGTCTTTAGAACACAGGCAGAGTAGCCAATCTTTGCCAAAAGGTTAACATAAGCGGCCTCTGTCTAGTTCTGGGTAGAATCCTTGCTACCCTCGGAAACCTTGTGAGTTCCTAGAAGCATTCTGTCCCAAGAAGAGCCCATGAAACTCTGCCTCTCATAGCCTGCAACTCCCACAAACCAGCTCCGAAGACCTAAGAACCACAGTCAGGCTTAGCACAGCAGAACCCCACCCTTTATACCATTTTTGTTTGGTTGGTTTTTGGTTTTTCGAAACAAGGTTTCACTGTAGTTTTAGAGCCTGTCCTGGAACCAGCTCTTGTAGACCAGGCTGGCCTCGAACTCACAGAGATCCACCTGTCTCTGTCTCCCAAGTGCTGGGATTAAAGGCATGTGCCACCACTGTCCAGCAGGGCTCATGGTTTGAGAGGGTACAGACCACTGCAGGAAGCATGGTTGGTGTTTAGATGGTGAAGCATGCAGCTGGCTAGGGAGGAGAGAGGCTGGGGCTAGAGTGAATCCAGGCTACATGATCTTCAAGCTGCCTTCCCTTCCACTTCCTCCAGCCAGAACCTACCTCCTAAAGGCTCCCAAAACTTGGCCCTCAAAACAGCGACTGCAGCTGGGGACCAAGTATTCAGACATGAACCTGCAGGGAACATTTCACATGCAAATCACACAAAAAAAAAAGGGCAGTTCTGCATTTTGCCTGGTGTGGTCATTTGGATAAGAATGGCTCCAATAGGTCCGTCTATTTAAATACTCTTCTCTATCACTATCTCTCTCTAAATCTCTCACTCCCTCCATCTCTCTCTCTCTCTCTCTCTCTCTCTCTCTCTCTCTCTCTCTCTCTCTCTCTCCACATCTACCACACCTGTCCCAGAGGCTGGTCTCTTCCCTCCTCTTTCCCCTTCTCTCAATAAACTCCTCACCTAAAATAAATGGATAAATAAGTAAGCAAATAAAACTTGTTCCTCAACTGGTGGAACCGTTTGGGAAAGATCAGAAGGTGTGGCCTTGTTGGAGGCGTCTGGGGGCAAGCTTTTTGTGCCATTGCCGTTGTGCCTGCCTCCCTCTCTGCCTCTCTCTTATGGATGAAGACGTGAGCTCCCAGCTGGTGCCCCAGCCACTTGTCACCATGCCTTCACACTGCCATGGTAGCTTCTAACCCTCGAACTGTGAGGCCAAGCTAAAGGCTTTCCTTCATAAGTCGCCTTGGTCATGGTGTCTTATCACAGCAATAGAAAAGTGACGAACAAACCTGACAACTTTACGCACCCACCCGCTATGTCCTCTTCTTTTGCCATACTCTTGTCTCTCTGAATGACTGCAGCACTCTCCAGGTGCCTGCCTGCTCCCAGGTTGGTCCATCCCCAGTAGCCTTCTTCACTGGCCAGGAACTGTCATTAGCCCAATGCACAGCTCTGACCTGACCACCTTAAAGCTGCCCCCATGGGCATAGACTGGCTTTTCTTTTGTTTAGTTTTTGAGACAGGGTCTCTGTATATAGCCTTGACTGTCCTGGAACTCACTCTGTAGACGAAGCTGGCCTTGAACTCACAGAGATCCTCCTGAGCTCTGAGATTATAACTGGTTGAACTCAGATTCCCTAGGCATGCAAGACCTTTTCTACTCAGGTGACACTTCCTTTCCATCACTTTCTCTCATTTTTTACTTTTCTCACCCTCTTCTCCTAGTTCAGGGAGTACTGGATGGCTCCTGGGCATATCCCTGCGTCTGACCTTCTTGTCTCAGCAGCAGCTGGCCTCAGTGTTTTGTTTTCTCTGCTCATGAGTCAGTCCTTCCTGTTCCTATGACAGAATACCCAAGAATCAACTCAGGAGGAGAGGCTAATTTTGGCCCATGGGCAGAGGCTTTGGTCTGTTGCTTTGGGCCTGTGGTGATATGGAACATGAAGGTGGGGAGTTGTGGGGAAACAAAAATGCTCATCTCCTGGTAGCTAGGAAATGGTGAGAATAGGGTCTGGGGACAGTGAAACAGGAAAGATGGACACATCTCCCTGTGGTACCAGGTACTGTTCAGATCTGTTAATACTGGGCTAAGGTGCTCACTGCCAAGCCTGACAACAGGAGTTCAAGCCCTGGAACCCACATGATGGAGGGGATCAGCTCTTGCAGGCTGCCCTCTGACCTTCTCACACTCACCATGACATGAAGACCCAGACTCAATTCCCAGCACTCACAGGATGCTCACAACCACCTGTAACTCTAGTTACAGTGGATTCCCTCCAAGCACATGGCACACAGATGGTCCACAGACATCCATGCAGGCAAAATACTCATGCAAATAAAAATTTAAAAAAATCTCCAAAAAATGTAATTGTTACTGCAAATAATAATAGTGAAAGAAAATGTCTATTATCATATGGGGCTGGGTGTAGTAGCACACATCTGTAATCCCAGAACAGGATGAGGCAGGAGAATTTTTTTTTTCTAAAGATTTATTATATATACAGTGTTCTACCTGCATATCAGAAGAGGACACCAGATCTTACTACAGATGGTAGTGAGCCAGCATGTGGTAGCTGGGAATTGAACTCAGGACGTTTGGAAGAACAGGAAGTGCTCTTAACTACTGAGCCATCTCTCTAGCCCCCAAGACAGGAGAATTTTAAGGTCTAGAAACACAATGAAATGTGCTGGATGGCTAAGGGCTCGCCTGACATGTAGGAGGCCCAATTCAATACAAAAAAAACCCCATGAAAACAAGGGAAAGGGTTGAAGGCTGATGAAAAGGTGAGCGAAGGGTTGGTTTCTTCCTTCCTTCCTTCCCCTTCTTGACAGTACTTTCACAGCAGCTGCCTCCAGGGGCTGCCTAGCTCCAGACACAGTACCTGCTCCCTTGGAGAGCTCCTGGTATTGTAGATCAGTTCCTAGAGGTCATTGGGTCCACCTCTTCCCTTTCTAGAGGGAAAGGGAAGTTAAATTTCTGGCCCCAGGGCCAGGTTAGAGCCCAGGCTTTGAGACCCCCTCCATCCAGGAACCGGAGACCTTTCTAGTAGAACTCAGCAACCCTGTTTTGGAGATTCTTCTCCAGAGAAGCACAGAAGCCATGTCATTATAATTGCCTATTCTTTTATCAGTTACCATTGACACCCCCAACTCCCCCCCCCATTTGAGATAGGGTTTCATGTGTACCAGGTTGTCTTAACATTCTGTAGTAGCTGAAGATGCCCTTGAACTTTTGACCCCCCCCCCCTTCATTTCCCAAGTGCTAGGATTACAGGCTGGTGCCACCACACCTGGTCTATTGGGTAGGAACCCAGGCTTTGATGAGTGCTAGGCAAGCCCTCTTCCGATGGAACTGCACTGTTTACTGTCGGTAGCCTCTTAGTGTGTCTCATTTGTAAGTTACATTTATCCCAGACATACATGGACAGGATAAAAAAAAAAAAAGTCCCATATGGTGCACTTGGTACTATTAAATACTGTGTTTCAGGAACCGGCTGGGGAAGCCGAGCATGCTCATGACTGAAACCCCGGCACTGAAATGGGGTTATAAAGCAGGAACCCCTTCTAAGACAAAAGCACAAGGCTTGTTGAACAAAGGTGGCTGCTGCTAATCTGACCACCTGAATTTGATCCCAGGGACACACACAACATAATTATATGTAAATTTTTTTTAAAAAAGGTGGGTGGTGCCTGAGGAGCACTCCGGCCTCCACTTACACACGAACAGGAATACACAAAATCAATGCGGGCGGGAGTGGGGGTGGGGTGGGAAATCTACTAGGAGCCGGAGTTAGAACAAAGCCCCCATAGAGCAGGGGAGGTAGATAATGTGTTTGAATCCATTACTTCTTTGCTTCTCTTATGGTGCTGGGAATCTAACCGAGGCGAGAACCCAAGGCAAGGCTTTGCTCTGTAGCCTTGTGGCATTGTGGCAGACATGCTGGGGTGGTACATTTCTCAGGTGATTACGGGAGTGCTTGGGAAACACGCACCTCCATCGTTTTAAACAAGTGCTGCTTGCTTCATCTGTCTGGGACTGCGCAGGGCCGAGTCAACAATTTAATGAGTAGATACGCAGCAAAGAACAGGTCAGCATTTGGTAGGGACGACTAGCCAGCTGCCAGCAAGTCTGTTGTGGGTTACTGAGAGGACAGCACCCCCTGCAGGAAGACACTGTCAGCATGTAATTTCATTGCCAGTTACAAGGTCTCTAAGAGCAAACAATGAATGTCCACACCCCCTGCCGCTCCTGCGTTTTGTGTTCTACCCTGGGTCCCATCTCCCCACGGTTCTCTAAGACGCAGTATCCATGTCACTGAGCCCATGACTCCTCCAGTGCCGAGTTGTGGTTTCCACACTAGACAGAAAACCCTGCTCTTTTCCACAGATGTCTCAGCCACTTAGAGTCCTGACCGCATTACGTGAACATAATGATAGGCTAGGTCTCAAAATGTGATTTTGATTGATGACGGCACAATCAGATATGGGAAGGAGCTGCCTCAACCTGACCAAGAGGGGCTGTGTATGGGCCTGGAGAACGTGGTGCCCAGGCAGCAGAGGTGTCAAGTTAACCGGATGCCTACTTTAACTGCTGTGGTCATCTTGCAAGGCAGGTATGATCCCAGGCTGCGCCCTAAAGAGCAGAGACCAGTTCAGTGCAGCGTAGGTGACTCAGTGGTCAGGAAGGGCCATGGTGGGTGATCAGGACTGCCTGACTCCTCATCTTTTGTTTCTCTTCCTTGTGGATTTTTGTGGTGTGCTCATGCAGGACAAGCTATCCGTGGCTTTTGACTAGGGGAGGCAGAGGAGATCCGGAATCTGCTCAGTCTTCTCCTTGCTTGGGGCCTGTCCATCACCAAGTCTCAGCTTTGCTTCTGGGAAGGAGATTGTACGCATCTGCCTGGGGTGTCCTGGCAGCCTTCATACACATTATGCCCTACTAGCAGTTAGGATGACAGCAAGCATGGGACTAAATTCAGGCCAACATGCGGTGTGTACACACACCTCTCACCTCCGGGCCATAGAAGACTTCATTCAGTTTAGGGCCTTTGTCTGTTTGGCAGCAGAAACTCTCCACCAAGACACCAAATCCTTGCAGAGGTGCTTGAGCCTCAGAATTCTGAAGGACTGTGGTTCACTCAGATAAACTATACTTTTCTATTTTTCCTTTTTTTAGAGGGGGGCTGCTACTGGTTTCTAGCGTTTCCACTTGACACAAGCAGAGGGTTACGGGGTCTCTTAAGGCTTATCTATGGCTTAGATAGCTCAGGAGTGCAGAAGAGGGTCCCAGAGCTGGAACTGAAGTTATAGATGTTTATGAGCCATCATGTAGGTGCTGGGACTCAAACCCAGGTCCTCTTATAGAGCAGCATGTGCTCTAATCCCCGAGCAACCACCCCAAACCACCCCCCCCCCCCACTTTTTTTTTTTTTTTTTGGAGGCAGATGTCACTAGGTAGCCAGGCAAGAAATCCACTGGCCTCTGCATGTGCTCTCTCTCTCTCTCTCTTGTTTGTTTTTGAGACAGGGTTTTTCTCTATAGCTTTGGAGCCTGTCCTGGAACTCACTCTGTAGAGCAGGCTGGCCTTGAACTCACAGAGATCCACCTGCCTCTGCCTCCCAAAGTGCTGTGATGAAAGGTGTGTACCACCAAGAGCTTTATAAAATGATGTCTGATTGCCAACACCCACATGAGTGGCTCATAACCATGGGCAGGTCCAGTTCCAGGGGATCCCATACCTACTTCTGATCTCTTCAGGCACCAGTCATGAAGATGATGCGTATTCGTATGTAGGACAAACATTCATACACCTAAAATAAATATAAATTCTTTTTTAATTATCTCAATTAGTAAAGATATAGGCTTATTCTTAATTTTTGAAATAAAATATTTTAAATTACTGGTAACTACTTATAAGCAAATGCCAATGCCGATAACTAACATGAAAAAATGAGATTTTTAAATATACAAGAAATTTCACTATATACAAATAAGCTGAGACATGTGAAGTTTGCCAGGCGTTTTATCCAGCTACTTACAACGCATACAAACCTGAGCATGCCCCCCTGTGATTCTTAAGTTTTCTGCCTTTAGTTTAAAAGATGTTTCTTTCCAAGAAACTGAACTTTCCTTTCAAATGCACTTGAGCGAATAGGAGAATTGGGTTCATAAAAGGGGTTCATGGCAAACCTGATGTACAAGTCATAGACATCAGTGAAGAAGTTCTTGATGCCGTCTTCCTGCCGCACGTCGTGAAGCATGATGAATCGCATGTGCCCGGCGGTGACAAAGGCCGACACGAACCACTCATTGAATTTGTCCACGGTCTTCAAATACATGTTGTTGGAGAGCCACATGTTTTCGTCCACCAGGTCCAGAGCGGCGTGCGCTATGAACTGGTTCAGATGGCGATGCTCATCTTTGGGTTCTGCCTTCCCAGCTGGCAAAAATTCCATTTCAAAAACTGGATTATCATGGTGGCCAACAATTACAAAGTAGAAGCTTCCAGACATTGTCTTCTGTATCTGTATAGCTCCTGTAGTGAGATGCTGGCAACAGAAACACCCAGTCAATGCCTGAAAATTTTTTATTTTACTTATTTTTGAGACCAGGTTATCTTTGAAATCTCAATCCTTCTATCTTGTGCTGGTATTATAGGCATTAGCCACCACCCCTAGCTCTATTTATTAAAATTTCAGCCCCCCACCAATTTAATCTGATACTTCTACTATATACTAAATTTGCATACGTATTTCCCTTTTCTTTGGGTTTTTGTAATTTTTATGAAACAAACAGAAGGCTTTTTATTACTAGATTATTTCAATAGGTTCAGAAAATAAATTTAAGAAAACCCGCTGGGTGCACACCTTTAATCCCAGCACACAGGAGGCAGGGGCAGGCAGACTTCTATAAGTTTGAGGCTAGCCTAGTCTACAGAGTAAGTTCTAGGACAGGCTCCAAAGCTTCAGAGAAACCCTGTCTCAAAAAAAAAAAAAACCCCAAAAAAAAAAACCAAAAACAAAAAACCCAAAGCAAACAAAAAAAAGCAAAAAATTGACAAAAACCTACCATCTTTCCACTGATTAAAAACAAAAGACTAGTTAGGCAGTAGTGGTGCACACTTTTAATCCTAGCACTTAGAAGGCAGAGGCAGGAGGGTCAGAGTTCAAGGCCAGACTGGTCACAGAGAGACCTTGTCTCGGAAAAACAAACAAACAAAAACCCAAGAAAAATACAAACTACTTCACCATCAACAAATCCAAAAGTAATTTTACAATTAATGGTCACAGTACACCTGAAATCCCAGCACTGGGGAGATGGGGGTGGGGCACAGGAAGACTGACAGGAATTTGAGGCCACTTGGGCTACACAGCCAGTTTCAGCCAGTCTGGGCTATAATCTGAGATGCTGACTTCAAAAACAAAGCCCAAATAGTTCACACAAACAAACAAAACTACAAGTTAAAGCTTTCTTCCTAAAATAAAAAACTAGGCAGTATTATTCTTGGGTCCCTGCCCTAGCCACGCCCACTCCCATAACCTCTGACCCGCCCATCGCCATCTTGGGACCCTCTCTCTCTTTCTGCTTCCTTGGCGTGCGCACGCGTTTTCTCTGTCTCTCTCTTCTTTTATCGCTCCTCTCTCCTTTTATCTCTTTTCTCTGTCTTTCTTTCTCCCCCTTCCTTAATAAATACTTATGGCTATTTCCTGTGTTTACGTGTCTGTTACCTGCCTCCACCGTGGGCCAAGGAAGCGTGCCCTCCTGAAGCCGCCCTCATGGCGGGCTCCCTCCGCCAGCCCGACCGTTTGTAGCCGCGCTCTCATCGTTTTTTAAGAATAACAGGCAGGATCAGGCCTTGGCCTTTTGGCTGAGATAAAGTTTAGGAACTCGGAGAGAGTGCCCCCCTTTGCCACTTCTATGTCTCACCTGGAGACTTCAGCCAAAAACTAAAGCTAACGGAAAAGATAAAGGATACTCCTACTGTAAAGTCAACTGTCTCAAGGTAACACTGTAGAGGTGAAAAGCCCCGTGGAACCAACTTTCGGCAAGGTCACACGACACAAGATCAAGCAGTGGGATTTCTCTAGAACAGCAACTAATCCAAGAGTGACGAAGGAACAGGACAAGGGAAACACCTGCCGGGCTGGAGAGAAGGGCCCAGCGGTTAAGAACACTGGCTGCTCTTGCAGAGTGCCAAGGTTTCCACTGAAAATCACTGAAGAATTAAGGGCTCTCACCCATTCTTGAAAAGGTGCGGGCAAACGATGGCTGTTGGTTCAGAGGAGTCATTTTCTTCAGTGTGGAGCCACTGTTGTCTGTTCCAGTAAATAACCTCCTATCCATGCTTATGCAAACAGCTCTAACTGGACTCCGTGGGTCTCGTGTGCACGCGTGCATGTGTATGTTAATTAGACTCCGTGGGTCTCGTCTGCGTGTGTGCGTGTGCATGTGTGCACACACTTAGCCAGTGTGTAAAGGTACTTGCCATGTACGCATGATGACCCAAGTTCAACTCTAGAACCCACATAAAGGTGGAAGAAGCCAAGTCTGGCTTGGTGGCACATCTCTTATGCCCTGAACTTAGAAGACAGAGGCAAGAGGATCTCTTGAGTTTGAGGCTAGCTTGGCTCACAAAGCAAGTTACAGGACAGCTAAAGTTACATAGAGGGACCTTGACCTTCTCTTAAAAAAAAAAAGAAAAGAAAAGAAAAAGACTGAAACAGGAAACTGACCCCATAAAGCTGTCCTCTGACCTTCACACATGTATAGGCTCACTAATGTACTGAATACAAACACAATAATAGTAATTTAAAGAATGTGAAGACATGAAAATAAAAAGGGAACTTATTGGGACAGGGTTCAACGGGAGTGGGATGAGAGAGGAGAGAGGTGTGGAAAGCACATTGTACGCGTGTGTGAATTGTCAAAGGATAATAATTTTAAATAATGGAATGTCATCTCCATGTTTATAGATTAAAGATGTCAATACCTATTGGTCTACAAACTCAATGTCGTTTCTTTCAAATACCATCAAACTTGTTTTTGAACTTTCTACACAATTGCAGAAGTTATGACAGAGTGGTACTGGCCTAAATTAGGACATATTGCCGGACCGTGGTGGCACACTCCTTTAATCCCAGCACTCGGAAAGCAGAAGCAGGCAGATCTCTGTGAGTTCAAGACCAGCCTGGTCTACAAGAGCTAGTTCCAGGACACTCAGGGCTGTCTCGAAAAACAAAAACAACAAAAAAAGGGATAAGAATCCACTAAATAACCCCGCACATTTTGCCATTTGATTTACTATTTACTTTTTTTTTTTTTTTTTTGGAGACAAGGTGTTTACGTAGTCCAGACTAGCCTCGAAGTATCAGAAGGTGGCTTTGAATTCCTTACCCTTCTGCCTCTCCCTTTCCAGTGCTGAGATTTATCCACTACGCCCTTCAATTTTTTTTTTTTTAACTTTTTATTTCCGGACCAAAGCCTCGGTGCTAGGCTCGGCCACTGGCCACACCCCATCCTAAGTAAAACCAAGTCCACACCCACGAAAACGATTAAGCTGTTTTCCCGGCCTCCCGGCCAACCTCCACTCTCCCATTCTCCAACTCCGGACTTTGTCTTGCGACAGGGTCTTGCTGTCCCACAGACTGGCTTCGAACTTGCGGCGCTGGGATGACGGGCGAGCGCCACTCTGCCCAGGGTGGGGTTCTGACAACTGTAAATACCTCACATCAGTCGCCTTCCCTCTAGTTCAGGAGTCGTCGCGGTGCAGGCATAGACAGGGACAAATGACCGGACCCAAACTTCACGTCAGCCTCCCGGGAGAGCCCCGCCCACCGCAGGAGGAGGCGGGGCCGAGCATGCGCACACGGTCGCGTCTGTCCGCGAGCGACTGAACGGCCCCGCCCTGGGCGGCCATCTTGACTCAGAGAGTGAGAGGGGACTGAGCATGCTCACTAGAGCGCCAAGTGCAAGGTTCCCGGGCGCCATCTTGGATCCGGGCGATTCGGACGACCGCGCTTACGTCCATGCGTCACTAGTCAAAGCCGCCGCGCGCGAAATTTGGCCGCCATCTTGGGTGAGGGCATGGTAGGGTCCGCACTCTATTTGTCCGGCTCTTACAGCACTCCTTTTTATTACACGAATACTTGCTGCTGTTGTCACCGATGTTCGCTTGGAGGTGTAGAGGGCCGACGCGTGCCGTGAGCGGTGGGAGAGACACGCCAAGCGAGGCACAGCCAGAGACTACCTCGGTGCCAGAAAGCAAAATGGAGGTTGCAGCGCCAGGCTCCTGTGTGCAGTCTGTGGCCTTATTCGCGGGCTGAGATGCGTAATAGGTGGAGCATGGTTTAGGGAGCAGTGCCGCCGGGGTTTGTTTCGTGTAGATTTTCACCTCATACTCGGCTTTTTCAAGTGTCTGCCTGATTTCTCACAGGTTTTCCTTATGTACATATTCCAAAAGAGACTTTCCTGGTGACGGCACTCTGTAACCCCAGAAGCTGCTTTTGCTAAATAAAGCATTGACTTCTCTCTTGGGGCCACAGGGTGACTAAAGATGAAGCTTGGCTTTCTGCTTTCATTTTGTGTATACTGAAAACAATAATCTTGGTGTCCCATAAAGGAACAAGTGAACAAAGCAAGGAGCTCTGCACGGGGATTTCGGTTTGTAAAAAGTGGTGTCCGGATCCAAATCGCGGCAGGAGGTTCACTTGGTTAACTGGTGGAGACTATGTCCTTTCCTCATTGGCTGGGGTCCCACCCTCGTGATTGGTTATTTTTTAAAAACTAACCAAAGAAAAAAGATAAAGCGTTGTGCTCCAGGCAGCAGGGAATTCTGGAAGGAGAAAGGATGTGTTTAGTTTGTGTAAAAAAAAAATTTTTTTTTACCAGGTAAGGTAGGTTTATGACCCTTGGTAGATTACCTACCTTTGTTAGAAAAACATCAGCACCTCACAGTCTCCTTCCCTTTGGGTTAGAGACCTGCCCACTTCTGTATAGGAAGAGTGCTTATCTACCTATTTCATGCCCTTCAAACTTGAAGGCACAAAAAGGGCATTGTCTTAAACCTCTGGTTACCTTGATCAGGATGGAAGTGAGGGGGGAAATGCCTGACAGTTCCCTCTACAAGGCTTCAAGTATCATTTGTGGTTTTTTTTTTTTTTTTTTTTTGTGGCTTCTTTTGGTTTGTTTCTTTGTGTTTGTAGACAAGGGTTCTCTGCACAGCCCTGGCTGTCCTATAACTGCCTCTGTAGACCAGGCTGGTTTCAAACTCAGAGATCCACCTGCCTCTGTCCCCAGAGTGCTGTGTATGCCACTACCACCTGGCTTCAGGTATCATCTGAGCCATATAAATATGAACATGTCAGCTCTGAGCAAGCTGCTCACAGTTACATCAGTGAGCCCACACCCAAAAGTGCTCCCACAAATAAACATCAGACCCCTAACTATGCTCGCACAGAGATAACAACGTTTTCTGGACTGGAGGTGGAAACAGCAGTCACGGGCTCACTGATGTGTGGAGGCCAGAAGCTGAAGTCGCGTCAGCCTTTGTCGCTGCTCCCCTTGGTTTTTGAGGCAGCTTTAAACTCATTGTCATGCTTATCTTGAGAATCTTACAGAAAGTTTTACAATAAATATATTTGAGATATTCAGAAATAAGTGGATCATATGCATTAAAAGCATATTATTGAGCTGGGTAGTGGTGTTACACACCTTTGATGACAAAACTCGGGAGGAAGAGGCAGGTGGATCTCTGTAAGTTCAAGACCAGCCTGGTCTATAGCATGAGATCCAGTACATGCAGAGCTACATGGAAAAACCCTGTCTTGAAAAACTACAACAACAGAAACATTGTTGAGCAAAATAAAAAGTGAATTAAAAACACAAGGCCATTAAAATAAATCTTGGAAATAAAAAATATAGCCATTCAACTATAAAACCAAGATTAAACTCCAGTTTAGGCAAAGACAAGACTTAAGGAAAACAGTGCTGGTCATGATCCTTACACCTTTAATCCCAACACTTAGGAGACAGAGACTGTTGGATCTCTTGTGAGTTCAAAGCCAGCCTGGTCTACAAAGTGAGTTCCAGGCCAGCCAGGGCTACATAGTAAAATTCTGTCTTAAACAACAAAGGAATTAATTAAAAGATATATAATAGAAATTCTGAGAGTAAAAGAAGAGGGTGGGGTAGAAAAATAAGTATGAACATGGTGGCACAGTCTCGGAATCCCAGCAGTTGGTTGGCAGAGGCAGGATAGCACGAGGTCTATCTGGACTAGGTGAGCTGTAAGCCAGTCGTTGCTGCATAGAGACCTTGTTAGTGGTGGTTGGGATCGGGTATTTCCAGGTTCTTGACCTCTTGTCCAAATAATGGAAAAATAAGTCTTCATACAATTCACAAAAATCGTAAGGTAGCTTTATTCAAAGCCAAGCAATAAACAGTTTAGAAAGGAATACCCTGTCAAGATGGATAGTGGCCACAGACTGGGGCTTCCTTTGGCACAGTTTGGGTGGCTCTGATGGTAGGTCGGTCAAGTCCCTAGTTAAGATGCACGACTTTATCATGTGTGTGCTCAGCAATGCATAGGCCAAAAAGGTAAACTGGGGTTCTCCCTGCAAGTCTAAGTTTACCGTATTGTACGTGCTCCCCAAACCATTTCAGGACAGATCAGCCATGAGATTTTAACTTCTGTCCCGCATTTCTTTGTGTGTGGAGGTCAGAGACAACCTTTTGGAGTCATTTGTCCCAGGGATCAACCTCAGGTCTTCAGTAAGTATGTTTCCTCCCAAGCTATCTCTCCAGCCCTGTCTGCTCTTTATACACATTGCTTCCAGTATATTGGGAATATATTTGAAAGGAAACTAAATTTGATTATTGTTAGGGTAGGAGAAACTTAAGGTACACATGTTGCCTAGTGCAGCTGGGGTATGAGGTTGCTAGGTTCATTTTTGAGAGATTTGGGTAAAGGAGATAGGCTGCCAAAGTGCATCACAAGAAGGGGGTGTGCACTACCCAGTCCAAGTAGATACCATGTTACTTAACTGTTCCTTTGCTTGGCTGTCTCAAAACAAACAAAAACAAAAAAATCCTCCAAATAGAAAAATTATTTGAAAAGAAGATAGCCAGGGACTTTGCGGGGCTGGGGAACAAGGATCTTATGGTTAAAGTCGGCAGCTAAAGAATAAGCAAGGTAAACATGAAAACAATGAGCCCAGAGGAGCATTAAGGACAAAAACACAATTAAGTGGGCAGTGCCTTTAATCCCAGCACTTGGGAGTCAGAGGCAGGGGATTTCTCTGAGGTCCAGGCCAGCCTGATCTACAGAGCAAGTTCCAGGCTGAGGCCACCAATCTGGACTGTAAATAACCAGTCACTGTTTATAAGCTCTTTTAATTAACTTTATTGAATATCAGATTCATAAGTCAGCACAGATCAGACGACTGTTCGCATGGGTTACAAATGACTTTTTAAAAAACAGGAATAAACCAGTGAAAATTACAGTCTGTGAGAAGGAAGACAAATCTTGTTTAACATTTCAGAGAACTGAGACGAACACACCACATTGAAGATCAATACTTATTTTTGATTCGCGAACAAGAATTTAATGTTACAATATTATACACTACTTTACAAAATTAAATTTTCTATGTAAGGATTGTGTTTCTAATAGTTAAAACTGTGAAATCACATTTGGTGGTCCCCTAGATAACAGCTGTTATGCATCTCTGATTAGAGTTTAAACCTTTTATTCTAATTATTGCAAACAGTCTATTAGACTCAATACATTACATTAAATTAAAACATATGCAAGCTAAAACAAATGGTACTGCTTGAGTGAATATTAGTATGTCAGACTTAGAGAAACATTATTTTAAAAATTCTAGAAATTAGAAAAATAGAGTACTTTTTATGGTAGAACTGCCATGCTCAGATTTATATATCAAGATTGCCCTTGTCTGTTACTTTAGTAGTTGTAGATCTGTAGAAAATTCAAGGATCTTTCATAATTTACAACTACAATAAAAAAAATATGGCATAGTGTAAATATCAGTTGTTTTACATCGGGAAGTAATACAGGATGATAGTACGGGTAGTGTCTTACTGCCAAAACAAAACAACTAACTAAAAAACACATTCAATATTGTAAAAAATAACTTTATCAATATCCCACAAAGGTTCATTCTCTTATCTGGAGACTGAAAATCATGAACCCTAAATAGTTATGTTTTTATGACTGTTATAAAATTACTCTGGATTGCACGTTACATAATATCTAAAATAAAATTTAAATTTGTGAAATATACTAACCAAGCAGGTGCTAGCTAGTAAGGGTCAGACTCACTCACTCAAGGACTGAGGCACAAGGGAGGTTTCCCTAGGAGCACGTTTCCTCTGGGAGATTCCTTACTACGAAGAAAGAACCTACAAATGCCAACATTTAAAATCACATTAAGAAGAAAACTAGTTCATTTAGTGGAACACCAGTACATAATGGCTGTTTCTTAAAAAGGGGAAATTATATATATTTAATGGGTTATAGTTTGAAAGTGCTTCCCAATAAATGAAGCAGCTTTTAAGAGAAATTCAGTTCAGTGTGCTATGTTTACACTGAAACAAAATAATTTTCTTTTTTTTTTGAGACAAAGTCTGGCTGGTCTGGCACTGGCTATATAGCCCAGGCTAGCAATTCTCTGGCCTTGGCCTCGCAAGGACCAGTTAGGGATAATGTACCATCATGTCTGGGTTGGGATAAACAAGAAGACCCTTAACACTGTAGTCTCATGAAGCACAGTTATTCTGAAGCAGCTGGCAGACAGTAGTTGTGTGCTCCAGGGACCTGCTGCTTCCCTTCCCAGGAGTTAAGTTAGCCCATGGGGGTGTCAACCTGAAAGTTACAAGTTCATTGGTGATCACGTGAGACCGAGATTGTCAACACATTTCTAACTATGAAAACATAAAACAAAAAATCTCTTCATTAAGTATTACATACAAACATCATTGAAGAAGTTCATACAAGAAAAGATGAACCTGTGAAAAGTAAGCCAAACTTCAAAAAACATCACAGCACTTTAAATACACATGGATAATTTACCTATATGTAAACAAAAGCCATCTGATAGTTTGACTGTAATAGTTCTCTAACTGAATCAAAACAAGCAGTCTTTAGAGCATGTTCAGAAATCAAGTTTCTCTTATAACTTTAACACAATGGATTTGTAGTCTTATTATCTACCAATGCCAAGAGCAGCATTCATACTTTAGTAGATTTTAATATCCCAGAATATACGAGTGGCTTCCAATTATTAAACTCCTTAGAGAAATATTTATTCACTCTGAGGTCACATTTACTGAGCCTTTAGCTTCTTTCACTCGCATTTTACCAAAATACCACTTTAATGTTTTACCAGTCACAGCAGAAATGTACCAAACAAAATCCCATGCACAGAATCAAGATAACCCAAATCTCCCAGCTCCTATTACCATTGCCAGTCCCGATATGGTTATGAAGACAGCTCTAATTCTATTCATGGCAGAATAAAACAGCAGAAAACCACCTAATTACAGTTTTCCTGTCAAATTAAAGTGACTTTGTTCAAGTAAAGAGAATACTGACAGACTTTAAAGCTTGACAATGACTTTCTCTTCTTCCCAAGCAAGGCCAGAGCTGGTTTCCTTCAGTTTCTGTTAACATGATCCTTTTCCTCCCTTAAAAAAGAAGGGTGGGGGTGGGGCAAAAATGTAAAGGGAATGATTCTAGCTTTTCTACAGTCGATTTTCCAATTTAAAAAAATCATTATTGATAGATTTGAAACTTCCCTGCAACACTTAGTTTTGTGAGGTTTTTAAATGTAGCAGCCAAAAACTCAGAAAAATAAAAAAATGAGAACTAGAAATGCAGAACACAGAAGTCTTTATTTTATAAAATGTACTTTGCTTCTGCAATATTGTCTCATCTCAATCCGTAACAACTCAAACATAGTTGGCAGCAAAGGAAAAAAAAGGCTTCCAATCTTACAGACCTCTATTTTGATTTGAAAAATACAGTATTTTGGAGTTGCACATCTGCCTCTCTGCTGTGGTCCATTATCTGCTATAGTTGTTGAAATCACAGTGAAACATCTTAATCGTCACATTTGTTCACAATCTGCAGGAGGAAAGGAAGGTGCTGCATTCTCGGGAACTGCGCAAGTGATTCCTCAGCAGCCCCTCTCTTCACTTGTTCACCTGCTGCTGTACGTGCAGGAGGAATTCATAGTACGACAGTGCGGATTCCGTTCTGTCTTCTACCAGGTTCTGAAGGAAGGCTGCCTTCATTGGACTCTCCTCCCTTAGAAAGAAAAGGCAAGAATGGTTTTGTATGTTAGATGCAGAATAAACCGTGAATTTTTCCTAGGCTATTGATTCACTATGGTAATTAAAATGATTTTGACCATAAAAATAGCTACGCCTAGAGGCTGGGGAGAAGGCTCAGTGGTTTACAGCACTGCTGCTCTTAGAGAGGAACTAGGTGCACTTGGTTTTAGTACCTACAGGGTGGATCACAACTGCTTCTAAGTCCAGTTCTAGAGGACCCAATGTCCTCTTCTGACTTCCAAAGGCACCAGGTATGCACAAGATACACATACATACATGTAGACAAAACACCTATGTTGTGGAATATTATTTTAACTAGGCAAAGATGTGCTACATTTGTTTATGCTGCAGAGCATCACTTTAACTGTGTTACTTTTGTTTATGCTGTATTTGTTTGACAGTTAGGATGTGTGTTTAATTATGTAAAGATGTGTTGCATCTGTTTCACCTGCCTAAGGCACCTGATTGGTCTAATGAAAACCTGAATAGCCAATAGCTAGGCAGTGCTGCCAGGCAGAGAATAAACAGAAAGAGAGCATGAACAATACCACACGCCCAGAGCAAGAAGCTAGGTAGTCATCAGCCAGCCATAGAGATAGCAAGAAAGTAAGAAAAGGTAAAAAGACCCAAGACAAAGGGTAGATAAAGAGAAAAAGATTAAGTTAAAAGAGACAGCCAGAAATGAACTTAAGCTAGGCTGAGCATTCAAAACTAATAAGCCTCTGTTAGGCTGGCTGGGTAGCAGACCAAAAGACAAAGGCTGGTGTACACACACACACACACACACACACACACACACACACACACACACGTATGTACGTATGTATGTATAAATATTTAAAAGAAAAGCTATGTATAGAGTTTTCTCTGAGAATATGTGGCTGATATGTAATCATAGTATTTAGGAAAGTTTTAACATTAGGGCTAGGAGAAACTACTGGTATTTTTTTTTATCAGCGAATTTACTGAAAGATTAGTAATTCTTTTTCTTTCTTTTCTCTCTCTCACTCTCGCTTTTCTTCTCTCTGTCTGTCTTTCTTTGGTTTTTCAAGACAGGGTTTCTCTGTGTAGCCCTGGATGTTCTGGAACTTGCTTTTTAGACTGGGCTGGCTCGGACTCAGAGGTCTGCTTGTCTCTGCCTCCTGAGTGCTGGATGAGAGGAGTGCACCACCACACACAGTGAAAGTTAGTAATTCTAATAATTGGTTATCATGCATAGTTGATGACTATTTATTGAATCACATTTTATTCTATATTATTTTTATTTCATTTTATCATTTATTTATTTATCTTGGTTTTCCAAGACAGGGTTTCTCTGTGTAAAAGCCCTGGCTGTCCTGGAACTCACACTCTGTGACCAGGCTGGCCTCGAACTAACAGAGATCTGCCTGCCTCTGCTTCCAGAGTAGTGGATTAAACGTATGTGATGTGGGAGTGATTTCTTACTAATAAAGAAACTGCCTCGGCCCTCATAGGACAGAAAATTAGGTAGGCGGAGTAGACAGAAGAGAATGCTGGGAAAAAGAAGCTTTAGTCAGTGAGTCGCCATGATGCTCCCACTCCAGACAGACGCAGGTTAAGATCCTCCCTGGTAAGCCAGTTTGTGGGCTACACAGAATATTAGAAATGGGTTAGAACAATATGTAAGAGCTAGCCAATGAGAGGCTACAGATAATGGGCCAGGCAGTGTTTGAAAGAATACAGTTTCCGTGTAATTATTTCGGGCATAAGCTAGCCATGCGGGCGGCCGGGTGCCGGGGACGCAGCCCCGCTGCTCCTAATTCAACACGTATGTGTCACCTCGGCCCAGCTATTTTTTTTTTTTCTTTTTCTTTTTGGTTATACAGAGAAACCCTGTATAAAAAAAAAAAAAAGACTATGTGTCTTTGGGCTCAAGGATGAACTTAAACTGATGATGCTTCTGCCTCAACCTCTGAAGTGCTGGGATCACAAGCACGTGTCACCATGCACTATTTTATATTGATCCTGGGGACGGAACCCAGAATATGCTATATAAGATTCTACCAACTAAGTTACATACCCTGACCCTTCTATGTTCTTTTAAAGGTTTACTTACAAATTGGGTCATATACATATTAAACATGTCCTTTTAAGGTCAGATATTAATTGACACATTAAAAATCTCACTTACCTGATTACATAGAGTATTGGGAAAAATGGCCTCTGTTCTCTAAGCCACGAGATGAAAGCTATTGTTCTGGCAGATTCTGGCGTATCAAGTTCAGGAAGATCTGTCTGTTAAACAGAGTTCCAGTTAGCGCGATTACTGTGTGGTCTGAAGCACTCTTCAGACCGTAACATTAACAGTCAGCTGATGATTCTGTTCACCACCAAGTGGATCTTTTAGGCTCTGAAGTAATTCTGTTTCTGCTGCAAATATGCAGCTTGGCCACTGCTACACTGGAGTAAGTGAATGTGCTGCGCTGTGCTGCAATAAAATCCTAACTACAGAGCAGGCGCCAAGCTCCTCGGCCCAGTGTGTGCAGTCGTGTCTAGGAAAATCTCCCAGCTCTTCACTTCAGATGGGATTTAGAATCAGATGACTCATCAAGGTGGCTACACTAATATGACAGTTTTCTTATTTCAGTACTTAAAATGCCTACTCATCCAGTCAAGGAGTTTTGCTCAAGAACTGAAAGCTAATATCCTAGCTATAATCTTGACATCTAAGTCTTTCTAAATATATGAGTCCTGAGGACTGGGAGATGAATGACTCCGTGGGGACAGGCACTTTCTGCCAAGCCCGAGGACCTGAGTTTGATCTGTGGGACCCACTTGATAGACAGAAAGAACCAACCCCCCAAAATTGTTCTCTGACTCCACAATTGAGCCTTGACCTGCATAGCCAACTGCAATGAAGAAATATATAAAATAAAAATTAAAAAATAAATGAGTACTTTAACTACTTCACAGAACCCATCTGGATGAAACCTATTGGTATATAAAGTGGTTAAATAACTTAACAGTAGGTACTGGAAAAATAAGACAAATTTAACTTCATAATTTAAAATAGTATGTACTTGGTTAACTCCTCTATAAGGGCACTTCAATAACCAATATTAATCTAACTAAAGCTGATCACATTATTTGTTATATAATAAATAGTGTGGTCATACATTTAATTTTCACTTATGTGCAGCAGGTGTTTTATTTTGTTTTTGACTTTGCAAGACAGTTTCTCTGTAATGGTCCTAGATGTCCTGGAACTTGCTTATTTATTTATATTTTGAAGCTGGATTTTACTTTGTAGCTCATGCAGCCTCCACTGAGATTAAAGCTGGAGACTGGAGGCCACCACATCTAGCACCACACAGCAGTTTTTAAAGAACCCTGTCAAAGATCAGGAAATCACTTGCTCAAAATACAAAAACAAAAGGCTGGTACATAAGCTCATTGGTAGATCTGATGCTTGCCTCGTGTGTACAAGGCTCTGGATTCAATAATCCTTCCTAAAAGAGGGGGGTTGGTAGAGGAAGAGAGAGAGACAGGCAGGCACTAATCACACATGCAGCAACACAACACTTTTTTTTTTTTTGCCATTAACTAAATTCACTATTTTCTCCTCAAAAGACAATACTTTTTTTTAACTGTTAAAATAATTTATTATTGGGCTGGAGAAGTGGCTCAGTAGTTAAGAGCACTGACTGTTCTGCCAGAGAATCAGGGTTTGATTTCCAGCCTCTACAGGGTGGTTAACAACTGTGTGTACTCCAGTCTCAAGAGACTGATATCCTTCCTCTTCTGGCCCCTTTGAGCACCAGGCATACACAAGGCGCACAGTCATACATGCAGCCAATCCCCCCAATACATTAAAATTTTTTATTATTATGTGTATATGTGCATGATGTGTGCACACATGGGGAAATGCCACAGGGGACATGTGGAGGCCAGAGGACAACTCTGTGGAGTTGGTTCTCCCATTCACCTTACTTGGGTTCTGGGGATCAAACTCAGATCTCACTGTGCCTGGTCTAGAACACAAGAGAGCCTCCCGAGTGCCAGCACGCCCTGCTGAGAATTACCATTCTAAACACAGCTGATGATGGTGCATGTTTGTAAATTCAGCACTTCGGAGGTTGGGGAAGAAGTGCTGTAAGATTGAGACTAGCCTAATCTACATTGTGAGTTCTTGGTGAGCCAGGGCAATGACTGAAAAGAATCACCCTACCATAAGAAAACAATGTCCTTCTCAGCTGAGCAGAATAGTGCACACCCATGATCCTCAAACAGGGAGGCTGAGGCCGTGATTTTGGAGCCAACGTGGATTACAGAGCAAGACTCAGACTCATCTCAAGTTTGGTGGTTTTTTTTTTTTTTTTCTTTTGAGATGATCTTACTATATAGTTCTGACTGTCCTGGAACTCCCTATGTAGACCAGGTTGACCTGGAATTCAGAGATCCACCTGCCTCTGCTTTCTGAATGCTGGGATTAAAGGTGTGTGCCACCATACCCAACCACAAGAACTATCTCAAAAACAAAACAAACAAGCACGTACCCAGGCACCCATGCTATTCCATTCTCAGAAGGAGAAATAGGTTCAACTTATTATGCCAGGTTAGTTTGGGTTACATAACAAGTCCTGTCAAAAAACTGAGGGAAGAGGCTGGAGATTGCTCAGCTTTTGCAGAGTACCTGGGTTCAATTCCTATCACCCACATGGTACTCACAACCATCCAATAAGTCCAGTCCCAGGGTATCTACCACCCTGTTCTAACCTCCATAGGCACCAGACATGCATGTGATATACACATTTGCATACATGCAAAACATTCATACATACAAAATAAAACGACCCTGAGGCTAACCAAATACCATTAGAAGACAAGATGAGCCAGGTGTGGTGGCTCAAGAGGCAGAGGCAAGTGGTTCTCTGTGTTTGAGGCCAACTTGGTCTTAAATAATGAGTTCTAGGCCAGCCAGGGCTGCATAATGAGACCCTGTCTAAAAAGAAACAAACAAATAAATCACCCCAAACCCAACCTAACAAAAAAGACAAGATGAGCCTGGCATAGTGGTGTGTGGCTGTAGTCCTATCTCCTAGAGAGGCTGAGGCATAAGGATCCCTTTGAGTCCATGGATCATAGATAAACCTGAGCAACACTGCAAGATCCCAAACAAAACCATAAAATGAGCACTCACAGATGGAAGAGATATTATCTGTGAGGATATTTACTCTGGAAGAAATCTGGAGTATTAATTTCTGATTTGAAAATGGGTTTCATGTTTTTTGTCATATTTAAAATGCCCTTTAAATCTCCTATGACTAATAACATAAAAAGCTTACCATCTTCTGTGGAATTGATGCATAGTTTTGAACTCCCAGAACTTGGCTGAGAAAATTCTGTGCACAATTTCTTCCAACCCAAAGCATCAGTACCTGCAAACAGGAACACACTGTTCTGAGAGGTCTTAAAGGTCAAAGGGTGAGCATGTTTAGTGGGATGTACAGAGAACCACTGCACACTGTGAGATAAAAAGCTGCGGTGGTGGGAGAACCAATGCCAATACACAGATTTAAGAGGCAGCTGAACCCAAGTGCTAAGGAGATTCAGCAGCACACTGAGCTCATCAGGCTGAGTAAATCCACTCACCGAGCCTGCATCCATGAGGAAAGCTCCATCTCTGCTCAACTTCTCCACCGAGAGCTGAAGAATGGGGGGCTGAGGTATGGTCCTGTCATTAATGTTGAGAGCTCCCTGAAGAAGGAAGCAGAGAAAGGTTTTCAGATGCAGGTAACACACAGACACAATATACATATACTTACGTACGTACATGTATATGGCATGTGTTCAAGTGCCTAGGTGCATGGGCATGTATGTCTGTACCAGTGCACAAGCTCACAGTTGGTGTTGGGTGTCTTTTGCTTAACCTAGAGCTCATCAATTCCAGACAGTCTAGCTACCAGCTCATTCCAGGGATCACTGTCTTCACAGTGATGGAATTACAGGTGGCTGTCATGCCCGATTGTTGACTTTTATGCCTGCCCTGCTTTCTATGTGGGTTCTGAACTCTGGTCCTCATGTTTCCACAATAATCATTTTTATCCTTTGAGCCAAACCCCCAGCTTGGGTGCTTTTTTTGAGAAAGGGTCTGAAATAGCCCAGGCTGGCCTCAAACTTCTTATGTAGCTGCAGATGATTTTGAATTTCTGATTGTCACCTCCTCATCTTCAATTTTGAAATTACCGGCATGTGGTAACATGCCCAGCTCTCCAGAGATACAGTTAAATGACAAATATAATTAAATGAATTTGACTTCTAAGAACTTAGACCTTAATTAGGTAAATCAATTATCCATAGTAAGATGGAGTAATATATATATTAAAAAAGAGTCACTGTGACTCTAATAATTGAAATAAAATTCTGATCATATTTCTTTGTGTGTGTAGCCAGAAGTTAATGGCAAGTGTCTTTTCTGTCACTCTCCATCTTATTCTCTCAATGAACCCAGAGCTTGTTGACTCAGTTAGCTGGCCAGCAAGTTCCAGAGACTGTCCTGCCTCTGCTCTCCCGCCAGTGCTGGGAACTCACTCAGGTCCTCATGCTCTGCAGCACACACTTCACCCACAAATCACCTCTCCAGCCCATTCCCATCTTCTGTTGTTGTTTTTATAGTTTATCTTTATTTTATGTTCATTGGTGTTTTGCCTGCATGTATGAGGGGGTCAGAAACTCTACAATTGGAGTTATAGACAGTTGTGAGCTGCCATGTGGGAGCTAGGAATTGAAGCTGGGTCCTCTGGAAGAGCAGCCAGTGCTTTTAAGTTGCTGAGCCATCTCTCTAGGCCTCCTTTTTTGTTTCTGACCAGATCTTTAGGTGTAGGCTGGCTGCCACCTCCCTATGTAGATAAAGATAACCTTGAACTTCTTTTCTCGACCTCCTGCCTCCACATTCCAAGTGCTCCACATTCTGACTGTAGGCACTGGCCATCACGCTGGGGTTATGTAGGGCTGAAGAGTGAACCCAGGCTGGGCAGGTATTCTACCAACTGAGTACATCCTTGGCTCCAATTTTTTAGTTTTGAGAGAACCAGGCAGGCCTGGAACACCCTTTATAGCTGGGGCTGGCCTTCAACTCCTGATGCATTTGAAATGCTAGGACTAAAGATATGTGCCACCCAGTTTGCATTTTTATTGTTATTTAAAAAAATAAATTCAGTCAGGCAGTGTTGGCACATACCTTTAATTCCAGCACTCAGGAGGCAGAGGCAGGATCTTTCCATATAGACCAGACTGGCTTTGAACTCAGAGATCTGCCTGCTTCTACCTCTTAGTGTTGGGATTAAAGGCGTGCACTACTACTCCCAGCAATTCGTTTCCTTGAATTTGACAACAAAAGCAATATAGTTTTGTATTTACTTTGAAGTTTTTGGGTTTTGTTTTCTGACACAGGGTCTGTTTCCAACTCATGTGTCTCAAGTTATCCTCTTGCTGTAGCCTCCAGAGTTATTGGAACTACAGACATAGGCCAATTACAACCCAGCTAACTAGAAAATGAAATATTAGGGAAGCTGGCAAGGCATGTAAGAATCTTCTGTGCTGGCTTCTTATGTCAACTTGCACAGCCTAGTCCTTTGAGAAAAAGGAGCCTTAACGAAGAAAATGACCCCACCAGATTGACTCGGGACATTTTTCTCAATTAGTGAATGAGAGGAGCCCAATGTGGGCGGTGGTCTTGGGTATGTAAGAAAGCAGGCTGAGCAAACCATCAGGAGCAAGCCAGTGAATAGCACTCTTCCCTGGCCTTCAGTCAGTTCCTACCTTGAGTTCCTGTCCTAACTTCTCTGCATGATGAACTACCAACTATATGCTGAAATAAACCCTTTCCTTGTCAAGTTGCCTTTGATCATTGTGTTTTGGCACAGCAATAGAAACTGAGACACTGTCTATAATTTTTCTGTAACTTATCTTTAAATCTAAAATTAGAGAATTTGTCTCAGAAAACTTTTTTTTTTTTTTTCGAGACAGGGTTTCTCTGTGGTTTTGGAGCCTGTCCTGGAACTAGCTCTTGTAGACCAGGCTGGTCTTGAACTCACAGAGATCTGCCTGCCTCTGCCTCCCAAGTGCTGGGATTAAAGGTGTGCGCCACCACCACCTGGCTGTCTTAGAAAACTTAAAGTCACCATTTTCAGAAACTTCCCTAAAAATCAAAGTTTCTATACATTTACCTAGGAAAAAACAAAGAATTAAGTAACAAATTTTCATTTCCATAGTGAATGTAACTAAGCTAAACAATGTCAGAAGAAGGCACAGAACAGGAGGGACCTTACCTCATCTGAGAGGTTGTCAACTCTGTACAAACTGGGGTGTGTTGTGAGCATCAGGTGAACCAACGGCTGGTTTTTCACTTGACACATGGCAAAAATTCGTTCATCTAGACGTGCATTTGTCCCAGTCTGGAAAGACTTCTGTAATAAAACAAACACCATGCTCCCCGATATTAAAAAAAAAAAAAAAAAAAAAAAACACAGGATCTTGCAAATGTCTTCAGAAGAATTAGCAAATTTATCATAAGTTATCCCTTGAAAATGTCTTTTAAGAAGTCTGTATTAAATTACACTGCACCCTCACATGGACGCCTCAAGTAATCAGACACCTGACAACAGCGAAGCTACCTGATCTCCCGGGTGTCTACTTCTATCACTAAGCCAGGCCCAGCACTGCCTGCACAGTGATGGTGAAGGAGCTGAGCAGCAAGGGGCACTGGAGACAGGATAAAGGCACACGTGACATACAGAAAACTCACCCAGTTGCTATGCCTGCTGCGTGGTAATTAACAGAGGCTCCGTTCACAATTAGAGGAACTGAACAATGTACCAGACCCTACAAACCATGCAGGTGACAAGGGTGGGACAGAAGCACAGCAGTGACTCTGAGACCAGGGAGGTCTAAGGAGAGGTTTTAAAGTCTTCCAGGTGGTGGGAAGGAGTAAAAGAGGCAGGGAACAATGAACCAGATGTGAGCAGAACGCTTCTCAAGGCAGGCTCGGGTGAACGGAGGCATTTGCTGGCACACTCAGGTGAAACACCAACAGCTTTGACCTCACTGCACCTAGCTCAGACTGTCACATGTCACTCACTGCAACGTGCGTGCCTGCTACTCGTCTATGCTCACTGTCCCAAAGAACCCAGATCTGTAGCTTTGGAGCCTGTCCTGGAACTCGCTTTGTAGACCAGGCCAGCCTTGAATTCACAGAGATCCGCCTTCCCAAGTGCTGGGATTAAAGGCGTGCCACCACCACCTGGTTGGAGCAGCTTTTATGCCCAGGACAACTGCACTCATGAGATGGGCATTAGCCAGCACATGGTGAAAACTGGTGGCCTAGGTAATTGCAATAAGACTTTTCTGGCACAGCATGAGAACGATTTTAGTTAATGATCTCATCTGTAAATATAAAATAAATAGGGTCTCAGTGGTTAAGAGTATTGCTTGGTCTTGCAAATGACTCAGATTCAGTTCCCAGCACACATATGGTGGCTAAAAACCATCCGTAATTGGTCCTAGAAGATCTGATGTCTTCTGACCTCCACAGGCACCAGGTACCCAAGCAAACAAAACACCCAGGCATATAAAATAAAACAAATAAATATAAAACAAAGTATAAAACAATCACTGCATATACAGTTACAGGTGAAATAATTTATTTCATTTATTGAGTGTCTATTACATACTGGGTGCTGGGACTAAATAGTGAATAAAAGATAGATTATCATGTTTGTAGTTTATTTCCTATAAAAGGAGAAATAAAATTGGGTGCAACAGTGTGCTTGGGATTCAAGGCTAGGCCTGGTCTACAAAGCAAGTTCTAGGACATTGAGGGCTACATAATGACATCCTGGCTCAACAACAAAAAAAAGGAAAAATAATAAATAAGCACACTATGTGATCAGTGATAACTGGCATAAAAAATATAGGAAGGACAGGGACAGAAAGGTGTCACAGTGCTGTGTGACGGAAAGGGATGACAGTGCTGCACACGGGGTGGAAATCAAGTAAGGCAGGCTATGAGAAAAGCTTCCAAGAGAAGAACCTGGATAGTTAGATGTTAAAATTTAAGTACTTACGTAACTTCTGTGACTTGAATGAGTTAAAGAAGCTAGAACTACACGATGCTATGGCATGCACACAATTCCCACTCATGTTGTACACATACAGGATTCTCCTTGTCTAACTGGTAACACTGCCTCCCCTGACCAGTATCTCTCCATCCTTCCCACTCCTTGGTCTCTAACCATCACTCTGCTCGTTTCTAAGCTCTGGTAGGAGTGGGAACATGCAGCACACGTGTGGCTTCCTATACCCACAACACAATTTCCACTTCCTTCTTTGGAAAGCTAGTTATCATTTGAATTTATGGCCACATTGCTGAATCCTTCTTGTGTGTGAGGCACTTAGATTATCCACAAATTTCTTTGGCTCTAAATCCCTTCAGTGCTCTAAAAAAGATAGGGTTTCCATCCTCAGAACATTTAACTGGTTTAAGGCCACTCGTACAAATATTAGGGTTTCATGGAATAAAAAGCTTTTTCACATTGTTACTATGTTAGTTTGCTTTCTTACCTGTTTAAGGAGAGCCAACACAAAAAGTGGGAAAAGCCTCAAAGAGAAAGGAACCATGAGGCCTGGCTGCTGGCTGCTAAGGACTGAAGAGCGGTAAGCCGAAAGAGAGTCGATGACGGCGTTCACCAAAGCATCCCGGGCATCACTCAGGCTGGCAGTCACTGACCTATCAACAGCTAGGGAGGTGACAGCAGGAACAAACAAGAAACAAGACAGACGTTTGGTGATTCTACTGGAAAGGACAGAATAGAACACACACACACACACACACACGCACACACACGCACACACAAGCCAGAGGGTGGTTTGCAGGAGTCAGTTCTCTTTCCATCATATGAGTTCAGGGATGGAACTCAGGTTCCTAGTCAGGCTGGTTGGCAAATACCTTTACCTGTCAAGTCATTTTGCTGGCCCAATGAATTCTTTTTCCCCAAGACAGGATTTCTCTGTGTAACAGCCCTGGTTTTCCTAGAACTTGAACAGGTGGGCCTTGAACGCACAATGATCTGCCTGCCTTTCCCTCCCAGGTGCTGGGATTAAATGGAGCACCACCACACCCAGGGACCAATGATTTTTTTTTTCCACAGCAGATTTAAGCAAGGTTATGAAAGCATATGTTTGAGGGGCTGGAGAGATGGCTCAGTGGTTAAGAGCACTGGCTGCTCTTCCAAGGATCCTGAGCTCAATTCCCAGCAATCACATGGTGGCTCACAACTATTTGTAATGAGATCTGGTGCCCTCTTCTGGCATGTGGGCATACATGCAGGCAGAATGTTGCACACATAATAAATAAATAAATACATACATACATACATACATACATATGTTTGAAAGTAACACACACACACACATAAAATGTCAAATTTGGTTCCAACTCTTTACAGCCAAGGTCCTTAGAATTGTGGTGTGACACCCCACATGAGGCCATGTAACTGAATGTGGGGGATTAAAAAAAAATCTGGCAATAGCAAAAGGTTTTTGAAATTGGAACAAGCAAAAGTTAATACAAACACACACGTAACAAACCCAAGTTTTTTCTGGTAACGCTCAGCTATGTTGTGCTGTGTGAATTTGCTGCAGTCGCCTCTACTCCAAACACACAGCTGAATCACTGAGACCTGAGACCTCTTGGCTCAGAATCAGACGCTGCGTGTAATGGACGGCAGGGTTGTAAATTCTTGGTTTTCTGTTCTCATAAGACACAATGGTTTAACTATGAAGAATGCACGTCCAGTATTTTCTGTCCTGTCTCAATATGTAAGCAGCTTTGAACTGTATTACATTGGAATGTTTCATTTTTAAAAATTGTTGTTTGAGTTGCTGAGCTGAGTTTCACAAAAAGTTGTTAAATGAGTTCATCTTGAGAACAGGACAGAATAATGTCCCTAGCCATATTTTGGCTATTTTGTATTATGTATTTATATGAGGTAATTCCCTCAGTATTGATGAAAAAACCAAAATATACATCAACTCCAAGAAATGCTGAAAACACTCTGTATCCTAGATATCCATGAAAAAATAAACAAGCACATCCATCCCATTAATATACAATTTGCTTCTGTATGTGCTAAATGGAGAACCTATGCATATGCCAAAAATTGTTGTAAAGTTTATAATTCATCATCAATAAAAATATGATCTGTATATGTGTACCTCTCTCCTACATCTGTACATCTGGGGCTGTATGAACTATACATGGGTGCAAGGGCTCAGCTGTTGAGGGTGCTTCATAGCTCACTGCCACCTCTTATCCAAGGAAGAGGCAATAAAGCACTGTGGGCAACAGTTCCAACAGATGCTCATACTAACCATTTCCATAAGAAATGTTTAAGGAGCTGGAGAGGTGGCTCCACTGTTAGGAGCACTTACTGCTTTTGCAAAGGACCTGGGCTCAGTTCCCGGCACTTATATGTCAGCTTATAACCACCCTTAACTATAGATCTAGGGGCTCCAATGACCTCTGCTGGCCTCCTCAGATACCAGGCATTCAAGTGTATGTACAGACATAAATGTAGGCAAAACACCCATACACATAAAGCAAAAATAAAAATAATTTAAAAATCTTTAAAAAATAGAAGTTTCGCTGGGCGATGGTGGCGCACGCCTTTAATCCCAGCACTCAGGAGGCAGAGGCAGGCAGATCTCTGTGAGTTCGAGACCAGCCTGGTCTACAGAGCTAGTTCCAGGACAGGCTCCAAAGCCACAGAGAAACCCTGTCTCGAAAAACCAAAAAAAAAAAAAAAAGTTTCAGAAGAAAATATAAGATATATGTATATATATATAGTTATTTAAGTTCAAAGCAGACAAATATCTATAGAGAGTCATTTAATGATGGCTTAAGGCCAGTGAAGGAAAGAGCAAGAAGTGGGCAGTAATTGGGCACGAGATTCTTTTGAGTTGACAAAAATGCTCTAAATTCAGACCGTGATGATGGCTGTACAACGTTGTAAATACATTAAAAATGATGAATTATACAATTAAAATGGCTGAAATTCCTATAATATATAATTATGCCTCAGTAAGCTTGTTTACACAAACAAAACAGGCACGATCAGCTGCAGCGGACCTTTTCATTTAAACAGACACTCTAAGGTAACAACTTTAGGTAAAACAAAGACTATGTATGTGTTTAATGGTATGAGGTAAAACACTTAAACTGAAAACAATCCTTACCCATATTGGCCAGTAATCCTGAAATCGCTTGAACATCAGCTCCAAGAAAGACCTCATTTAGGGTAGAAACGACTGGCAAACACAAAGTATGGACACGGATTCTTCTTTCACCTTCGGGGAAAAACACAATAGCTATTTTTTATAAAAGGTTATGTTAAAGCCATTTCTTTTTCCCACTAAAAAAAAATCTATCAACCACTTTGCTTATCTGTGTGTAGCGGTCAGAGGATAGTATCTGCAAGCGGGCTCTCTCGCCATGGGCATCAGGCATCTTCACCTGATCTACCTTGCCAGCCCCTAAAATCATTTCTTCTCTAACTCAGAACCAAGGCGGTCACACAAAAAGCAGGGACACCACACAGTATCAGAAAATGCCCTTAGGTTTTACACTGTAACCATGAAAATCCTCGTGTCTGAGATATTATTAAGTAGGCAGCAGACGTTGCCTATAATGCTGACAATATGCTAGCTTTCTCTCTTCCTACGAAAAGGATCAAGATGCAGCCCAGGCAGGCCTCCGGACTGCTAAGATTAGAGTCACACAACTATGCCTAATAAATTCCTTGCCTTTTAAAAGATGTATTTATTTTTATTTTATGAGTGTTTTGCCTGCATGTATGCCAGTGTACCATAGTCATGCTTGGTGCCAGAAGAGGACATGGGATCCCTTGGAAATGGGAGTTACAGATGGTTATGAGCTGTTATGTGGGTGCTGGAAACGGAACCTGGGTCTTCTGGAAGACAGTCAATGCTCTTTGTTGTTTGTTTTTGTTGAGACAGGGTTTCACTGTGTAGTCTGACTGTCCTAGATCTCACTCTGGAGAGCAGGATGGCCTCAAACAAACTCACAGATATCCGCCTGCCTCTGCCTCCCAAGTGGTGGGATTAAAGGCCTGAGCGTGCATGCATGTGCGTATTGGTATATCCATGTGTACCATGCATGCACACATGTAGGCCAGAGATCGACATCAGATGTCTTCTTGGTCACTCTTCCCTTTCTCCATGAAGAGGGCCTCTCATTCTAACACCACAGCAGCTTCCTTTTAGTGATCACCCACACCACAATGTCCGACTGCTGGGGTTATTTTTGGTGCCAAGTATTTAGTCCAGGATCTCACACTTTAGACTGGCTGATCAACAAGGTCCCAAGATCTGCCTGTCTCTGCTCTAGAGCATTGGGGCTATAGATACGTGGATAGTGGAGATCCAGATCCAGATTCTCTGCAGCAAACACTGCCCATGGAGCCATTGCTCTAGCCCCTAATGGAACCTTTTTTAATTTTTAATTTTTTTGGGTTTTCGATACAGGGTTTCTTAGTAGCCATGGAGCCAGTCCTGGAACTCACTCTGTAGACCAGGCTGGCCTCGAACTCACAGAGATCTGCCTGCCTCTGCCTGATGGTTGTGAGCCACCATGTGGTTGCTGGGAATCGAACTCAAAACCCCTGGACAGCGAACAGTGCTCAGCAAACTGCTGAGCCATCTCTCCAGCCCCCTAATGGGATTTTTAAAGATTTACTCTTATTTTTATTTATGTATGTGTGCCACATATCTGTGGGTACCCGCAGAAGCCAGAAGGTGTAGGATCCTCTGAAGCTATAGGCAGTTGTGAGCTGCCATAGGGGCTGGGAACTGATATGTGGGTTCTCTGGAAGAGCAGGAAGCAACGCTGTTAACCACTAGCCATCTCTCCAGTCTAGAGAGAATTCTTTAAATCAGAATATCTGATCATAGATAAATATCTGTTACTGGGGACAGTGGGTAGTGCAGGCACATTAATTAGTGCATTAATTCTGTAATGCCAGCACTTGGGAACCTGAGGCAGGAGGAGGGAGGAGCTCAAGTTTATACACATATATTGATCTTGTCTTTTAAAAAAAAGGGAAAGAAAGGAAAAAAAAAAACTCATAAAGATCCACCTGCTTCTGCTTCCTGGGTGCTGGAGCCAATTTTTTTTTCTTTTTCTTTTTTTTTTTTAAATATATATTTATTTTATTTTATTTTATTATGTGTACAGCATTCCTTCCCTGTGTGCCCACATGCCAGAAGTGGGCGCCAGGTCTCATTACAGGTGGCTGTAAGCCACCATGTGGTTGCTGGGAATTGAACTCAGGACCTCTGGAAGAGCAGTCAGTGCTCTTAACCACTGAGCCATTTCTCCAGCCCCCTTTTTTTGTTTTTTTGAGACAAGGTTTCTCTGTAGCTTTGGTGCCTGTCCTGGAACTAGCTCTTGTAGACCAGGCTGGCCCTTGAACTCACAGAGATCCACCAGCCTCTGCCTCTCTGCCTCTGGGATTACCACTGCCTAGCTTTTTTTTTTTTTTTTTTAAAAAAACAAAATGGTTTAGGAAAATAAAGACAAATCTTTTGACTACCAAGAACAGCAACAAGATTCTTATGGTTAGAAAATGTTAGCTCAACAGATACTAGTAATTAGAAGAGAGTACTGTACGCCATAGACAGCAGCTCACCATAAGGCTTTCTCGATCCTCACACTCTGTGCTTAGTTAATCATGCACTGTATGTTTACACATCTGTTGAGAGGGTCGGGGCAGAGGCAGGTGGGTCTCTCTGAGTTTGAGGCTAGCCTCATCTACACAGCTAGTTCTAGGCCAACTACAGCAGAGCTGCAGAGTGAGATCTTGTCTCCAAAACAAAAAACAGAAAAGGACAGGTATGGTATCTTTTGTGAGAATAAATGCGACACGCACGCACCTTTACTTGATGTGTATAAGAGTGCCGACTGGAAGGAGACTAGCTGAGTGTCAGCCAGGCTCTCCTCTACCGACATCTGCACAGCGTACCCAGCGTCTGGGTTGACATTGGGAAGAGAAAGTAAGTCTGTAGAACGGACGAAGAAGTTCCCGTGGAAAGTATGAATGGAAAGACCTGGAATAAAGAAATTATCACCATCATTGTTGTGCTTACTTTCCTTTATGAATTCTTTCACTTTCATGTCATTTTCTTTGGAGAGGTGGCCTCTTTTTAAAATAAACTGAAGAAACACACAGCATAAAATTCACCATTTCAATGTGCACAGTTCAGTAGTTTTAAATACATTCACAATATTCCCCATTTTTAAAGATCTGTTGTCATCATTTTAAATTATGTCATGTATGTTTGTGTGGGTCTGTGCACAGGAGTACAGGGACCTACAGAGGCCAGAGGCATGTGTGAACACCGGTACATAGCTCAAGTCATCTGCAAGAGCAGTGTTTGCTCCTGACTGCTGAGTCATTTCTCGAGCACCAGTAGTCCTGTGTCTAAACAGTTTCCCCCTTTAGTTGCATATTGTCTACTTTCACACTCTAGAACTCAGCAGGGTATCTTTGCAGGGTAAATCCTGGAGGACACATATTTTTACTGTATAAAAACAGTATGTAGCCTCATGAGGGAAATAAAGTGTTTCCACCTTTGGTGCACCGGATCCTCATGACTGCCTCAAAGCCAATCTTCCGGGTGAGGTATCTCTGTAGTTCCTTCTGGAATTTCTGCACTTGAACTGGATTGTGCTGGTGATGGTACGAGGGGTAGTAGTAAACACTGCCTGCTGAGTACCGAGAGACACAGCCTGCAAGAGAGCACACATTCTTTATGTTACTACACATTCGCTCCTGTGATGTGTGTGTGAATAGATTAGCAGTATCTACACCTATAGATATATAGAGATAAAATTTCCAATTTTTAAAGATTTATCGTTATATTTTAAACTATGTACAAGTGTGTGTTGGATTTATTTACACAAGTACAGGTACCTACAGAGGTCAGAGGCACCAAATTCTCTGGAGTTACAGGCAGTTGTAAGCCAGAATGTAGTGTGGAAACATAACTTAGGGTTATGTTACACCTACCTACCTACCTATGCACACACATATACCTCTCTCTCTCTCTCTCTCTCTCTCTCTCTCTCTCTCTCTCTCAAAATTTGCTTATTTATTTATTTTGGTTTTTCGAGACAGGGTTTCTCTATAGCTTTGGAGCCTGTCCTGGAACTAACTATTGAAGACCAGGCTGTCCTCAAACTCACAGAGATCAGCCTGCTTCTGCCTCCCGAGTGCTGGGATTAAAGTGGGATTAAAGGTGTGCACCACCACTGCCCAGCAGAGAAAAGATAGTTTTCTTTTTTTAATTATGACATTCATTGAAAAAAATCATCAAAAAGAACTTGCTGCTGGGTGTGACAGAATGAGTCTGTAATTCCAGGACTCAGGAGTTGGCAGCAGGAAAATCCAGAGCTCAAGGTTGCAGGGTCCCTCTGCAGAATCAAACCAGCCCCAACTGGCCCTGGCTCAGGAGGGGAAGTGCGCCGCTAGCCACCTAGACACCCCCCGCCCAATCAGACGCAGAGGGAAGTTGAGTTGAGCAGGAACTCGTTTATTTCCTTACAACATGCAACATATAAAGCAAAAACCCATGAATCCCAGAAGTGGAAGGGAAATTAACCAATTACGTCAGCAGTCATGTCTGCATGAGCGGCAGCTCCTATGGCCCCTAATGGGGATCACACAGCACACTGGCATCAGGCACTTTATGTCATCTTACTACATCTCTAACTCCAATCATTTTTTTGTTTGTTTGTTTTTCGAGACAGGGTTTCTCTATGGTTTTGGAGCCTTCTTGGAACTAGCTCTTGTAGACCAGGCTGGTCTCGAACTCACAGAGATCCACCTGCCTCTGCCTCCCAAGTGCTGGGATTAAAGGTGTGTGCCACCATCGCCCGGCTTCCAATTATCTTCTTGTGAGTAAATCAGATCTCCTCCCCCTTACTCCCTTCCAGCGCCATCTTGGCTGGGAGTATTCTTCACAGGCTTTGCAACTGTCACCTTTTTTAATTTTGCGCCTTTTTCTAACTGTCATGCTTTTGGCGTAGCTGTCATGTTTTTGGTGCCAACTGCGCCTTTTTCTGACTGTCACCCCCCAACTTAGCCACTCCAGCCTCCTATCACAAGGTCATCCTGGATTACCTGAAACCTTGTCTCAAAAAAAAAAAAAAAAAAAAAAAGAGCAAGAACAAGAACATACCTAGAGAGGCCAAATCAGAATACTGTCCACTGAGAAGGAACAAGTCAACAGCTGCCTGCTGTCCAGAACAGTCCAAGGCTAATTTCTTATAGAAGTCAGTAGATGGTGTCAGGTGTATTTCCTATTATTTGTAGAACAGAAAGAGAAGAATGTAAATACACTTAGTTATACCACAGTGTTAAAGCACTCTCTGAGGGCTTATGTTTATTCTGTTTACTATTAAAAATAAATACTTTTTAAAAAAAGAAAGAAAAGAAAAACCTCTACTACATTAATTTTGTAATAGACAAAGGTAATCATTATTTTAACTTCAGCCTACTAAATGCTCGTATGCCGGGGACACCCCAACAATTCATACACGGCATGTATTTAGCCCTTTGAGTTTCCCTAAGAGGCGGGCATTAGCATCATCTTCCCTTCATCCACAAAGAAACTGAAGGTGTAATAAATCAGTTACTGAAGTCAAACCTCTATCTAGTAGAACTTATGCTGGCCGGTCAGGAATGACATGGAACTATGTGGTGGACCTACTTTTCTCTTACCTTTTGATAAATGCAAATTCCTAACTCACACGCCAGAGGAGCTCAAAAGCAATCCTTGGCTGTTAGTCTACCAGGGATTTACCACTTTCTTTCTTTTTTGATTTTTCAAGACAGGGTGTCTCTGTGTATAGCCTTGGCTGTCCTGGAACTTGTCCTGTAGCCCAGGCTGGCCCCAAACTGACAGAGATTCACTTGCCTCTGCCTCCCGAGTGCTGGGATTAAAGACATGTGCCACCACCACCTGTGTATTATGACCATTTCTGTAGTTTCTTTCTTTCTTTTTTTTTTTTAAAGATTTATTTATTATGTATACAGTGTTCTGCCTGCATGTATACCTGCAGGCCAGAAGAGAGCACCAGATCTCATTACAGATGGTTATGAGCCATCATATGGTTGCTGGGAATTGAACTCAGGACGTCTGGAAGAGTAGGCAATGTTCTTAACCGCTGAGCCATCTCTGCAGCCCCTATTATGACCATTTCTAATGGTCATTTTGGTTCCACTTTGTCCCTAGCAAATGCATTCTCTTAGTCTTCCAGACTTTCTCATCAAAACCAGGTTGGACTTCTAAGAGCCTAATATACTAAAGATAATAAAGCATAGATGTGCATCAGGCAGGTAGAGAAAATAATAAAACAGCTATGTGGACATAAAAGTGACCTACATTCCCTCCTCCTCACAGCCAAAACAATCAATAAAACAAACAAATGGAAAACAAGCTCTTACGTCAAAGAGGCAGCCCCAGTACAGACCAGGCTATATACCTGGTGGTCTAACCTTAGCAGATGACCTTTGGTTGGGTTCCTCTCGTGGTTTCAGGGCTCCCACGCCAAGAGTTGGGAGTTGTGTTTGGAAGACAGACATTCGACCACCAGTTGGTGATATTAACTTAAATGCAGCCTGAAGGGCAGGACCCAAAGCACTCTGGGTCTCCAGCGTCTTAGTAAACATCTGTGGCAAAGTTTTCAGTAAATCTTGGACAAGCTTGTGAAACAAAGCAAGAAAACTCAGGAATGTTACAATCACATTTTCACAATAAAGCATTATCTAATACAATAGACAGGACACTGAATAATGACGGTGCTCAGAGAGTCTATGGACACTACAGGAAACAATGAAGTCGGTCAATGACAAGAGAGCCATCTTAAGTAAACATTATAAACTGGCAAGCAAGACATCAAAACTGGGGCCTTACAGTTCTTGCACATGCAACAGTCCAGCAAGACTGTAAGTCTAGAATGCAGCAAAAGAACCATCGCAATTTAGAAATTTATGTTTTAATGCCACAAAACATGGCTTTTTCCATCACCTTTACATACTTTATTCTCTTAAGTTCCAAAGCGAGTTTAACTCTTCCCTGTTGCAAAATCTAAGATATTCAGTAACAATGCCAACTAGTAGTATGACTATAAGAGAAAAACAACATCAAACCAGCTGCCTACTTCAGTTAGGTTGTGCAGATGAAAGAGAATTAATGGGGAAAATACTTCGTGCTACTGCACAGTCCCCACTGACAGGAGCGGGGACCACAGACTTGCTAGTTAAATGTTACCCTACGCCATATATGCAGGTACAGGGTAGACAACATCCCCCCTTCAGACACATTCTGTTCACCTCTCACTGTATTATGTCATGGCAATTTCCAGGCAGGTAATAAGAGTTTCTTCTGAACTGACCCAATGACACTCTGTGAATCAGAAAAGCAAAAGCACTGAGAGCAGCCTGGCTATGTGCTTCCGTGCAGTGACCAGCAGTGTTTTTCAGCAACCCTCCCTCTCCCACATGGCCTCAGGCCAGGCCTCCTCCAGGTGCTCTTCCTTCTGGAGGAGGTTTGTTTTCTGCTCCACAAAGAACCTGCTGCCGTAGACTAAAAAACCATCAGTTCAAGACTGATCTCAAGAACTGTCCATCTAATGAACTTAAGCTAAGAGTGGATATAAAATGTTACATAGCCTAAAAGTATCAAAGAAAAGCAAAATTTCAAGTTCATTTCAGAAATACGCATGTGTTAAAATTAAACATGGCAGGAAGGAAAATATACCTTACCTCTTTACTTTCATTTAAGTTTACTAGTAAGTTCTCTGGCATAGGTATAAAAACATCTGAAAAGATAAAGAAGCATTCATTTTATTATTTATCCCCCCCCCCCCCCCCAAGACAGGGTTTCTCTGTATAGCTTTAGAGTCTGTCCTGGAACTCACTCTGTAGACCAGGCTGGCCTCAAACTCACAGAGATCCACCTGCCTCTGCCTCCTGAGTGCTGGGATTAAAGGCATGTGCCACTATGCTCAGCAAGGATATTTTGTTCTTGTCTGAAATAATAGTTTACTAATATTTTTGTCACTCAGAAGGCTGATGCTTCTTCATAAAGGAAATTCCAAACCAATGCCCTACAGACACAGGTAAACCCGAAGGTACTCTGGTCACTTTAGGTGAGCCTCTCAGAATATCTGTTCTTTCATTTACCCATCTGGTAATGTGGTTTTGTTGTGTTTTGTTTTTAATTTTTAATGTCCATGTGCTCTATATGCCAGTGCATGTGGAAGCCGGAAGACAGCCTGAGTGAGTAGTAGCTTCAGAAATACCATCTACTTCCTTTGAGACAAGATCTTTAATCGGTCTGGCGCTCCCCAGTTAGGCTAGACTGGCTGGTCAGTGAGGCCCAGGAATCTGCTCATCTTTCAAGCATACCACCATGTCCGGTATTTTTAAGTTGGTTCTGGAGGAGGAACTCAGGTCCTTAGGCTCACAAGCCCTTGCTGTAATAGCTATCTCCCTAGTCCCTCCTTTGGTTCTGAGACGGGGGTCTTACTATGTAGCCCAAAACTGGCTTGGATCATCTTTCTGTTTCTGTGTCCCTAGTGCTGAGATGGTTGTGCACTACCATGCTCAGCTTATAAACACTGTTAAAAGACAAACTCCTGCTCCAGGCTGGCCTAGGGTGCATGAGACCTTGTCTGAAACAAATTTTTTTTTACTTGTTTTTAGAATCTTCATTAAAATCCTTACTTTTTGATAAGTAAATATAGAAACTTATTCCTTATAATTTTCCATGCAACCATGTTTTCTTCCTAGTTCAATTCCATCTAAGAAAAGAAATTTAATTCCTACCTAAGAAAAATAAATTTTGAATGTATTCTCTACATTAAATTCATTATTAGGGCTGGAGATATGGCTCAGTTGTTGTTGCTCTTCCAGAAAAACCTGATGGCTGGGGCGTGGCTATCAGGCAAGGATCCCTATATAAGCTGCCCTGGAACACAATAAAGGGGGCATTCNAATCTCCAGGCTTGTGAACTGTCCTGTAGTGTAGGCGGTGTGCTGCAGGCTTGGTACCGTAGTACATGTAGTACAGGTGTTACAGGACCATAGTACACGTAGTAGCACGGATGCTACAGGGTTTTACTAGATACTAAATTTCTGTAATACCTCCCAAAGGATGGTATTATAGGTATATACTATCATAAACATCAAAAATTTGTTTTTGTCTCACGTATTCCAGGCTGTCACTGAATTCACTATGTAGCTGAGGATGAATTTGAACTTCCTGACTTACAGGGCCTTACTGTTGACCTGGAACTTGCTATGTAGACCAAGCTGAACTGTCCTTGAACTCACCAAACATGGCTTTTTGGTTTTGTTTGTTTTTTTTTATTGCTTTTCAAGACTGGGTTTCTCTGTGTAGCACTAGCTATCCTGGCTGTACTGGAACTAGCTCTGTAGACCAGGCTGGCCTCAAACTCAAAGAGATCCACCTGGCTCTGCCTCCGGAGTACTGGGATTAAAGGAATGTGCCACAATTGCCCAGCCTCACTGTGCGTGGTTTTATGTGGTACTAGGGATCAAATGCAGGAATTCATGAATGTTAGACAAGCACTTTCCAACGGAGTCACTCCAGTCTATCAGCAAAGTTACTGAATGATTTGTGTGCAATGGGGGAAGAGGCGCGGCATGTACATGAGTGTAGAAGACAACATGCAGGAGTCCATTTTCTCCATCTACTTTCATGTGAGTTCCAGCTATCAAACTCCATGAGGCTTGCATGACAAGCATCTTTACCCAGTGAGTCAACTTGGCAGCCCAGTAAAAACTTTTAATAATGATAAAACCAATTATGTGTTTTTGTTTTTCCCTTACTGCCTGCGTTTGAGGTGTTATTTGTAGGAAGTCATTGTCAGTCCAATTGAGGAGATTTCCCCCAGGTTTTATACTTTAAGTTTTTTTTTAATGCCTCTCTACATTGCTAGCCCTGGCCTTCCTGAAACTCACTATGTAGACAAAACTGGCATGGAAATCGGTGGTCCACCTGCCTCTGCCTCTGGGTGCTGGAATTAAAGGTGTGCTCCAACAAACACGGCCTTTTATTTTTAACTCAACTTTACTTCTGGTTTTGGTTTGTTTGGTTTTTGAGACAGGGTCTCACTCCCTATCCCTGGTTGCTCTGGCACTCACAATGTTGACTAGGATGACCTTAGACTGTAGTGATTCTCCTGTCTCCTTCTTCAAAGTGCTGGGACTACCACATCTGGCTTATTTCACCTTCTTTAAACAGTATAGTCTCATTCTGTTATGTACCCAATTTTCCCCCTCTGAATAGCCTTGCGATTATAAATTAATTATTTTTCTAAGGTCTATTTTTGAGCTTCAATATCTATTTTTCTTCCCAGTCTACACTCGAGTTCCTTTGTTATCTGTGTGGCACAGGCAGGAGCTTTCCCAGGCACTCCAGCCATGGCCCTCAGGCACTTCTTCACTGCTATCTCTCTCAGGCTCTAACATTAACTTGTCTTTGCTTCCTTGCTCAGAAATCATTTCTCCTCCAGGTGGTGGCAGAGGCAGGCAATCTCTGTGAGTTCAAGGCCAACCTGGTCTACAAAGCAAGTTCCAGGACATCCAGAGATACACAGAGAAACCCTGTCTTGAGAAAAAAAAAAAAAAAGCCAGCCTGGTCTGTGAGAGCTAGTTCCAGACAGGCTGCAAAGCTACAGGGAAACTCTGTCTTGAAAAACAAACAACAATGACAACAAAAATAATTTCTTCCCCATAGCTGTTTTAGTTTATGATAGAGCAAGAGACTAGACTTAAAGATTCTGACAACTCTATCAATCTGGTGTTTTTCTACTCAAAAATTCCCTTCAGCCTGGCATGGTGGGACACAAGTTTAAGGCTAGCCTGAGCTATTCAGTGGGTTTGAACTCTGAAAAACAAAGTATTTTCTTTATTATACTAGGGTCATCCTCACATTCCTGATTCAGCAAACCATCAAGAAAATTCTCCAGTGAGCTGAAGTGTTTAACACTTACCATCAATATCGGAAACTATTAGCATCTGAGGCTGGGAGAGACCTTCCTGAAGACTGTAGAAATGGATAGTGCTATCAAATGTTATGAAGCCGATTTTTGTCCTAGTGTTTCCAGGAAGCCTAGAAATAAATTCACAAGTTTTAAACCAGTGTTCATACACACACACCTGTGAGTGCATACACACACACTCACTCACTCTCTCTCTCTCTCTCTCTCTCTTTCCCTTTCACGCCTCTCTTTGCTAAGTGCTTACACATGTAAGCATCCAGTGTAATAGTATAGAAAGTGGCCCAGTATAAACAGGTATATATATCAGTCAACATTTACCTGCTGTGAAAACATCCTCCTAAAGTGAAAAAGCAAATAATCAACAAAAAGCAGAAGTACTACAGCAGTTTAAAAGCAACTGTTTCTTTATAAATAATTTCTTGGCATATGTGAGTTTTTTTTTTTTTTTTGGATTTTTTCGAGACAGGGTTTCTCTGTAGTTTTTGGTGCCTGTGAGTTTTTTAAAAACCTGAAAAACATGTACAAAACTGGGCCAAATTTCAAGTTATTTTAAAAAGAATGCTTCAAGGACTATGGATTTAGTTCAGTGGTGGAGAACGTGGTAGTTCAGTGATGGAAAATGTGGCAGACAGGTGTTAAGGCCATGGGTTCACAGTCTCCAGCATCACAGGAAAAAGAATGTTTTAAAAAATTATTATATAGCATTTTAAAATGCCTTGTAAGGTCCGGAAAGATGGCTCAGTGGATAAGAGCACTTGTCGCTCTTTCAGAGAACCCAGTTCAATTCCCGGCACCCACATGGCAGCTCAAAACTGTAACTCCAGTTCCAGAGAATAGAATGTTCTCTTCTGACTGCCTCTGGCACCAGGCACACATATGGTACACATAAATACATACAGGCCAAACACTCATACACACAATAAAAAAAAAAACTTAAAAAAAATTAAAATGCAATGTAAATTTAGCTACTACATCTATTTAAAACAATTATATAAACCTTTTATATGATTTAATGCCTTTAAGAACAAAGAAGAGCATAAAGGACCCAATATATAGAAGAAAATTTCTTAGTGGGAAAGGAACTAGCTTCCAGGCTTTTCCATGCTTAGGTGACTTATTGGACCCTCACAGACCCACACAAGCCCCATTAGCCTAGAACAGAAATACAAATACAGACAGGCACAAGAAGGCCCTCTGGGCCAATGTGAAGGAATTACTCAGTTTGTGATGAAATCTGGCCTATGCATCTTATTTTAAAAGTTCACACTAATTTTTATAAGTTCTATCATGTGTATACAACACTTAAAACACAGCTCTTTTAGCCAGGCATGGTGGCACAGGCCTTTAATCCCAGCACTCAGGAAACAGGAGCAGGTGGATTCCTGTGAGTTCAAGGCCAGTGTGGTCTACAGAGAGAGTTCTGGGACAGCAAGAGCTGTTACAGAGGAAATCTGTCTTGAAAAAACAAAACAAAACAAACAAACCCCCCAAAACAACAACAACAAAAAACATCAATCACTCTTTTAAGAGACAGAGCTATAGCTGGGTATAGTGGTACATGCTTTTAATTCCAGCACTTAGGAGGCAGAAGCAGGCAGTTCTCTTTGAGTTCAAGGCCAGCCTGGACTACAGAGTAAGTTCCAGGACAGCCAGGACTATAAAACATAAAAACCCTGTCTTGAAACCCTTGTCCAACCAAAAGTCAATGAAATGATTCCTAATGATACTCTGCTATACTCATAGATTGGTGCCGAGCCCAATGTCATCTGAGACTTCACCCGGCAAACAATGGAAACAGAAGCAGAGATCCACACCCAAACATTAGGCGGAGCTCAGGGAATCCTACAGAAGAGGGGAGGAAGGATTACAGGTGCCAGAGCGGTCAAGGACACATAAGAAAACCCACAAGATCAACTAACCTGGGCTCACAGAAGCTCACAGAGACTGAATGGACAACCAGCGAGTCTGCATGGGACTGACCTAGGTAGGCCCTCTGGACCTATGTTAGAGTTGTGTAGCTTGGTCTTGTGGGACTCCTAACAGGGAGCAGGGGCCGTCTGACTCGTTGCCTGCTTTGGGGACCCTTTCCTCCTACCCGGTTGCCTCGTCCAGCGTTAGAAGAGGAGGTGCCTAGTCTCAATGCAACTTTCCACGGGAGGCTTGTCTGAAGAGATAAGGGGGTGGGTGGGTGAGGAGACTGGGAAGAGAGGAGGGAGGGAAAACTGTGGGGTCTGGATGTAAATTATCTGCATGTATATAAACTAAAAATCATACCATGACTAGGCACAGTGTCTCGTATCTGTAATGCCAGCACTCAAGAGGCCGAGGCAGGAAGATGGCTGAGAGTGTATGGCCAGCCAGAACTACACAGTGAGTTTGAGGCCTGCCTTGACTAGAATAAGATCTACTTTTAAAAGCCTTGAGGAATTTAAAGGTGAAATGATCTGATAGCTGAGACTTGATTGAAAATAGTCAAGAAGAAAAGGTGTGTGAAAGAGGATTACATGAAGCAGCAAGGTGAGGTGACAGGGACGGGGCTGCTCATATCTTCCCATTTACTGCAGGCTCCAGGTAAGGCCTATGCTAACCCATTTACGTGATCCTTTAGAGCATAATTATGTAACTTTAAAATAAACTAATTGTTCATTTTGCAGACACTATCCACTTCACATTAAGCTGAGTTAAGACACTTACAGATCCAGATTGTCTAACAAACTCTGGCAAACCGAATTCAAGTATCCAGTTTCTATTGCGTTGTGAGATACGTCAAACACAAAGAGGTACACTGGAGGTTGTGGTGGTCGTAACTAGAGGGAAAAAGAATTCAATTAAATATATCCAATAGTATTATATTTAAATTTACAAGCTGGGGTCACACACAGCAAAACTACAACATAAGTACTATTAAAGGGCTAAGTGGAGGCAGAGTGAATCACTTCCCTGTCTACAGATTCCTCTTCCCATTTACTCGAAGGCCTAAGCTGACACACTTAAGTGGTTCTTTAAAACATAATTACATACTTTTGCAAAACCTGATTGTTCATCTTGAAAACACTACTCAATTCAAATGTAAGAGAAAAGAAGGGTGTCTGCATAGTTCAGAAGCAATCTCTCCCGGCAGGAAAGAGCATGGAAGCCAGAAGGGAATGTTGGATCCCTGGAGTTACAGATAGGTATCAGTGCACGTGAGGTGCTGAGAATCAAATCTGGGTCCCCTGGAAGTCTACCAGTGCTTTGTTTGTTTGTTTGTTTGTTTTGAGACAGGGTTTCTCTGTGTAGTTTCAGAACCTGTCCTGGAACTCAACTCTATAGACCAGGCTGGCCTTGAACTCACAGAGTGTTGGGGTTAAAGGAGTGCACCACCACCGCCTAGTCTAGCAGTACTTTTAACACCTGAGACATCTTTGCAGCACCTAATGTTAGGATAGTGACCAAGACAGTGCTAACAAAGATGGCTTACTTCATAATTACTTGGTAATTTGGACACTTATGTTTGATTGACTTGTCTGTTGAGCATATTTCTTCATCATCATCATGATCATCTTTTTTGTTTTGTTTCTCTATGATAGCCCTGGCTGCCCTGGATCTCATTCTGTAGAGCAGGCTGGCCTCAAACTCACAAGGATACACCTGCCTCTGCCTCCTGAGTGTTGGGATTAAAGGCGTGCGCCACCACCTCTCGCTGAAAAAGCAGATGCTTGGGCTCTTTAATTTGACAGAGAAAGTACAGGGAACTGTTACTTATCACTTCAGCAACTCAAAGAATTAAAAAAAAAAAAAAAAAAAAAGGAAGACTGATCCCTCATAAATTACATAGTAAAATGGACTCCTCAATCTCAGATATAATTAAAAAAATACTATATACACTCCCAAATAGGGAGACAGCTCACTTGAAGCCACACAAGCATGAGGACACAAGTTTAATCTCTAGAACCCATGTGAAAAATCTAGGGTGTTGGCATGAGTTTGTAACCTGTGCAGGGAGGCAGAATGGAGGGTCCCTTGGGCTCCCTAACTTAGTCAGTCTACCCTAGTAAATGAGAGATCCTACCTCAAAAAAAAAAAAAAAAAAAAAACAAGATGGGTTGACTTAGTGATGCATACCTCAAATCCCAGCTTGCCTCAGGAGGCAGAGGCAGAAGCAGGTGGGTCTCTATGAGTTCAAGGCCAGTCTGGTCTTGAGTGTTCCCAAACAGTCAGGGCTACATAAGACCCTGGTACAAACAAAAAAGCAAAAATCATGAAGGATGACATCTGAGGAATGACATTAGAGGCTGTTCTCTGGCTTACAGGATCACACACTCACACACACACACACACACACACACACACACTAGTTATAAAGGCTGGTGTTACATGTTAGCATCATTTTCATATTCCTTTCAAGAAAGGAGTTTCTCTGTAACTTTGGAGCCTGTCCTGGAACTCTCTTTGTAGACGAGGCTGGCCTTGAACTCACAGAGATCCACCTGCCTCTGCCTCTCTAGTGCTGGGTTTAAAGGTGTGTGCCACCACTGCCCAGCCATTTCTTAGATGCAATTAAGGCTTAGTGACAGAGGACCTAAATCAAGAGGGCTTTTTATTTATTAAGCTTATTTTATGTGTATATGTGAATGCCAGCATGTATATATGTGCACTGCTTACATGCAGTGCACACAGAGACCAGAAGAAGGCTTCAGATCCCCCTGAAACCAGAGTTACAAGGTGGGTCCTCTGTAAGAGTAGTCAGAATGCTTAACCCCTAAATATATCTCCAGCCCCTGGGTTTGTTTGTTTGTTTGTTTTGCAAATGATTTTAGCCCACACTGGCCTAGCTCACATATAATGCAGGCTTGAACTCCTAATCCTCCTGCCTCTATCTCTTAATTGCTTGAATTACACAACATTATTTGTAAAACACGGAAGTCTGATTTGACTAAACTATATGAAATATAAATATGATTCCAATATTACACTGAAAATTACTTGATATAGACAAGATATTGAAGTGGAACTTCACACACATTTACTCTCTGCATATCTAACTACATCTGTGTATGTGCAAGCATGCACACATATGTGATGATATGTGGGCACATGCACACCATAGTGAATGTATGCAAGTCAAAAGACCACTCTCAGGACCTGGCTTCCTCCTTACACCTTTGTGTGGGTTCCGGGGATGGGACTCAGGTCATCAGGCTTGCACAGCCAGCACTTCGATTTGGAGAACAAATACTTTTTCATTATTATTCCCGAAAAAAAGGAAAAGAAAAAGAAAGCTTACCATGTACTCTGAAGGAGCCATAAACTCAATAGTAGCGTTCTGAACTTCAGGTCTTCTGTGAGGCTCTCCATAAACTCTGGTTAAAGGGTTGTACATGAATTCCTCAGGAACTGTGCAACACAAACACAAAAGAAGATACACTGATTCAGTCAATGCTTTGCATTTGGATGGCAGTTTCTTAATTTAGGGTTGTTGTAATTAATTTCATCTAAGATAAAAAATAAAGAACAAATTGACTTTTAAAAAGGGTCCCACTTAAACTCCTCCCACAATAGATGGCAGTAAGAGGCTTTGCAGACACAGTGATCACTGTGACTCTCCCCAGGGCCTGACGTCCTATTTAAATTCTTTTTGTTGTTGTTTTCTGGTTTTTCAAGACAGGGTTTCTCTGTGTAATGGCCCTGGCTGTCCTGGAACTCAATTTGTAGAGCAGCTAGCCTTAGACTCACATTAAATGCCAGTTGTTCTCCTAAACCTCACAACTGTACAAGGACATCAATCAACCTTTGACACAGAAGATACAAGTGCAAGTGTTTTAGGGTGAAAGTCAGGAGGAATCAGCAAGTTTCAAAACGCCAATTGCCTTTACACAACATCAATGCCTCAACTTGTTATTCCCTGTGCTCAGGGTACTTCAGGGACTAGCTGCCTCTGAAACTACCTTCCCAGGAATGGTTTAAAGGATAAAATCCTTAGCCTGGCTGAGGTGGTGTGATCTAATCCCAGCATGGGAGAGACAGGCCAGGGGTATCACCACCAAGTTAGGTGCCAACCTAGGCCACATAGCAGATAAATATCAAGCCAAGTTGGGGTATAATTTGAGTCCCTGTCTCAAATATCAAACAAAGGGCTGGCAAGATGGCTCAGCTGGTCAGGGTACTCGCAGCCATGTCTGATCCCTGGAACCCACCCTGTGGACGGAGAGAACTGACTCTTACATCCATGTGTGGATTATGGCATGTGTCCCCACCCCTGCACACAGTCACTAAATATAATGAAAAAAGTCAATCAATCACAATGACCACCACCAATCTGAAATCTTTACATATTCGAAGGGTAAACTGTAGTTTACTAGATAGCTCAATGACATAGGAAGGAGGTCACAACCTCTACCACACTTCATTTGTGTATTCCTGCACATACACTCAAGATTTTAAAGGTGAGCCAGGCGATGGTGGCGCATGCCTTTAATCCCAGCACTCGGGAGGCAGAGGCAGGCGGATCTCTGTGAATTCGAGACCAGCCTGGTCTACAGAGCTAGCTCCAGGACAGGCTCCAAAGCAACAGAGAAACCTTGTCTCGAAAAACCAAAAAAAATAAAAAAGATTTGAAAGGTGAAACTCAGTGGTGGTGGTGTACACCTTCAATCCCAGCACTTGGAAGGCAGAGACAGGGGAATTTCTGTCAGTTCAAGACCAGCCTGGTCTACAGAGCAAGTTCCAGAAATGCCAGGGTACACAGAGGAATCCTGTCTCGAAAAAACCAAAACAACAAAAAGATTAGATGAACTAAACACTATGGGTTTTTTTTTTTCCTGAATTTTTATAAAGTAGAGAATATGCTTGGTTTTGTTTTGTAACCCAGGCCAATCTCAGCCTCCTCAAGGGCTCAGATGGTAGGTATTTAACACCACACTTAACTATAGTCTCAACACTTAATTAAATTTCTTCCTAAAAGATATTTTTTCCCTTCTTTCTCTTTTGAGTCAAGGTCTCATGTAGTCTGCCCAGGATGGCTTTGAACTCCCCTGTAAAGTCCAGTGATGACCTCTTTCCAGTGCTGCTGGTTATGTGATGTCCTTCACATATAAATTATAAAGCAGTCACCGAGAGAGCACACCTCTTCAGTTACTGATCGAACTGCATCAGCTAACCTAGTACTGCCCACTCCAGTCAAAAGCAGAGGAAATGAGGCAGCGGTACTCTATGGACCTATTTTCTCTTACTCTAGGGGGAAAATTACATAAATTAATTTTAAAATAAGCTATTTCTGGCTGGAGATATAGCTTAGCTGGCAGAGTGCTTGGCTAACATGGGAAAAATCCTGGGTCAGTCTCCAGCACTACATAAACCAGGTACGGTAGCAAATACCTGTAATCCCAGCACTAAGTAGGAAGGAGGAAAGACGATCGGAAGGTAAGGGCTTCCTTAGCTACACAGTGATTTCAGATTAGTCAGGGGTACATGAGACATTGTCTCAAATAAAACAAAACAAAAACCTTAAAAAGTATTGTGAACTATTTCACTTATATGCTCAATATAATAAAAAATTTAAAACATTGTCTCAAATGATTATCTCATTTCTACCTGAAAGTATTTATTTATTTTTAACTATAAAGGTATAAAAAAGTTATCAGTAGCTATCTGAACTAGTTATCTGTCTACCAAGTAAATAAAAGGGCTCTTTTTCTTTTGAGATGGGCTTTCACCATTACCATCATCCTGCTCAGACTGCCTGGTGGTTAGAATTAGAGGTCTGTCTCTAAGTCTTTCTATTTATGTTGATCAAATTGGTCTCTCATTCAGAGATGTACCTGCCTCTACCTTATGAGAGCTGGGATTAAAGAGGTGAACCACCATGTCCGACTCTTTTGTCATTTTATATTTTTATTATCTGGTTTTCTCTACATTGTGAGTGAAAATCAGAAAATGTTTCAAGGGGCTGGAGAAACAGTTCATCATTAAGAGTGCATACCGCAGGCTGGAGAGATGGCTCAGCAGTTAAGAGCACTGGCTGCTCTTCTAGAGGACCAGGGTTCAATTCTCAGCACCACATGACAGCTCACAACTGTCTATAACTCCAGCTCCCTGACATCTGACATCTTCATACCAATTCACATAAAATAATTCATTTTAAAAATTAATTAAATAAGTAAATAAAAGGAGTGTCTGCTCTTGCAGAAGATCCCAATTCAGTTCCCAACATCCACATCAGGCAGCTCACAAACACCTGTCCCTCCAGCTGCAGAAGGATCAGATGCCTCTGGCCTCCAAGGGCACCTGCATTCGTCAGGGACACACACCTACACACATACACATAATTAAAACAAGTATTTTCTTTTTTTGAGACAGGGTCTCTCTGTGTAACCAAGGCTGGCCTTGAACTCACAGAGAGATCCACCTGTTTCTGCCCTCCTGAGAGCTATGATTAAAGGCTACCACCGCCTGACATAAATATGCTTTTTTAAGACAATATGTCAAAAATGCCTACCATCATTGACTCGATAACATAAGTTACATTTCCACCTTCTTTGATCAAGAAAGCTGACAAAAGGGTTGATGTAAGTCCTGCATGAACGGCATCTCACAATTGTACTGGAGGTGACCACAGGCAATTGCTGAAAAAAAAAAAAAAAAGCAGAGCAAAGTTGTTAGAGGCAAGGATCATTAAATTGAACAAGCAGATGTTAATCTATCCCTTCTAAATAACTAGCAAGACATTTAACTGTGGAGTGAAACCTAGGACAAAAAGTGTGGCACAGGCTCACACCGAGTGTAGTGGAAGAGGAAGATGATGTGGGATGCACCTCTGTATGCTGTGAATATGTTTTATTACCATTGGCTAAATAAAGAAGCTATTTGGCCTGTGGCAGGGCAGAATATAGCCAGGCGGGAAATCCAGAGATACAGGGAGAAAGAAGGTGGAGTCAGGGAGGTGCCAGCAGCTGGCAGAGGAGTAAGATGCCAGAGCATTACCAGGAAACCACAGGTAATGCACAGGTTATTAGAAATGTGTTAATTTATATGTAAGAGCTAGCCTGAGGCATTGGCTAAGCAATTATAATTAATATTAATCCTCTGAATGATTATTTTATAAGCAGCTGTGGGGATCAGCGACTGGGAGAGAAACCCGTCCAGTACGACCAGGAGGGACAGAGAAAAGAAAGTCTACAGCTATAGGAAGGGGATGCCGGCAAGTGTGAGGCCAGCCTGGGCTACAGAGCAAGAGCTTAATCCCAAAACACCATATGGAGGTGGCATCCACAATAAAATGTATCAACTAGAAAAGTACTCATCTTTTCATTAAACATTCACACTGCAGACCAAGGCAGTACACTGTACATGTGTTTTCAGGCACAAATGACAAAGGAAATAGAACAACAGTCCCTTTGGTTAGACAGGTCTCATCATGTTGCCCAGACTAGTTTCACACTCCTGGACTCAAGTACTCCTTCTGTCTGCTCTCAGAGGAGAAAGTACATTCTAAAACAATGAGGAATCAAACTGTTACATTGATTTTCTATTAAGATGCCTTCTTAATTCTCCTATAACTATTACAATATCAAATGGCATTTAAAGCTTTTCATCTACACTGAAGAGTTACAGGTCATGGAGCTTGTTCACTGAGTAAAAACACTTTGCAGTGCAAGCCTGACAACCAAGTTTGATCCCCAGCGCCCATGTGAAAAACTGGATGATGTAACAAGCATCTGTAACCTCAACAATTCTATGATGGGGTGAGGTGGAGACAGGAGAATTACCCAGAAATTCTTAGGCCAGCTAGCCCAGAGTTCACAGCATAGCAGAAACAAGACAGACTATCTCCGTAAGGCTGGAAGGTGAGAACTAACTCTCAGAAAGTTTTCTAACCTCCACCTGCAAGCATTCAAACTCACATGTCTACATCAAACACACACAATAATAACAAAATAAAAAAGAAAATTTCTAAGTCTTCATATAAAACAAAACAAAAAAATTTCAACTTAGTAGTGGAAGCTGAATCCTGCAATTCTGGCATTCCAAAGACTGAGACAAGAGAATTCTTATCAGTGCAAGGCCAGTCTGAGCTACAGAACAAACACAAGGCCAGCTGGAGCTATTATTTAGCAAAAGTTTTTTTTTTAAATAAAGAAATAAAAATCAATAAAGGGGTTGCAGAGTCTAGCTTGGGTGACAGCACCTGTCTAGCATTCATCGAGGCCCTTCATTATATCCCCGGGACACCAAGATCAGTCAAGAACGCAGCAGTGAAAGCCCACCAGCCACAGCTGTGAACATGCTTGGTCCTGGAGAACTAGGACGAATGTGATCTAAAGTCTCTTAGATTATTTTATTTGTGTGTGGGCAGCAACTTCTTAAGAGTAATTGGCTTCTTCTAAGAGCAGTAGAATGAGGACACCAGGGTAAACTATTTTAATGGTCATTTACAACTTAAATAGAATAGTTCAGGTTTTCCCCTTGTTTTTAAAGAAGTGTCTTGGGGGCTGGAGAGATGGCTCAGCCACTAAGCACTGACTACTCTTCCAGAGGACTAGGTTCAATTCCCAGCACCCACATGGCAGCTAACAGCTGTCTGTAAGTCCAAGATCTGACACCTTCACACAGACAAAACATCAATGCACACAAAATAAGAATAAATTATTTTAAGAAAGTGTCTCAATATATAGCCCAGCCTTGCATTAAGCTCAGAATCCTCCTTAGTCCCCTGAATGTTGGAATTACAAGTGTGCGCCACCAAGCCTGAGTGCATTTGTTGTTGCTATGCCAATCTATAGAGCACCCCTCGGGTTTTCAATAATACTTCTCTTACCTTGTTCTTAAATTGTAGTAAAATTAAGCCGGGTGGTGGTGCACACCTTTAATCCCAGCACTCGGGAGGCAGAGGCAGGCGGATCTCTGTGAGTTCAGGTTAGCCTGGTCTACAAGAGCTGGTTCCAGGACAGGCTCCAAAGCTACAGAAAAACCTTGCCTCGAAAAACCAAAAAAATAAAATAACCCTGTCACATCACAGACTTTAAATTCATTCTTACACTGTTGCAGAAACACTTCACCCCTTAGATAATTTCCACAAGACATTTACATTCTAGAAAGAAGCATACCACTAGGTCTTTGAAAGGGTGGAGCAGCAGCCCCAAAGGAAGCTTGGCTTTATTCAGTAAGGCCTGAGTCTGAGGGACGCCGGTCAGCGTGCATCGAAATAACCTGTTAGGGGAGAAAACGCACATGTCAATTGCTGCTATCATCACTTTAAGACAAAAATCTGATTACAAATGAATCATAGACCTTAAATTTTATATCACTAAAATATTTAAATTGCCATGTGTGCCATAACCAACCGTGAATCAAATCCAGCATCCAGGAAGCTGAGGCACAGGATTACGTGCTTGAGTCAGTCTGGGCCACAGTGAGAACATTTCTCAAGAAACTAAAATAAGCCAGGTGGTGGTGGCGCACGCCTTTAATCCCAGCACTTGGGAAGGCAGAGGCAGGTTGGATTTCTATGAGTTCGAGGCCAGCCTGGTATACAGAGTGAGTTCCAGGACAGGCTCAAACTTATACAGAGAAACCCTGTCTCGAAAAAAAACAAAAATAAAAAATAACAACAAAAACAAAATAAACTAACAAATAATCCTTGTACTTTGGAATGTAGCTACAGTAATGATCATGAATATAATAATTTTATTAGAGCTAATAAAAGGAACAATCAATTCAAGGGAGATAAATCCATTTCCTGGGCCTCCACTTTTTTTTTTTTAAGTTCCAGTACAATTTTACAAGAGTTTAAAAGGAAAAAGAGGCTAGGCAAGCTACAAACAACTCTTATAAGCTGCTGTTTAAGCTGGCTTTAGAGGTCAAACTTAGGGTGGACAAGGAATCACATGGCTGGGAGAGACTTCAGAGAACAGTAAGGAAGCACAAAGTGCTAGGGACAGCAAGCAAGGAACAGGGGTGACGGAAGAAGAGGAGTCACACTTTCAGGGTGACTCAGAAAACGAGCAGACTTAGGAAACAGCATGGCTGCGCTCTGTAAGAGACTGCCAATTCCATTTTATTCAGAGCATGCAAATGTCAGGTAAACAATGACAGTCCTGTCTTGGGGTATAGTCTCTGGGCACAGCTTACTCATAACACCCGAAAAGAACACCAGAAAGCTTAAGAAACACTATTTGAAGCCTTACTCTGGGCTACAGTTGAGTTTCTGGATGTCTTCATGCAAATTCGGAACTGGAGGCTGCAAAGGTGTTGAGGGAAGCATGTTCCTTTCTTGAAGAAGATTGACAACTCTTAGACCCTCTGGATGTAGATTTAGTCCACTCATGCTTGCAGTTAAATGATTAGCACCTAAGGGAGTCTACAGACATTTCAAAGTGAGTAACCTTTGTAGTGTATAGGGCTTGGTTAGAAGAACATCATCTAAACTCCTGACTGTGTTGAGGTTCTTGAGAAGCAAGCACATAAAAAAGCCTTATGAAAGGGGGCTGGAGAGACGGCTCAGAGGTTGGCAGCACTGGCTGCTCTTCCAGAGGTCCTAAATTCAATCCTCAGCACCCACATTATGGCTTGCTTATAATGAGATCTGGTGCCCTCTTCTGGTGTGTAGGCACAACACTGTATACATAACAAAAATAAATCTTAAAAGAAAAGCCTTATGTAATATTCACTTTTATTCTAAATGGCTATAAAATGTTTAATGTACCTTTTAAAAGGTAAAAAAAAAATATTTTTTTAAAAAAGTTTACCTGAGTAAAGGCCTGGGGGCCACTTGGGTAATTCAAGGAGGAGGGTGGCATTCCAGCTGCACTAGGTGGCGCTGCGTTCTGGTAGCCAGGTGGTAGGGAGGGGTATGCATATCCCACACTTCGGCTTGTTTTGGGGTTCTGATTAACAAGCTGTGGTGTTGCTAGAAACAAGGTAACTTTTAAGTTCTATTTTATATTCCAAAATACTTAAAACACTGAAATGATCCATTAAACTATGAAAATTATAACATCAATTCTTTTGAACTATAGTTTCATTGATCAACTTAAAAAGAAACAATTATTAGTAACAAGTAATAGCAAGGTCAAAATCTAGTTAATATAGACTACAGCCATAAACACACAGAAAAAGTTTAACATAATTAACTTACATCCATATCATACAATAAATTTCATATTCAGACTTAAAAAAAACTATAATGACTACAACCTAAATGTAATTTAGCAGGTTAGGTACATGAATTTAAACATGTATAATTGATTAAAATGTAGCACAGAAAGCCCAAAGCTCCAATTCTAAAAGGATGATTCTAAAACTTGGATGCTTGGAAGTTAAAAATAAAACAAAGCTGGGCTGTGGTGGCACACGCCTTTAATCCCAGCACTTGGGAGGCAGAGGCAGGCGGATCTCTGTGAGTTCGAGGCCAGCCTGGTCTAGTGCCAGGACAGGCTCCAAAGCTAGAGAAACCCTGTCTCAAAAAACTAAACAAAAAAAAAAAAGTGGGTATATGCACATAATATATGTAAAAACATCAACGGTGGGTACATGTATATGTAAAAATATCAACGGTGGGTACATGTATATAACATATGTAAAAACATCAACAGTGGGTACATGTGCATAACAACCTTTTCCCCTCTTAGCTCCCTACAAGAACACATATTACTTCTATAATCAATGAAGAAAGAAAAATGTTCATAAGCATCTCACCCAAGAAGCCACCTCCTTCAATTTCATCGTAAGTACTATGAGCCACCATAGATCCACTATTGGCATTTGATGTAATACCTAAAAAGGAAATTCATCAACAAGATTTAAATAAGAATGACTGCTATAGTTTCTTCAAGAAATGAACTAATTCCTAAAAATTTAGAAAACTGTTGAAAAAATTTAAATCATAACCTATCAAATATGTCAAACATTGCCAGGCACAGTGGCGCACACCTTTAATCTTAGCACTGGGAAGGCAGAAGCAGGCGGACCTCTGAGTTTGAGGCTAGACTGGTTCACATGGTGAGTTCATAAAGAAACTGAGGTATATCTACACAATGAAATATTAGTCCTAAGAAGGAAGTCCTAAGAGTGTGCCACCACTGCCCAGTCAATTTTCAGAGTTCTATAGAACACAAGGGTGACTAAATTAAAAACAATTCACCATTTTTCAAATATCTAGAGGGCTTTTGTTTATTCTGAAACAAGGTCTTGCTATACAGCCCAAGTTGGCTTCAAATTCAAAATCCTCCTGTTTCAGCTACCAAATGCTGACAGGCATGACTACCAAGCCTGGCTTAGAAGAGATGATTGTAAGTGCTCACCAAGTAAGGAATGACAGGTACTGGAGATGGCAGATGTCATAATTATTCTGACTAGATCATCACATATTGTACATCAGACCATCACACTCCACCCTCTACATATGTACCTTAAGTAGTAATTTTTAAAAAGCTCAAATGTGAAAATAAAAATTTAAATACTGGCAGGAGAAAGGCCAGGAATATACCTTAGTGGTTGAATGATTGTTTAGCACACGTAAGCCTCCAAATTAGCCTCCTAAGTGCTGGGACTGCAGGTGTGTGCCACCAAATCCACAAATGTTCCCAATAACCTAGATGTAGCTTTATGGAAAAGGAGTATCAGCCCTGGAATCTTCTTTTCCCTGGAGACTGGAAAGGGATATTACAATATTCTAATTCTAATGGAGTCTAGAAACAGGCTGTAAAGGCCCGGAGGTAGTCCGCACTCTCCTTTCTGTCAACTGATGAGCTGAAATTCCTTTGATTGACTTACCCTCTTGGTTGACAGTTGAATTCAATGAAGGTGGGAGTGCAGCCCGAGGAGGTGATTTCTGGGAGGGTGGACCTCCAGTGGGAGGGGGCCCAGGAGGAGCTCCTGGCTGAAAAGTGGTGGGCAGAGGTGGATTCTGTAAGGGAAGTGCAGAACCTATGGAAACATGGGTTTTCACGTCACGCACGTACAAGACAAAGGTCTCAAACAATCTGTATTAAAATCAAGCAGACTTCTAGATCGAAAGTTTTAATAAAAACAGCCACCAATAATTTAATAGAAATACACTAACTTCCTGAGTGTGCAACTCTACGCGCAATCTACATTTTTCTAACGCTTTCTTACCATGCTTCTTAGCTGCCAGTTTTGTTTCATTTTGTTTTTTTTCGAGACAGGGTTTCTCTGTGAAACAGTCCTCTATAGATCAGGCTGGCCTTGAACTCACAGACGTCTACCACCCCTAGCTATCTGTCAGTTCTGTAATATAAATAAACCAGCAAACCATGACCTCAGCACTCAGGAAGCTGAGACAATAGGATCAGCAAGCTGGAAGCCAGTCCAAGGCGGACTGGAAGTAAGACCTCGTCCCCACAGACAGTACATACATACTAGTACCAAATTACTTCTAGGGTAAATAGAATATTTTGATTATTTTTTTTAGCAAACTAATCATAAAAACTTTAAGAAGCCATATGAAATATCCTAAAAATAAATTTAAATAAATAAATAATAAATTTAAATAAATAAATAAATAAAATTTATTAAAAAAAATTGAGGGGGGTTGGAGACAGGGTTTCTCTGCGTAGCTTTGGCTGTTCTGGAACTCAGTCTGTAGACCAGGCTGGCCTCGAACTCACAGAGATCCACCTGCCTCTGCCTCCATGTCCAATGCAATTTTTTTTTCTCACTAGATAGTACAGGTGACCTCAAACATAATGTAATCCTCATGCCTTAGCTTCTCATATACTGGGATTAATAGGGTGTGTGACCATGTCTGGCACATTTTATCCATTTTGTCTACTTGATAAAAATAGAGTATTACACTAATTCTCCAATTTTTATTTCATTTTGCTTGTTTTCATTATGGTATAACTGTCATAAGTGAAATTATAGGACATTCCTCCTTTGGTGGCTCTCTAATGTCATTATGGAGAGTTCTGTCTCATCTTCCTCTAATAAATCTACATTCAGTCTGCTTAAAAATTAGATGATGGCCAGGGATAGTGGCACACGCCTTTAATCTCAGCAGGGAGGCAGAGGCAGTCGGATCCCTTTGAGTTTGAGGCCAGCCTAGTTTTACAGAGTGAGTTCCATGACAGTAAGGCATGCACAGAGAAACTCTATCTCAAAAAAACTAAAACAAAACAAAAAACCAAAAATGCCGAAACCAAAATAAAAGAAGAGATTATGCCAGGCAGTGGTCACACACACCTTTAATCCCAGAATTTGAGAAGCAAAGCAGGTGGATCTCTGTGAGTTCGAGGCCAGCCTGGTTCTACAAAGAAAGTTCCAGGACATGCAGGGCCATTACTACAAGTTGTCCATACACACACACACTAACCAAATAAAGAATTCTTGCAGATGATCTGGGTTTGATTCCCAGAACCTACACTGTGTTTACAACTATCTATAACTCCTGTGCCAGGGAAGCCAATGCCCTCTGGCATGGCATGAGGCAAGCATGTAGTGCACTTACACAGATGTGGCACACGCCTTTAATCCTAGTATTCGGGAGGCAGAGGCAGGTGGATCTCTGTGAGTCTGAGGCCAGCCTGGACTACAGATGAGTTCCAGGACAGTCAAGGCTATTAACACAGAGGTACTGTGTCTCAAAACAAAGCAAACAGAGATGCAGGCAAAACACTTTTGCATAAAAATCTAAAATTTAAAAGATTATTTAATTTACGTGAATGTGTGTGTGCTTGCATGTATGTAGATTCCCCATATGCAAGCAGTGCTGGTGGAGGATAAGAGAATATCAGATACCCGGAAGCTAGAGTTATAGGTAGTTTTCAGTGCTATGTGGGTGCTAGGACTTAGACTCAAGTCCTTTGTAAGAGCATTACACACTCTTAGTCAGAGTCACCTCTCCAGTCCTTTGGTCTGTCTGTCTGTCTACTTATCTACCTACCTACCTACCTACCTACCTACCTACCTACCTACCTACTTACCTATTTGAGACAGTGCCTCGTATAGCAGATAGCCTAGAAATAGCTGAAGATGACCTTGAACTCTGATCCTCCTGCCTCTATCTCCTGAGCACAGGCTGCCATCCTTGGTTTATGTGGTTCTGGAGAACTGGGGACCCAGAGCTTCAGTTGGGTAAACATTCTACAACTGAGCCCTACTCTCAGCCCTTCTCCAGTTTTTGAGATCAAGCCTCACTATACAGTCTTGAACTAATGATGCTCCTACTTCAGCCTCCTGAGTGCTGTATTTTTTAAGATTTTTTTTATTTTATGTGTATGGGTGTTTTATCTGTATGTCTATGAACATACATGCATGCAGTACCACAGAGACCAGAAAGAAAAGGGTATCAAATCTTCTGGAATGATAGTTGTAAGACAGGGTTTCACATGTGGGTACTGGGAGCCAAACCTGGGTCCTCTGCAAGGGCAGCCAGTGCTCTTAACCACCGAGTCATCTCTCCAGCTCTTCATGCGCTGGGGTTATAGGCATGTATTACGCTGGGGTTATAGGCATGTATCCCTATACCTGCTTCCAAGACTTAAAAAAAAATCCCAGCCCTCAAGATCTCTGAGGCTGATCTCTGTGAGGCCAGTTCAAGGCCAGCCTGGTTTATGAAGTAAGTTCCAGGACAGTCAGAGCTGTTACACAGAGAAACCTTGTCTCAAAATAACCCTATTGTTTTTATATTTGTTAGTGACATTGCTAATAAATTTTAATTATAGTAAACATTTTATAAACCAAGGAACAAAGGTAGCCAAATATGAAAAATTTGAGAAAGCCATCTTATGCTGTTAAATTCTCCAGGACTAAAGGGAAAAACCTTTGTTATTAATAAACCTTATTGACCTTAGCAAGAATCAATCAGTGTTCACTGGAAAAGTAAAGATAAAGATTGCTGCCAGGCAACTCCTTTATCAAAAAGGCACCCACTCATCTATGACAATACATACAATTCAAAAGAACAAAGGGCAAGGTGCACTCCCAACTCAGCATTAATAAGAATCTACGACACTAAAAGATGTCTAACCACAAAGTTGCCACGGCTTAATGTTTAACAAAACACAAGCTAGTTTACAGGTGTTTTTTTTGTCATTCAGTAGACAACCAAGGTGGCCTTGAACTCAGGCCTGTCCCTGCCTCCCAAGTGCTGGGATCAAACGTGTACTACCACGCCAGGCCATAAAAGAGACTTTTTACAAGCAGCAGAGGGATTCCTGTTTTTTCACTGCTGGGGACTGATCATGGGCCTAGAACACACTAGGCAGTGTTAAGTGATCAGCACCCATTTATAACATGAAAAGTCTGAACTCGGCCTTTTCAGATCCCTAAAAGCTAATTAATGTGAGGGTGAAAAAGGCAGAAAAAAAACAACAGAAAATGGAATGTGAGCACTAGTAACAGGTATAACTTAGAGGTTTTTTTTTCCCTCTTTTTTAAAATGTTCTGTGTCGAAGGAGGGTTGGGTATGTATTTTAAAATTATTACTTATTTATTTTTATTTTATGTGGATTGGTGTTTTGCCTGCATGTATGTCCATGTGAGGGAGTCAGAGCTTGGAGTTAGACACAGTTGTGAGCTGCCATGTAGGTGCTGGGAATTGAACCCAGATGCTCTGGAAGAGCAGCCAGTGCTCTTAACTGCTGAGCCACCTTTCCAGTCCATTTTTAGTTTTTAATGGCAGTTACTTCCTGCGCGTGTCACACATGTGGCAGTCAGAGGATAACTGTGGGAGTCAGTTCTGTCCTCTCCCATGAGCAGTGCATTGGAGATAGAAGAAACTATGTTACCAGTGTTGGCGGTGGTGCTTCTTACCCACTGAGCCATCCTCTCACTGCAGATCTCTAGTTATAGGTTTTCCAGGTTGCACGACTTAACACACAAGTACTGAGATCTAAATGCCTGTCCTCCTCATTACACAGCAAGCACTCTTAATGGCTGAGTCATTTTTCCAGATTCTAAAATAGTCGATACATAATGTTTTCCCCAAACTATTTTATTGTTCACTGAACAAATTATTCAAGCTTCACATTTCTTAGCTGTCAAAGAGATCGCTATGGAAACAATTTTTTTTTTTGAGACAAGACCTCCTATAGAGGCCAGTCTAACCTAAAATTCATGATTCTCCTATCTTAGCTCCCCAAAAGAGAACCTATCGATGCGCATCATCATATCCAACTCTGCTCTGAAACGATGATTAAATAACACTATGTATGTACTAGTCTGGTGGAAAACTGGTGTCACATTGGGGGGGCCCTGGCTCATGCGGCCTTTTTATTTTTTGTGTAGTTTATGGAAGTTTTTTTTTTTTTTAATGCATGTGTGTGTCTATCTGTGGGTTTGTGCACACTAGTGTGATGTGCGTAGAGTCCAGAAGAGGATGTCAGAGCCTCTGGAGAAGTCCCACTTGGGTGCTGGGAACTCAACTCAAGTCCTCTAAGAGCAATATGCACTCTTTTTTTTTTTTTTTTAAATATTTATTTATTTATTATGTATACAATATTCTGTCTGTGTGTATGCCTGACAGCCAGAAGAGGGTGCCAGACCTCTTTACAGATGGTTGTGAGCCACCATGTGGTTGCTGGGAATTGAACTCAGAACCTTTGGAAGAGCAGGCAATGCTCTTAACCACTGAGCCATCTCTCCAGCCCCTCTTTTTTGTTTTTTTGAGACAGGGTTTTTCTGTGTAACAGTCATGACTGTCCCAGTCCTGGAACTTACTTTGTTCCAGGCCAAGTTGGCCTCAAACTCAGAGATCTACCTACCTCTGCCTGAGTGCTGGGATTAAATGTGTGCACCACCATGTCCAGCCAATATGCACTCTTAATCACTGTGTAGCCCAGGCAAGCCTTGGTCCACCTGTCTTGTTTCCCATGGCTGGGATTACAGCCATGTTCTACCATGACCAGCATATGTTATTATTATCGTGTGCATGTGTATGAATAATGAGAGGGATACAAGGCACATATGCCACAATTGTGTGGAGGTCAGAGGACAACTTTCTGGAGTTAGCTCTCTCTTTCCACTATTGCATATTCTACCCATCGAACTCAGCTTGCATAAGCACTTTTACCCACTGAGCCATCTCATCAACCTGACATCTTCAGGTTTATTCTTAATACATACTCTGAAGAAATGAAACAGTAAAAACTTTCAAATGAAATGGCTATTATCAATAGCTATCTTCTTTTATTCATATTCCCTTAACTATATACAGGTATTTTCCATCAAGCATGTAGTTTGTTAGCTGCTGAAAGTGATCTTAGAGGGGTAGAGTGGACAGTATTCAAGACTGATTCAAAGTCCTGGCATCTGTTAATTTAACACATCTGCAATTTAACAATATTCTCCTTCAGTAGGAGATCAGTTCAAGGTCATCTTTAGCTGCATAGTAAACTCAAGAACAAGGCTGGCCCAAACTAAAGAACATTCTGTCTCCCCCCACCCCCCAAAAAAAAAGGCTGAAAGAAAAAGAGAAAAGCAAATCTGAATAAGTGGTGGAGCCAAGACCCTTCAGTTCACTCTCACCATGACTGTCCTCATGCCAGAGCAATATCTGAAAAATTCATTTCCTCTCACAGCTAGAAAATACACATTATTTTCTAGGACACCACCAAACCTTTGTGTGTGTGTATCTCAAGTGCTAAGGTTTAAAAAGGCCTGTGCCACCACAGCTGTCATCTTTCAGGCCTATGGAAGGACTGCACAAAAACAAGTCCCTAGAAATCTTAGGAGAGAGTGAGAGGAAGATAGTTTGGAGAACCAGATGTTTGGGAGCTGAGTACAGAGCTGCAGCTCAGCATAGACAGCATGACAAGACCTTGTCTCCTTAAAATGAAAAGAAACAAAACACCTACAAAGCAAGAGCAGTAAGAGTTCAGGAATGTAAGCAATCTATTAAGTCAACTTAAAGATGTGAGGGAAATTTATTTAAAGATTAATTTTTTAAAACCATCTTTCTATAAGGTTTAAGGTTTCAAGTACTCAGTGCAAGTTTTATATTTCTACATTTCAAACACTCCTCAGTGAATACCTGGCTTGACGAAGCTGGTTTGAAGTGCAGGGTCTCCAGGAGAAGCATACTGATGGTCTGCTGTTAAATTTGTATTCCCAGATAGAGTTGGTTGAGCTACATGGGGAAAATGGTTAGTCTGTGGTCCTGTAGATGGATAGTTATATTGCCAATTCAGAGGTGGTGGTGGGTTGGCTCCAGGAAGAAAGCTACCAGAAGGCATTGGTGTAGCAGCTGAGTTCTGAGAAGCAGGTAGTGGCGCTCGCGGAACAGGACCACCGTGAAGTGAAGGTGGTACTGGACTGGAAGCCACAAGTGGTCTAGTAAGAGTCTGCCCAGATCCCTGAGAACCACCATAGTTTGAATGTGCAGAGAATGGATTCAAAGTCTTTGCTGGCATTGGACGAAGGTAGGATCCTGGAAGCTGGGAATCATATCCTTGGCTCGATGACACTTGTGATGTATTTTGGACAGGACCTTCAGATGAGACAGGGAAAAAAAAATCAGTCTTGCAAACAAATGTAACAATACATTAAAAAGTACAATAGGGGCTAAGAACATGGCGCATACAAAAGATCCTGATTTCAACACCCAGGAGTAGGGAACATTAAGTATAGCACTCAGAAGACTATTGCAGGAGGATCAACAAAACAAAGTAAAACAAAAAAACAAAAAAGGGGCACAGGGAGTACTGGCTCAGGAGTGAAGAGCATTTACTATATGCTGAGCATGGTAGTGCATGCCTTTAATCCCAGCTCTTGGGAGGCAGAAGCAGGTTAAGTCTGTGAGTATGAGGATAGCCTGGTCTAAATGGCAAATTCCAAGGCAACCACGACTAAACTGGGAATAGTGGTACATAATTTTTGTTTGTTTGTTTTGTCTTTTGTGTTTTTGGAGTCAGGGTTTCTCTATGTAGCCCTGGCTGTCCTGGAACTCACTCTGTAGACCAGGCTGGCCTCAAATTCACAGAGCTCTCCCTGCCTCTGCCTCTCAAGTGCTAGAATTAAAAGTATAAACCAACTAGTGCATTCATTCATTCATTTATTGTCTGTGTAACAGCGCTGGTGTCCTAAAACTTGCTTTGTAGACCCAGGCTAGCCTTGAACTCAGAGATCTGCCTACCTCTGCCTCCCAAGTGCTTGTGTAAGCTTTTAATCCCAGCACTTGGGAAGTAGAGGGAGGTGAATCTTTGGAAGTTCAAGGCCAGTCTGATTTACTTAGGGAATTCCAAGCCGGTCAAGGGTTACAACAGTGAGAACCTAAATCAAAACAAAATACATACACACAAAACTAACAAATATTAAATATTATACTCAAGGGCTAAGGAATGACTCAATGGTTAAGAGCACTGGCTGCTTTTGCTGAGGAAAAGGGTTCAATTCCCAGCACCTACATGATGGCTCAAAACCATCTCTAACTTATACTCTCAAAGGATCCAACGCTGTCTTCTGACCTCCAAAGGCTACAGATATATGGCATACATGTAAGCAAAATACCCATACACATAAAAATATTAAAGTCTTAATTTCTCCTTAAATATTGTTTTGTTGTTGTTGTTGTTTTTGGTTTTTCGAGACAGGGTTTCTCTGTAGCTTTGGTGCCTGTCCCAGAACTAGCTCTTGAAGACCAGGCTGGCCTCGAACTCCCAGAGATCTGCCTGCCTCTGCCTCCTGAGTGCTGGGATTAAAGGCATGCACCACCATCGCCCAGCGAAACTTCTATTTTTCCTTAAATATTGTTATACTCAACAGTAGACAACACAATTAAAAAAATAAACAGATCTTTTCTTTTTTGTTTTCCAGACAGGGTTTCTCTGTGTAGCCCTGGCTGTCCTCAAACTCACAGAGACCCACCTGTCTGCCTCCCAAGTACTGGGATGGTGCAGGAGAATTGTCTGTATTCTGTCAATCATCTTTTAAATAAATGTTCATTGGCCAGGCAGGAAGTATAGGCAGGTCAACCAGACAGGAAGTAGACGTGGGGCGATGAGAACAGAATTCTGGGAAGGAGGAAGCCCATTCCTCCCATTCCTGCCCAGATCACTAAAGAAGCAGGATGTGCTCTACCCAGCTGAGAAAGGTACCGAGCCATGTGGCTAACATAGATAAGAATAATGGGTTAATATAAGTTACAAGAGCTAATAAGAAGCCTGAGCCAACGGGCCAATCAGTTTATCAATAATGCAGACTCTCTGTGTGATCTTCTTTGGGACCTACCGGCCACGGGAACCGGGCAGGACAGAAACCCCAACAAGCCTGGCCTTCATGTTATACTGGGATTAAAGGTGGGCACAGCCAGCAGAAGTTCTTAAAAGTCATATTAAGAAAACATACATAAGCTGGGCATGGTGGCACATGCCTTTAACAATTCTCAACCTGTGGGTCTCGACCCCTTTGGGAGTTGCATGACCCTTTTACGGGAGTCGCCTAAGACCATCAGAAAACACAGCTATTTATATCATGATTTACAACAGTAGCAAAATTACAGTTATAGAGTAGTAACAAAAATAATTTTATGGTTGGGGTCACCACATGAGGAACTGTATTAAAGGGTTGTAGCTTTAGGAAGATTGAGAACTACTGCTTTAGCTCCAGGGAGACAGAGACAAGTGAATCTCTGTGTAATTGAGGCCAGCTTGAAATACAAAGCAAGTTCTGGGACAGTCAGGGCTGTTACACAGACAAATACTGTTGGGGGTAGGGAGAAAGAAAGAAAGAAAGAAAGAAAGAAAGAAAGAAAGAAAGAAAGAAAGAAAGAAAGAAAGAAAGAAAGAAAGAAAGAGAAAGAAAGAAAGAAAGAAAGAAAGAAAGAAAGAAAGAAAGAAAGAAAGAAAGGGAAAAAAGAAATAAAGAAAAAGAAAAAAGATCTTGGGTATTTTTCTGTCTTTTTTCTTTCCTTTTTTATTTTATGTGCATTGGTGTTGTGCCTGCATGTATGTCTGAGTTAGGATGTCAGATCTTGAAGTTATAGACAG
>NW_026067978.1:485933-513448 GCF_014885135.2 Alexandromys fortis
CCCACACAGGCAAAGGCACTTGCACCTGCACACACACGCACACACACACACACACACACAGAGCTTTAAAAAGCAGGGGTGGGGGACTGGAGAGATGGCTCAGAGGGTAAGAGCACTGACTGCTCTTCCTGAGGTCCTGAGTTCAATTCCCAGCAACCACATGATGGCTCACAACCATCTGTAATGAGATCTGGTGCCCTCTTCTGGCCTGCAGGCATACATGGAGGCTGAACACTGTGTAAACAAACAAACAAACAAACATATAAATAAATAAATGATAAAGCAGGGGTGGGGGTGCATTAAGGATGTAGCTCAGCAGGGAAGTGTTGGCCCAGCGTGCAGAGAACTTGGGTTCGCTCCTCAGCACCATAAAACAGCAACAAAAGGAGGAAAGTGCCAGGTGGTGGTGCACGCCTTTAATCCCAGTGTAAAACTTTAAGACAATCCTGAAGCCATTTTTGACAATTCTGAATTCTCTCAGCCTCTGTGCCATAGTGCTTCCCCTCCTCCCCTGGGAACCAAGGACCTAACAGCTACACTTGCACGTACTCAGTTCCTGAACAATTACCCATATATGTATGTATTGTTTCGGTCCCCTGGGAAATGGGGTCAAAATGACCTCTTACCTCATCTGATCTGGCAACAGCTCTCCAGTCAATTATTGGTAATAGCCTTTTCAAATAAGCCAATCAGAATAGTCAGAGAACAACCCCCCTTGCTTCTGTGGCCCCTTGAAAAGTAGAGTGTACCAGCTATTCGAGGTCCCTCGGCTTCCCGAATGCTGGGGGACCCTGTTATGACAGAATTAATAAAATCCTCATGCTTTTGCATCGGCTGTGGTGTGTGGTCTCTGGGGGCGACTCCTTCTCGGTGTTTGGACGCTAGAGTCCAACACCAGCACTAGAAAGGCAGAGGCAGGCAGATCTCTGAGTTTGAGGCCAGCCTGATCTACAAAATGAGTTCCAGGACAACCAGAGCAGTTACATAAAGAAACCTTGTCTCAAAAAACAAAAAGGGAGCGATCCTGAGCCGCAGATAGATATAGACCTATATAAGGAAACCCCAAATAAGGGTCTGATCCCTGATTCCCGCTCTAGTTCAAGGAGAAGAGTAGGGAAGTAATCAGATGCTACTGTGCCATTGGCCAGAGGCGGTGGGAGTGCTAGCTAGCTCCTGTTACGGCCCTGCCAACCGCAGAGACAGAGAAGCAGTTCACCAGCTACTACATGCAACAATGATGCATTCTCGGGACTTTGCCTTTTTCTTCCAGCAATGCTGAGCATTGAACCCAAAACCTTGTACAAGCTAAGCAGGTGCTTCACCGAGTGTTATCTCTGGCCTATGTAGTACAGAGGTACACAAAGAATTACGGCAGCTCAGTTTCTGCCCATTCTGAAAACAATAAACGGAGCTCAGCCACAATAGCCAGTAGGAGGGACTAGCCACCACCTTTATGCAGAGCCTGTTTCTGAATAAAGACTGCCCATAAAAGGGGCTGAACCAGTGGCTCAGCGGGTAAGAGCACTTGCTGCTCTTCCAAAGGACCCAATTTCAGCAGTAAGCACCCATATCAGGTAGCTCACAACTGCCTGTAGCTCCAGCTCCAGGGCATCCGATGCCCTCTTTTGGTTTCTGAGGGCACCTTCACATGTGACATATATATACACAGAAACTAGGTGTAAGCACACACACACACAACTTTTTTTTTTTAAGTTAAAAATGTGGCTTAAAGAGATAAATGGTTTAGCAGCAGTTAGGAGCTGGAATTGCTCCTCCAGAGGACCCAACTTAAATTACCAGAGCCCATGTCAGACGGCTCACAACGACCCGAACTCCAATTCTAGAGGATCCTACAACTTTGGCCTTTGTGGGCACCCGTGAGTGCACACAAACACACAGACACAAACACACACACAATTTAAAATAAATAAAAGCCAGACAGTGGTGGTGCACACCTTTAATTCCAGCACTCAGGAGGCACAGACAGGTATATCTCTGTGAGTTCGAGGACAGCTTGGTCTACAGAGCAAGTTCTAGGACAGCTAGGGCTACAAAGAGAAAGCTTGTCTCAAAAAAACCAAAGAGTTTTCTATTTGCAGGCATATGACTCTATTCCTTACTTTGATGACATTTTTTTCCCAGCCCCTATCACACTGAACCACAATCACCAGCTCCATATCTCAATTCCCAAATGGATCCAAACAACCCACCCGTGAGTGCTCTCTTATTCTCTCTTACGGTCAGGGTCAGAACATGGATGTGTAACAGGTGTACATTTAGCTTTGACCAAACTAATTAAGTAACTAGGACATGGAAATTCCAGCTCTGTAATCCCGGCGCTCGAGCAGCTGAGACAGGAGGATAGCCACAAGTTTCAGGCCAACTGGAGATACAAAGTGAGACACTGTCTCAAAGCACAGCCTATCATCCTGATTAAATTCCTGCAGCATCTCAAAATCCGAACAACTATACTTCCATGGAAGCTCACGGGCACATTTACAGAATTTGCCATTTAAGTGCAATTTGTAAGAAAAACCCATTCCAGAGACCTTGCTTGTTCTCACCTTAAAGGGAATGGTTTCATCTTCTGTGCAATGTTGCTGTCACAGAAGAAAATGTAGTTTACATAATTTGTTACTATAAACTTAAGAATCAATTCAAGTTGACTTGTCAATGCCTCTAGCTTCTCTTGCCCTGCCCACATAGCTGCCTACCCACGGACATTTTTAAGTCTTATAAAGAGCCCTTTTTGGAAAGAAAACAGTAGTCTTCTTTAAACGCATTGTAACCAGCAATTTTACTCACTGGCTATTTTCTCTAACTCCAATGGGCACAGTAAGTGCTTGAGTATTATTCTCCCTGTCTTCTTCCCACAAAGCAAAGATTTGTAGGCTAATTTGTAAGTAGGCAGAAAATGTGTCTTTATTATATCAATTAAAATGCGCTTAGCAATTCACGCTGTAGAAAAAGCCTCAGGAATCCTAGAAGAGATATCAAATTATAAGATATTCTCATGCCAAATGATAAACCATAGTGCCAGATGTACACTCTCCCCCGGTTCAGAGAGTTGTGTCTACGTCCCAAGTGAGCAAGAGTCCTCTAGAAACGACCCCTAGCCTTCCATCTATTTGGCTTGTCCACAACCACAAAACTGCACAGGCGGCCCAGGGACAGCTGTGGGAAGATCCTTGGAGAAAGATCCCTGGAGGGATGAGGAGTCCTAAAGGGGTCTGCCAAAGACGGAGTCATTCATTCATCTCCGCAAACTCGGGCTAATAAACACGATCCGCACCCCACTGCGCTCCGAGCTCACGGACCCGAGATGAACCCTGCCCTCCAGGACACCGGACTGAGGTTGGCGCGGAGGACGATGACACCTAGACACTATGACCTCCCCTGTAAGGCAGTTCTGAAGAACTGATTTCGTCTGCGATTCTTTTACACCCCTTGTTTCTCTCGGACGCTGCGGAGCGCAGGTGCTTACTGTTTGCTGGCCGAATGTATAAATACATGTGAAACTGTGCCCCCAGCGCGGGGCTGCAGGTGCAGGTCTGCCGCGGCTCCCGGGGCCGAGCCGTCACCTGCCACTCCCCGCGGCAGACCCAGCTGGGAGGTCTCCCGGGTCCTGGCCGTGCCGTCCTCCCCGCCCCCATGCGGCACTCACCGTTGGTGTAGGGAGACCCCGAGGCCGAGGCGGCCCCGTTCTGGCCCTGAAGGCCGGCTGCGGCGCCGCGGGCAGCCGGGATCCCGGGCTGGGCCATGGCGCCCGGAGTTCTCAGGGTAGGACTGAGTCCTCAGGGTCGATCGCAGCGCCGAGCCAAGAGCTCTAAGAAGAAAGCCGAGGGAAGGGAGCTGAAGGCCGGAGAAGCGGAACACGCGAGGGCGGCACGTCAAGGCCGAGGCATGGCGTCTCGGTCTCCTCAGCCCGCCGGCGGCCACGACCCGGCCTGGGCGCGTAGAGGCTCGGGAGTCAGGCCGGCGGGGCCGCGGACGCCGGGCTCGGAGGCGCCAGCCGAACCCGGAGAGGAGGGAGGTCCTGGGCGGAGCGGCCGGCCGCGCAGGCACAGTGGGGACACGTGGCACTTCCGGTTCCGGCTGGCGGCGCTCTGTCCCGGCGGAGCTGCCCCGAGGCCACCTGACAGTCCCGTGTCCGGGCCTGGAGGACCGTGCACGGACTCGCCCGCCACGTCACTGACTCCCGCCGCCCACCGGAAGTGGCATGTGTGGCCACTACGAAAATCCCCGGCGTGGAGAACGTCACCTCCCTGACAGATCGGGCATCCGAGGGCGGTGCGGACTTTTAAGAATGGGGTAGGACGGACCCCGCTCCTCTTCTGGGATTCTCTGAGGATTACCTGGAAGAGACGTCATCGTCTGCTGTCGAGACCCAGCCACCGCTACTGACTCAGTCCGTGCTATGCCGGCTGTAGAGGGCAAGAGACTTTAAAAAAAAAAAGATGTTAAAATACATGTGTATGTCAGTGTCACGGGCCGAACCTGGTAGCAGCTGAGAGGCCGAGGCAGGAGTATTGCTCTAAGTTCGAAAGCGGTCTCATCAGGTCTGGCAGGGTTGGAGAGGTCAAGGTGAAAAGAAAAAAAAAATGTGTGATGACGTTAAGGAGGAAGCCTTTTCTTTTCAACTGTAAGACTGAGAGGTCATTTTAATTTTGACGTTAGCTTATTCATAACATAGTCACCCCGAGGTACGCTCACAGTGGATCGGCACTCCCCACTCTCCTCTCCCAAATGTTGACCTTGGAATCTAAGGTCTTAGGGAAGTTACTTTACCACTCAGCACACAACTTCTAACAGCAAGTATTTAGTTAATACTGAGGGTCCGGGCTTAACACATTAAATAGTAGTTTTAATCCAGAGGTGGTGCTGTACTCCTGGAGTTCTGGGTACTGGAAAATGAGGTGATGTTGAATCCATGACCAACCTGGGTAATTTAGCAGGACTCTTTCTCAAAAAAGGGTTAGGGATGTAGGTTACTGGTAGAGAGTTTGCTTAACCTTGTTAGGAAGAAAACCTGAGTTCAAAATTTAAAGGCAGTTTTAATTCCTCTTTTAGGAGTTGACATTAAGGTGAATAATTCACACTTCCTTTCTAAGCAAGTAATTTGTGGGCTTCTTTTATTTTTATTTATTTTTTTAACCCTACATAGACTTTTTGACTTTTAAGGCCCCAACCGAAGTAGAAACTGATTGGTTACACAACGTAACTAGTGATATCAATAGTAATCTTAGCTACCTTCCTTCTCCTTTGGTTTTTCCTGCTCCACGCTGATGACAAAGTCCTTCACAGATGTGCTCTGCTGATTAAAATGTCACGTTATGCCATGAGTTTCACAACGTCAGGGGAAAGTACAGCTTACCTAATTCATCAAACGTCTCATGCCTGCTGTGAAGTAGCACGCAGAAAAAGAGCAGAGTCTGAAACGACTGTCAGACCCAAGAAGCAAGCAGTAATGACATATAAAAATTTATCCTTGCCAGACGGTGGCGGCGCACATCTTTAAGCCCAGCATTTGGGAGGCAGAGGCAGGTGGATGGATCTCTCTGAGTTTGAGGCCAGCCTGGTTTTACAAAGTGAGTTCCAGGACATCCAGGACTGTTATACAGAGAAACCCTGTCTTGCTAAGTAAATAAATAAATTTTAAGTAAATATATAAAAATTTAGCCTCCAGCCAGGCATGCCTTTAATCCCAGCACTCTGGAAACAGACAGGTTTCCAGGACAGCCAAGACTGCACAGAGAAACCCTGTCTCAAAAACAAAATAAAAATTAAAAAATGTATCCTAACCTTGATTTGTTTTCATTTATCTCAAAACCACACTAAAATCTATTTTCTCTGAGTGGAATTTAAGAGATTGTTTTAAAGTTTATTTTCTGTATGTATGAGTGCCTACCTGAAAGTATTTTACACCATGTGGACGCAGTGCCCACACAGGCAGGAAGAGGGCGTTGCACCCGCTGGTGCTGGAGTTGACAAGCAATTGTGAAGTCACTGATGTGGGTGATGGGAAAGGAACCTTAGTCCTCTGTGTAAGAACAGTTAGTGCTCTGTTGTTGGCTTTTTGGATTTGTTTTGTTTTAAACTCTTTTGACTCTTTGCTCTTTTTGGCAGCCCACCACCCAGCTCCCAAATAAATACATGGAGGCTTATTCTTACTTGTCAATGCCCAGCCTTAGCTTGGCTTGCTTCTAGCCAGCTTTTCTTAAATTATCCTCTATATTTTGCCTCTGGGATTTTATTTTTCTCTATTTTATATGCATTTCTTTTTTTCCTTCTTTCTCTTTCTTTTCTGCCTTCCTTGCTTCCTTCCTTCCTTCCTTCCTTCCTTCCTTCCTTCCTTCCTTCCTCTCTCCCTCCCTCCATTGCTGGTTCTGTAGCTGGGTTGCTGGCCCCTTGAGTGCTCCTCTTTCTCTTGTTCCTTGATCTTTCTTGCTTCTCTTTTTCTCCTTCTATTTATTCTGTCTGCCAGCCCCACCTATCCTCTCTCCTGCCTTGCTATCCACCATGCAGCTCTTTATTAGACCAGTCAGGCGTTTCAAACAAGCAAAGTAACACAGCTTCATAGAGTTAAACAAATGCAATATAAAAGAATACAACACATCTTTGCATCGTTAAACAAATGTTCCACAGCACAAACAAATGTAACACATCTTAAAATAATAGTCCACACCAGTGTTCTCTGCTGAGTTGTCTCTTCATCCCCCCACCCCTTATTCCAAAGTCTAGGTAGGCTTCTTTAGAATGAATATACTTATATTCAAATTTTCACCTAAAGGCATCTCTTACAACATCCTAAATTACATATCTAAGAACAGTAAAACAAACAAAAAAACAGAACGAAAACACATCTTGCTTTAAAGAGAAAATAGAACTCAGAGAGAAAACAAAGCTTTGAAAGGTTAGAAAAAGAAAAGATCACTCTTCAAAGAGGTAAATGCCATGATTTCTAACTTCTGTTGGCTTTGTCCTCTCTTTTTATTCAACTCCTTTGGAATAATCTTGGTTTGTTGACCTTGGCACAGTGGTTTGATTTGGTTACATCAGTCTTTCTTTGAACTTTGTCCTGTTTAAGCAATATTTGTGTGTTCAAATCTTTTAAAGTACATAACCTCATTGGTTAAATCAGTTAAATATCTATAAATAGTTTGCTAATAAGTAAACAATCCATATTTAAATTTCTCTGTTGCTATTATTAACCCCAAATTATGGTTAAATCTCTGAATGTTTTTACATTTTCTTTTTTTTTAATTTATTTATTATGTATATAGCCTTTTGGGCACCAGATCCCATTATAGATGGGTGTGAGCCATCATGTGGTTGCTGGGAATTGAACTCAGGACCTCCAGAACAGCAGTCAGTTCTCTCAACCTCTGAGCCATCTCTCCAGCCCTGTTTTTTACATTTTCAGTTAGTCAACTTTAAGATACTGAGGAGAAGCCAGGCAGTGGTAGCGCATGCCTTTAATCCCAGCATTTGGGAGGCAGAAGCAGGTGGATCTCTGTGTGTTCAAGGCCAGCCTGGTTTATAGAGCTAGTTCCAGGACAGTCAGGGCTACACAAGGAAACCCCGTCTGGAAAAACAAAATCAAAAGATACTAAGGAGAGGCCAGGCATAGTGGCATATGCCTGTAATCCCAGCATTTGGGAGGCAGAGCCAGGTGGACCAATCTCTATGAGTTTGAGGCCAGCCTGATCTACATAGTAAATTCCAGGACAGCCAGGGCCACACAGGGAAATTCTGTCTTGAAAAAAACGAAAGAAAGAAAGAAAGAAAGAAAGAAAGAAAGAAAGAAAGAAAGAAAGAAAAAAATTTACTGATACGCATAAGTAGACTGAGGCTCACAATAGGCTCCTTTGCCCATGCACTCAGGGCTGTTAGGTTATCAGCTGATCAAATCAAACTTTCAGGAAGGGATAGTGGAGAGAAGACCTTAGGAAAAGGTACTCACTGCCAAGCCTCATGACATAAGTTTGATCCCAGGAACTCTCATGGCGGACAGAAACAACTCCCTGATAGCTGTCCTCTGACCTCCAAGAACCCACAGATACACATGTGCGCGCGCGCACACACACACACACACACACACACACACACACGTGAGAAAATCCATATATTTAACATTCTTTTTAGTTTAGTCGTTGTGTCTTTCACATCATGCATCTCTATCCCATTCTTTTCTCTGTCTCTTCTTAACCACCCTCCACCCTTGTAACCCCCCCCAAAATAAAATAAAATTTAGGAGAAAGTAAAAGAAAAATCAATCTCGTCATGGAAGCTGCAGTGTGACACAGTGGGTCATACAGTAAACCCCCTCTGTCCATACATCTTTACTTGCAAGTGTCCATTGCGAAGAGTTATTGGTTTGGTTCAAGGCCTCTGGTTTCTGCTGTTATTGATGCTGGGCTCTCACTGGGATTCCTCTTGGTTATCCTTCTGATGTCCTGTGTCATGGAGATCCTGCAGTTTTGGGTCTGCAGGACCGGTCCCTTCACATGCTCCAGCAGATCACAGATGGAGTGGATGTTGGGGAGCACCAACTCCTAACCCTGGATCTGGGCCGCCCGCTCTTCCTTGTCCTCACCACCAGGGTGAGCTCTCCTGCATTGCCCTGGCTAGTTCACCCCTTGGAACCACGAGAAGGGGTGAGACCAGTTCTCCAGCTTCCATGTCCTCAGTCCTCAGGGTCGGTTTTCCTACATTCACACCTCCAGGGCCAGCTCTACTGTGTTGTCCAGGTGTGGCTCACTCTCCCAAGTGCTGCAGTTGAGGAGGGACAGGGACAACTCTCTCACTCTTAGGGCCTCAGGACCAGCACTCTCACCTGCCTCAGGCATTGATGGGGTTGAATCTCTCCCCAGCCCATGCCACCACATGACAGTAACGGGGACAGCTCTCCCATGCTAACAACTTCAAGACTGGCTCACCCCCACCCCCACCAACAGGATTGGCTCTATAGTGCTGCCCAGGTGAGGTGCAGGGCCTGCTCTCCCACCTGCCTGGGGTGTTGCAGCCAGTGGGGGACAGGGGCAGCTCTCCTGTTCACCTGCCTCAGGCATTGATGGAGGGGATATATTTTTTAAAAGGTCAAGTTACCAGACATATTGACCTTTAATCCCAGTACTCGGGAGGCTGAGGCAGATCTCTGTGAGTCTGAGGCCAGCCTAGTCTACATAGTTCCAGGACAGCTAGAGTTATGTAGCGAAACCTTGTCTCAAAAAAAAAAAAAAAAATCATTCTGTTTCTGGTTCAGACAGAACAATTTCAGTGGTAGACGTTCGTATGAAACTCACTTGCCCACTCCAGTTTAGAAACAGTCCTTTGCCCTCCTTTGCCTGTGTGTACCAGGACACCTGTTGGTATGTGACATCAACTGCTGAGAAGCGTGCCCCGAGTACAGTCATCTCACAGCAAGCCAAGGAGCTTCCGGCTCTAGGAGGCCTCCCTTATGACACAGCATTCTCATTGCCCACCATGTGGAGTTTGCAGCCCCTGGGACTTGAACTACTGGAATGTTTCTTCTGGATCCTTTCTCCCTGGTCCATACTACAAGCTCTAGGTATAGAGGCTGTTTTACCTTCGGGCTCTCCAAAATGTGTTACTGTTGCTCCTGCTTTCTGGGTCAATTTATAAATTCCTCTCAAAGGCTTTTCTTATCTCCTGCGGAATAAACCCGGAAGTCCCACTCACAGCCTTCTGAGCCCCTCATGAGCAGCTTTGCAAGCTCTCTGCCCTCACATCCAGCTAAGACAGTGGTTCTCAACTTCCTTAACACTGTGACCCTTTAATGCAGTTCCTCACGTTGTGGTGACCCTAATCACAAGGTTATTTTCACTGCTACTTCATAACTGTAATTTTGTTACTGTAAATTAAAAAAAAAAAAAGAACCACTTAAGTGAAACATTGAGGAAAATCCAGCTGCTGTGAGAGTAATTGATGGGAAGGGGTGGAGAGTTGTTTTAATTGGAAACCACCAACGACACTGGCTTACAGTACACTGTGTAGAACAGAAATGGACGCGTATTTGTTAATCCCTGTTAAAACTTTGAACTTTGCTCTCTTTATCCCTGCTAACCACATGAAACCTTGCAACGTATTTTTTTCCCCAACCCCAGACCCTGGCCACCTCTCACCTGCCTGACTGCAGCTGCCTCATTGCCAGTCTGACCTCAGCTTTCAGTTGGCTCGTTCACTGTAACCAGTGTACTCTTACCACATGAAACCTCCCCAAACACAGTTGCCAGCTATGCCTTTCCTGTTTTCATCAAAACCTCTCAGAGGTTTTTGGATTTTTGAGACAGGGTTTCTCTATATAGTACTGGCTGTTTTGGAACTTGCTCCATAGACCAGGCTGGCCTCCAACTCACAGAGATCCCCTCTCCTCTGCCTCCCGAATTCTGGGACTCTAAAGGTGTGTGCTACAAAGCCTGGCTAAAACCTCTAAGAGTTTGCAAGTTGAGTCCTCTGTGCCTCAGGCTAGTTTCACCTTTGCTAATGCTGTTCCCGTAGTCACTGCTTTCTGTGTGTTTTTCTGTCTGCTTTTAGACAGGGTCTCATGTGGTCTGACTGGTCTCAGACTTGGCTATGTATTCAAGTAAGACCATCTTTGAACTCCTGACCCTCCTTGTCTCTGCCTCCCAGTTGGGATTACAAGGGTGCTCCACCATGCTTGGTGATGGTTACTGTTTTCTCCATAAAACTGTTCATTTCTGTATATTAGTCCTAATTTTACAGAAGCAGGAACTAAAAAGAAAGCTAAAGTGACTGGTAACCTCGAAACTCATGTGTGGACAGACCAAGTATTGTGTTCTATAACGCTACCAACGATGTAAAAACTGGTAATATTGAGGGTTGAGAATGATCTTTATTTTTTTTTCCTGTTCTTCCAAACTTCAAATAATAAAAAAAAATTCCCTCCTTTCTCTGTGGAAAAATGGCAAGCAAGCCATGATGCCCTTGCAGAGGTCAGATGACAAATTTCTTTATTCGGTCTCCGGGTTCCAGGGATTAAACTGTGGCCTTGATGCCTTTATCTGCCGAGCCATCTCCCTGGCCTTCTTTCAAACTTAGACATCAAAAGGACTGGGGGATTTAGGGTGGGAGACATGGCTCAATTAGTAAAGTGCTCGCTCTGAAAGATGAGGACCTGAGATGGATCCCCCAAAGTCACGTAAAGAAATCATAGCACAGGGCTGGAGAGATGGCTCAGAGGATAAGAACATTGCCTGCTGTTCCAAAGGTCCTGAGTTCAATTCCCAGCAACCACATGGTGGCTCACAACGGGTCTGGTGCTCTGTTCTGGCCTGCAGGCATACACACAGACAGAATATTGTATACATAATAAATAAATAAATAAATAAATAAATAAATAAATATTAAAAAAAAAAGAAATCATAGCACAGCAGCTCATGCCTGACATTGCACTGCTGGCTGGAGAAGGGGACACAACAGGATCCCTAGAGCCTAGAGCCGGCCAGGGATTCAGTCAGTCCATGAACTCCAGGGTCAGTGACTGTGCCAGCTAATATTATGTCAGTGTGACTCAGAAAAGGGAACCTCACAGGCAGATCTCTGAGTTCGAGGCCAGCCTGGTCTATATAGTGAGTTCCAGGGTGACACAGAGAAACCCTGTCTTGAAAAACCAAGAGGATGAAAGAAAAGAAAACCTCAGTTGAGAAAAGGCACCCCACCAGACAGACCAGTTGTGTGTTTTTTTTGATTGATGGTGTGGGAAGGCCCAGCCCATTGTGGATGGTACCATTCCTGGGCAGGTGGTCCTGAGGTATAGAAAAAAATCTGGTTGAGGAAGCCAGTAAGCAGGACTCCTCCATGTCCTCCATATGGCATCTGTCCTGCCACCAATTTCCTGCCTGAAAACAAATATACAACTTGGAATGGATTTGAGGCAAATTGTGCCATAAGCAGATTGTAAGTGGCTAAAAAAGCTTAAAAAGCAAGTAACAATAAAAGAAAATGTTTCTGGTACAATACCAGCAGTACAAAAAAAAAAACCATTTTGCAATAGTGCAACTTTGAAGTACATATTGTTGACTGTCCACAGTTCACGCAGAGTTACAACTCCACACATCAACAATAACATGCTGACAGTTCCTAAAAACTACTTAAAAAGGCATAACCCAGATGTTCCCTCATTTGACCAACTCCATCTAAGTTTAGATGTGCAGAAGGGCTTGGGTATATCCAGAGTAAGCCACATGCAACATGTTACTTGATCAATTTTCTAAAATAAGATTTAAGGACAATGACAGAAGACAAGGGAAGAAAACATGGAGGAATGAAATCCTTACTACTATACATGCATATTTTTTGACAGTATATTTTTTTAAATATTTATTTATTTATTATATTATGTGTATAGTATTCCTTCCATGGCCTACAAGCCAGAAGGGGGCGCCAGGTCTCATTATAGATGGCTGTAAGCCACCATGTGATTGCTGGGAATTGAACTCAGGACCTCTGGAAGAGACAGTATATTTTTTACCGATAAGTTACAAAGAAAAGGCAAATAAACAATTTTGCACAAGAAATTTAACACATTCTGTACAATGTCTTCACTTTGCTGGCATCATTTGTACAAACTCTTCAGAGTTTGCCCGCCCCGCACCGTCAATATCTGCTTCCCGATCATGTCGTCAACCTCTGCATCTGTCAGCTTCTCTTCAAGGTTTGTCATTCCGTGACGAAGCTGTGCGGCACTAACGTAGCCATTGCTGTCCTTATCAAACACGCGGCGTGCTTCTCTGATTTCCTCTTCACTGTCTGCATCTTTCATTTTTCTGGCCATCATTGTCAAAAGTTCAGGGAACTCAGTTGTGCCACTACCGTCTGCATCTACTTCATTAATCAAATCCTGTAGCTCTGCTTCTGTGGGGTCTGCCCACGAGACCTCATCCCAGTCCCCAGCTCCTTTGTTGTTATGGTCCCAGCACCATCCTAGTCAAATAGGCTTCTTTGAATTCTGCAATCTGCTCTTCAGTCAGTTGGTCAGCCTTCAGAGCTGCTTGCGGCTACGGCACGGCGCGCAGCGCCTGCACGCTCTCCCCAACGGACCACAGACTCCCCTTTTGTTTTGTTTTGTTTTGTTTTTCGAGACAGGATTTCTCTGTGGCTTTGGAGCCTGTTCTGGAACTAGCTCTGTAGACCACGGTGATCTCGGACTCACAGAGATCCGCCTGCCTCTGCCTCCCCAGTGCTGAGATTAAAGGTGTGCGCCACCATCGCCTGCCAGATTTCCCTTCTTGATGAGTTGACCTGGACATAGAAGCTAAGAGAAACTCTTTCCTCCCCATGTTGATTTTGATCATGGAGTTTATCACAGCAGTAGAAACCGTAACTGAGACAGTGAGAGAGACTGTCTCAAACAGTAAGGTGGGGAGGCTGGGGAGACGGAGCAACAGTTAAAGTGCTTGCTACTCCAGCAGGAGGACCAGCATCTGGGGGCCAGAGGGAATGGCTCATAGGTCAAGAGCTCTTACTGCTTTTCCAGAGGATTGGATTCAGTCCCCAGCACCCATATGGTGGCAAACAACCTTCTGTAACTCCAGTTCTAGGAGATCCAACGCCTCTTCGGACCTCCTCGGGCTCCTACATGCACACAGTGCACATAGACACACTCAGACATACAGTGTGCGTGCGTGTGTGTTTACTGCTTTTAAAAAGAGAACCCGAATTTGGATCACTAGAACTAATAAATGTTGTGGGGTTGTGAAGTCTTAGAAGGCAGAGACAGAGACTTCCCAGAGAAACTAGCTATATCAACAGGCTGTAGGCTGAGAGCACCTGCTTCAAAGAGTAAGGTAAAAGAGTAAGCCAGGATAATTCCTGACAGTCAATCCCATGCACACATGAAGACAGGACACGGGCATGGCAAGTAAGACTTTAATCCCACACTCCGGAGGTAGAGGCAGGTGGTTTCTTGCGAGTTTGAGTCTGGGCTACATAGTGAGTTCCAAGATAGACAAACTATGTAGAGAGACCCTATCTCAAACAAAACAGATAGAACCCATTATTTTTTTTTTTTTTTAATATATGATGCTTGGGACTAAACTCTGCATTTTGTAGGGCAGGCAGGCTCGCTACCATTGAGCTATAGTTCCACTCAGCCTCCTGAAAGATGCATTTGGGTGGAGGTTAATAAAGACATTTTAATTTAGGCTTAAGCATGAAGGATAAGAGAAAGATGGGTACTCGGAGGAAAAATGAGACACATCCAAGAGCAAGGGTGTGAGATTCTCAAAGAATTGCAGGAGGTAAAACATACCCTAGTGGAAACCCAAGGGGTAGCTCAAAAAATGTATTTTTAGGTAACAGATGCTTGGTTGGTCCTGGTGCTGCAGAATTATACTTCCAGTTTCTTAGGAAGCTGGGGCAGGAGGACAATAAATTCTCAGCCTGCCTGAGCAACTTTGTGAGATCCTGTCTCAAAATATACATAATAAAAGGCTGGTGGATGCAGCTCGGTGGTCGACTGCAGCCCCTAGTACCGAGAGGAAAAGAAGGGGGGGGGAGGAATAGATGCCAAAGACAATTAATTTTCTCACATGCCTCTTGGGGTTGGTGTGAAGTGGCCCGGAGCTGGCCCACAGGGATTGGTGGTGGGACTGCAAGGAGGCGGAACCGAGGGCGAGCGGCGCTAGAGTCCCGCGGACTGTCACTAGCAAGCGCCCGCCGCCCCGGAAGGAGCTGAAGAGAGCTGGGGCCGGCAGCCATACCGCTTTGCAGAGCCGGCTCGGAGCGTGGAGGGCGGTCGCGGAGCACGGAGTCGCGTTCTCTGGAGTCGCAGGTGAGTGGCAGTGTCCTCGTCCGGGAGGAGTTCGGGCGGCAGCCGGGGCCCTCCGGAAGGCTCATTGTTTAGGCTGTACACTCGATCGCCCGGAGCCCTGGTCCCTGAGCCTTCGCCAATGGGGAACCTGGTATTTTTGTTTGTGTTTGTTTGGCGGTGCGAGGGACTACCAGTCCGGTCCGTGCCCACGGGGACCGCTCTGGTGGCCCTCGGGGTAGGACAGTGGTTGTCACACGCAATTATTTCAGGAAAGAGTGCCAGGACGGCACGCGAGCCTCTCTTCTTCCCCTGGGCCTCAGTTTCCTCACTTGGTAAGGTGAAGAAGGAAGCAGGGGTCATTGACAGCTGGGAGTGNGGGGGGGGGGGGGGGGGGGACGACGTTCTGTGTTGTCCCAGTTAGTGTGGGAACCAACTGAGCCTCCTTGTTTTCAGTAGTTACCGTTTTGCCATTGCTCAAGCCTATTGAGTGGAGGGAAAAAATACTAATGGGGGGGATATCCGACAAGATTAAAAACTTATTTTGAAACATCCAAATCTGGCCTTCTTAACTGAAGGAATCAAAGTCGTCCGGAGTTTAAGGTATTGGGGTGAAGAAAATCGAACCTACTGTTGTGAATTTGGACGTACGTGTGCGGGTGTCTTACCCTGAAGATCTGTGTCTCTTGCTAAAATATTGGTCAGAATGGTTGCCCTGAAATGAAAGAAGGAAGGTGGCCCCCGTACAACGCTGCAGTCCGCTAAGGAAGACAGTCCTATCGCCTCTGTTTTACAGATGACCAAGGAGGGAGGCTCTACCATTTGCCAGCAATGAGTGGTGGCGGCAAAATGGAGCAGCGAGCGGCTACCACTGCACCTTTCAGTAGATTTGTGTTTGAGCCCAAAGTATTTTGACCTTTAAAATTTTTATGAACTTAGGCAGGCACCCTGACCCTATAATTCCACCTACTCAAGAGGGCAGGAGCATCATTTGAGCCAAGACTGCTTGGGCAACATACCCAAAATCCTATCTCAAGGAAAAAAAATTTTTTCGCCCAAATGTTAAGATACTCCCTGGGCCTTGTGAGTTTACAGGAAAGGAAAGTGGCTACATTGTCTAAATGTTAGATTGTCTAAATGTTAGAAAGGTATTGTGATTGAGTTTAAAGAAGTGCATTTTACCTTCCTTGGCCTGGTGCTGGAGGAGAAATGCAAGCAAGACTTGAAACGAAAGTGTAGTCTATCAGAAATGGAAATCACCTCCACCTCATTCAAGCTCACAATCAGAGTGCCAGGGCAGTGATTCACTGCTTCTCCACTCCCTGTCTTACATGCAGAGTTGGCCGAAACTCATTGAAATTACTTTTTTTTTTTTTTGGCAAAATATGATGAAGCAAATAATATTTAAATCAGCTATGGTCAGAAAGGTTAGCTGCCAGAAGGTATTAAAACTTGAGTAAGCCACAGGTGCTCCAGGCAGAGGAGCATTATATGCACAAAGGACTTTGAGAGCCTTTCAATGCAGGATGGGCCTCGCGTGGATGCTCTGCGTCACACCTCAAGACCTATAGTCACCTGGACCTCTGAGCAGGACTTTGTTCTGGGAGCAGAGGAATGGCCCTTATTGTGGAAGGGTTTTCTATAAAGGCGAGAAGACCAGCCTGGCTGGGAAATTCCAAAAGTTTCTCCATTGTATGTAGTTTGTAGAACAACTTTGATTATTGTTTTTTGTTATTTTGTCCCCCCACCCCCCAAGCTGAGGACCGAACCCAGGGCCTTGCGCTTGCTCTACCACTGAGCTAAATTCCCAACCCCTGATTATTGTTTTAAACTATTTTATTATTATATATACATATGATTATGAGTGTGTCTGTGTTAAAGGTCACACCAGGAAGTACTGGTAGAAGCCAGAGAACAGTTTGTGGGAGCTGGCTCTTGCTTTCCACCGTGTGGGTTTCTGAAATCAAACGCAGGTCCTCAGGCTGAGTGACAAGCTCTTTTACCTACTGAGTCACCTTGCTAGCCCTCTGTTGGTGTTTTGAGGAGGCAATTTGTTATCACATATACCGGTTTGAATTTTCTTAGTTCACTAGTGGCAAGTTCAAGTTCAGTACTCAGGCTGAAATATTCTTTTTGTTGTCTCACAGGCTGGCCTCTTTGAGATCCTCCCCCCATCAGCTTCCCAAGTTTCTCTTTCTTCTCTCTCTCTCTCTCTCTCTCTCTCTCTCTCTCTCTCTCCTCCCCTTCCTTCTTTCCTTTTTCTACTAGTCTTTTGACAGAGGAGGTTTTTTTTTTTACTTTCTCCTTTTTTCACTCTTTTTTTGAAAAAAATAATTTATGTAAATTTATTTTATATGCATTGTGTGAAGGTGTCAGATCTCCTGGTAGTGGAGTTACAGACAGTGTGAGCTGCCATGTGAGTGCTGGGAATTGAACCCAGGTCTTCTGGAAGAGCAGCCTCTCTCCAGTCCCTCCATTTTTCACTCTTAATGCCATATTTCCTGATGTTTTAACCTTCTTTCAATTGGGTGCCACTTTTTTTCCAGAGGAAATAAGGATGGACTTTTAAAAAACTATATAAATTAAAAGGTTTAATAGAACTCTCTCAAAATATTTAATATACAAAACATAGTCAAGCTAGGTATGGTCAAGCACTCCTTGAATCCCAGTACTCAGGCAGAAACTGGCTAATCTCTGAGTTGCAGGCCAACCTGGGCTACATAGAAAGTTCTAGGCCAGCTACATAGTAAGATCCTGTCTCAAAACAAACAAACAACAACAAAAACTGGGGTCAAACATGGTTTTACCTGGTCTTACAGGCTGGCCTTGAACTTGATGTCTAGCAAGAGATGACCTTGAGTTCTGAATCTCCCATCTACTTCCCAAGGGCTGTCCTGTGTCTGGTCTGTGTGCTGTTAGGGATCAAACCCTGCGAGTGAGGCAAGCGCTCACTAACTGAGCTACATCTCCAGCCTGGTCTTGGATTTCTAGTGGAAAGTTAGAACAGACAGCATTCCATCCATCTGTGTGGGGCAGGGTTGTATGCGCCATGTTGCGCATGCAGACATCAGAGCAGACCCTGTGGAGCTTGTTCTCTCCTTTGACTGTGTGGATCCTAGGGATCCAACTCTGGTCTGTGTGCCCGTCAGCCGTGTCCTTCCCACCACTGAGTCATCTTGCATCTTGCTGGCCCTTCTTTTCTGTTTTGTTTTTTTTTTTAATTAATTTTTTGAGCTAGCATACAAAATAATGGGTTTTATTGTGACCTTTCTAAGCTTTATTTTATGTGTATCGGTGTTTTGCCTGCATGTGTGGACATGTACTGGTACATGCCTGATGCCTGTGGACCAGAAGAGGGCATTGGAATTGGAGACAGAGTCTCATTAGTTCACACTGGCTTTCACTCATATGAGCCTCCTGTCGAGTCACAAATGCTGGAGTTACAAGTTACAGGCAAGCACGCTATACTCAAATCTCCCCTCCACATGCACTGGGGAGGAGGCAGAGGCAGGCAGATCTCTGTGAGTTCAAAGCCAGCCTAGTCTACAGAGTGAGTTCCAGGCCAACAGGGGCTACTCAGTAAGACCCTGTCACAATAAGGATATATAAAGAATCCTGATGAAGTCAGTGCTAGTTTCAAACCAGGAATTCTTCTGCCTTAGCCTAGAGTTGTGAGCAGGTGTGTGCCACACTGGTTGCTTTGTAGGAAATTTCTGTACCTGTGTTGCAGGACACAATCCTAATCCTTTTTCTAATGGCAGTCAGTGCTAATGTATTCATATGTAATGTGAAAATGGGGCTGACAAGGTGGCTCCCCAGGTAAAAGTGCTTGCTGTACAAGTCTGCCAACCTGAGTTCAAGTCCCAGAACCCGTAAAGTTGTCTCTGACCTCTGCACAGGTACCGTGGCATGATGATGAAGGACGCTTAAAAGAGGACACACGAACCCGTTCCCCTCCCCACATATATGTATACACGCGCACACACACACACACACACACACACACGCACGCACGCACACACACACACACACACACACACAAATAAATCAGTAGGTTTTAAAATGAGAATGCTATCAATCCTTTATATTTTAAGAGTTATTGATATTATAACCCCAGCACTGGGGAGAGGGAGGAGCCAGCCTGAGATATGTGATAACTTGTCCTAAGGGGAGAAACCCCAAAACCTCAAGCATAAGGATCCTGTTTCCTCATAAATGAGTTGTAAACATGAGATGTCTGTTTAAAGCTTTAAATTTGCTTTTATTTTGAGTGATAGCTTTGTTGAACCAGACTAGACATACAGTAATGTTTACCCTTTAGCAGTGTGCAGTGTTCTCGGTATAGTCACAGTCTTACACAACCTTCACCACCAATTCCAGAACATTTTTCCTCACCTCTGAAAGAAACCCAGCCCCCATTAGCAGCCGTCCTGACTCCCCTTTCCCTCCTGACTGCTCTAATCTGCTTGCTCTCTAGATCTGCCTTAGTGGACATTTCTCGAAGAGAGTTATCCATGGACATTCAGTGGGCAGAGCTCTAAGAAGTGATTTGTAACCTGAGTTCTGTTCACTGCGCTGATTTTCATGTTACCTGAGTAGATTGCTTTTTAATCTGCAGAGCTCTTTCCTGTTTGGTGTTCATGCAATAAATAAATCTGCTGACGTGCGGTGTTTCCTTGTCAGCGACCTTTGCTCTTCACATGTCTCTATGATGTGTTCCCGGGTTGTGTAATGTGTTCTCAGGGCTCAGGTGTCTGTTTGTAGCTAAGTGGCTTTAATCTTAGTTGGGTGTTTTTATTTTTACTTCTATTTGAAAAAAAAAAACAAACAGCTAATTCTGTTTTAGTAATTCCTGGCTTGTTTCGAGGATTTTATAAGTTGTAGTTTTATAGGAATATAGTATCTATTTTCTCAAGTGGGGTTTCTCTGTGTAATTAGATAATGTCTTTGAGGATAAATTTTACAACAGCAGATGGGCACCACCCTCATGCAGAGAGTCCTTCCCTTCAAGGCTAACCCTGTTCCACCCTCCTCATCCCAGGGAAGACTTTGCCTCTTGATTGGCTGCCATGCATAGCAATGCCCTCTAGTCTTTTAGATGAGTCTGCATCCTGTCACTGTGGACACTGCACCTTCCTGGCTTCCTGGACCTTTCACCCAGTGCCTCTTTATCTTTCCATGCTGGTGTCAGACCTTGGAGCTGCCACCACACAGACCTGAACTTCTCTGACCCTTGCTCTTCCCCGTTACCGTGCGCCCTGGTCCACTACACCCGTTCCCCTTTACTGTAGACACACTTATCTTCTGGTTCAGACCTTCCCACTACTCTCTTGGTTCTGTTCTGTGGACGGCAGGCTTCCCGCAGTTCTCACCCCAGTTCTCACTTCAGCCTTGTTCACCATGCACCTTGCTTCTTCTCACCCTCGTCCTGTTGTCTGCACAGCCTGGGCTGAGGGCAGCTCACAGCAGTGCTTCTCAGGGCGCCCACAAGTGCTGTCCCTCATGTTTTTCTCCCCCCAGCATTAGACTAGGCTCAGACCCAGGGCCTTCTCTATCCCCTTGTTCATCTCTGTCTTGGAAGTCAATTTTCTAAAGCCTAACATCACTGAGGGTGGGGTGTAAGGTAGGCGTGTTGAGGGCAAAAAAAAAAAAAAAAAATCAGTGCTGATAGGCAGTGCTATGAATGTCTGTTCGTTCTCCAACAATTTTTTTTCTTAAACTCAGTGCTGGCTGGGTATGGTGGCACAGACCTTTAATCCAAGCTAGAGGCAGAAGCAGGTGGATTCGGAGTTCAAGATCAGCCTGGTCTACAGAGCAAGTTCCAAGACAACCAGGGCTACACAGAGAAAGCCATCTTAAAAAACAAAATAAATAAATAAACTCAGTGTTAGGGCACAAAGCCTGGTCCTTTCATGTTCTTGGCAAATATGCTACCACTGAGCTACACATAGCCTTTGAACCATCATCTGACTTGATCTGCTGCCACAGTACCTGTCGTGTATCTCAGAATTGCCTCAGCTCTCCTCTGCCACTGTTCTGAGACAGTGTTTCCCTATACATACAACCCAAGCTAGCCTTAAATTGGTCTTCTGACTCAGCTAAATCTGGGATTACAGAGTGCGCCACCAGCTCTACTACCCCTCTTCATCTCTGGAGTCAGATTCCTGCCCACTCTGCAGATCTCCTGGGCCTCCCTTCTCCTCGCAGAGGAAAGGTTCTCTCAGTTCAAGCTCCCTGTCAGCCTTTACTCCTTCTCTTGTTTAATTTCTCGCTTCTTTTTGTTTATTATGAGCTCTCTGTCCTGAACTTGCTCTGTAGAACAGGCTGGTCCTGAACACACAGAGCTCTCCCTGCCTCTGCCTCCCGAGTGCCGGGACTAAAAGCATGCACCGCCATGCCCAGGTCTTCCAGAAGTTTTTTCCTTCCTGTTATCATTATACCCATACCTCACCCTTCCTGGAGAAGAAAATCTTGTTTTTTTCATTCCATTTCAAATTTATTTCTATATTTAGGCTTCTGCAATCTAGCTCAGGCTGGCCTGGGGTCTTCTGCCTTAGACTCCACAGTGCTGGGATTATAGAAGTGTACTACCACATCCATTTCAAGCTTAAAGCTGCAGGTGGGTTTGCCCACTTGTCATTCTGAGGTGGTGTGGTGCAGGGTCACGTGGCTGCTTGCTCTCCATAGCCATTCATGTCAAGTTGGACAGCTGACCGCAAGCTGACTAAAGCAAGCAGAAATGTCTAAAGGATGACAGCTAGCACAGTCTTCCCAGTGTTTGCACTGGGCCCAGGCTCCAGACCAGAGCTATTTGTTCACATCTAGAAAGTGAACTTTGTTGACCTGTGAAAGTACATTTCTGTGTCTATGATCTTTCCTGACTTGTTTTTCCTGTTACCCCATTAGTTTGCCAGGCTATATTAAGTAAATGCTGAATTGTACTGTTTTCTACTGTGACTTAAAAGATTTGTTTAATATGTGGTAATAATTAAATGTTGAAAAATTCAGAAAGATAACACACCCCAAACTTACCACCTGGAGCCACCTGCCGCGAGGAGCTGCTATGGAGGTCCTCACGGTGTTCTTAGTGCTCGGGAGATGGAGACTGAATGACTGGAAATTCAGGCCCCCTTGGCTACATGGCAGCCAGCCTAATTGGGGATTGAACCTAGGGCCTGACATGTTAGACAGGCTCTCCACACTAAACTTTTTTTTTAAACTCGCATTTTATTTATTGGGGAGGGGCACACACATGGCATGTGTCCTTGGGGAGGTCAGAAGACAGTTTGCAGGGTGGTTCCAGGAACTGAACTCATGTCATCAGGCTGGGCAGCAAGTGTCTTTGTCCATCGAGCCATCTCACCAACCCATACACCGAGCTTTTTTATTTTTTTGCAGGGGCAGGGGGTGGATGAGAGAATGGGGTGGGCTTCTTTATTTTTGTTTTTGTTTTTTTGAGATGGGCTCAGGAAGCCCAGGCTGTCTAGTTGAGCCTGGCCTTGAACTGTTCCTCCTGCCTCCAACAGTCAAAGCCCCATCACATCTGATTCCGGGCTTTTTATTTTTGAAATATCATCTCATTACATGTGCCAGGCTCTTGATCCTGAGCCTGTGGTGTAGCCCAGGCAAAACCTCCTGAGTAACTGGAATATAAGACTTGTACCACCAAGTCCAGCTCGGAAACACTTACTATTATAAAACTCAGGCTGGCCTCAAACCCAGAGATCTGCCTGCCACTGTCTCCCTAGAATGCCAGAATTAAAGACTTTTTACCACATTTGGCTTTACTAATTATTAGTATTTGTTGTTGAAACAGTCAACGGTAGCCCAAGCTGGCCTTGCAGTCAGGAGCTTGACCCTCCTGCTTCCGACCTCCTCAGTCAGGCCTGCAAACTTGTCATCTCCTTTCTCTCTGTTTTTTCTCCCCAGCCCCCAACTCTCACAACAGAGATTTGATAAATAGCTCACATCTGCATATGAGGAACACAGATGGTTTCTAAAATTTGTCTTTTAAACTTTTTAAGCATTTTAGTGTCTGTCTGTCTGTGTAACAAGTGCCAGTGCCCTCAGAGGCAGAAGAGAAGAGAGCTTTGGAAACCCTGGAGTTGGCTAGACTCTTAGGCAGTTGTTGGCTACCAGACATGAGTGCTGGGAATTGAACTCAGGGTCTCTGGAAAAGCAGGAAATACTCTTAACCTCTAAGCCATCTCTTTGGTCCTCCAGTTTTCCTTATTTTGAGATGGAGTCTTACAGCTTACTCTGTAGTCTAAGCTGGTCTTGAATTAACAATCTTCCTGCCTCAGCTTCCCAGTGGCTAGGATTGCAAGTCTATGCCACCATGGTTGGCTCTCACTTAGTTCTGAAAAGGTTTTATACCAGTTTATCCTGCTACCCAATTTATTTCCTCTTTTAAAAGAGGCAAGGTAGCTGTGACCGGCCTAGAACTGCTATATAGACCAGTCCAGCCACAAACTTGCAGTGATCCTCCTGCCTCTGTCCTGAGTTATTGGCCACTATACTTGGCTCTTAATTTCTTTTAGTCCTGGTTGTTGTAATTAATTTGGTTCCTTTCATGCACAGAGAATGGTCTCTGCCCATAGTTTAGTGGCATTTTGAGATTTTTGCATCAGCACAGATGAGGTTCTGTCAGCCTGGATAACAGTCTGTTGGTGTTTGTGTGCACACATGCACAAGTTCATGTGCACCACAGTGTATGTGTAGAGGTCAGAGGGTAACTTGTGGGTTGGGTCTCTTCCTACCATGAGGGTCCCAGGGACTGGCAGCAGTGCCTCTCTGTCTGAGCCCTCTTCCCCAGCTCTATTTAGTTCCTAACACTTGTGTAATGTTGGAGGGTTATTCAGGCTTGTTTAACATCTGTCAATATTTTGTGTATGTTGGCAATGCTGACTGCTAAATCTACACCTTGTTTTTCAGACCTGTAAGATCTGGACATGTCCTTCATATTTGACTGGATTTACAGTGGTTTCAGCAGTGTGCTGCAGTTTCTAGGTAACCTCAGCTTTGCTCTTTGTAGCTATCCCGTTGACCCTGTTTATGTAAATGCACTTGTTTGTAGAGAGCTCCTTTATGTAAGCCTGTGGTTAAGACAGCGAGCTTTGGAATTATGAAATACATCCAGTGACTCACTCCCTTGGAATCACGCAATCTTAGGTCAGGTGTGGGAGAGCACACCTGTGTCCCAGCACTCAGGAGTCTGAGACTGGAGGGTTCCAGCAGGTTCTAGCCAAGCCTGCTCTTTAGAATGAGCTCAAATTTCTAAAAAATTATATAATCTTGAATAATTTCCTTTTTTACTTTACCCCAAGTTTACTTATCTATAAAATAGCCATTTTTTTTTAATGTGCTGGGGCTGGAACTTAGGACCTCATGCATGTTGGGCAGGTGCTCTAGCACTGAGCTGTATCCCCAGCCTTGTCTCTAATGAATCTACTCTTATGATTTATTTATCTAGAGACCGTTCGCTGGTCTGGAACTCACAGAGATTTGCCAGCCTCTGCCCCCAGCTCCTAGTGCTGAGATTAAAGGTGTGTGTCACCATGCCTGCTTCTATCTCTTATAACTGTTTCCAATAATATTCCTAACAGAAATATGTATTGCTTCTTGACTAGTTTGTCTGCATTTTTTAACATTTTATCTCATGGAATCTAGTGTAGAATCCAGTGTGTTACTTTGCTTTTGGGTTCTTTTGGCACAGAGACTCTGACCCGAGGCCTCTTGCACATTAGGCTAGTGCTGTATCAGTTGAGCTCCATCCCTAGCCCTGTCAAGTTTTAGGCTTATTATAAACATCTATGTCTGGGGCTGGGGGGATGTCAGTAAAGAACTTATTCAAGCATGAGGACCTGAGCTCCATCCCAGCACCCACAAAAATAAAAAGAGGCTGGGCGTGATGGCATACACCTTTAGTTTAAGAATTCAAGAGGCAGAGGCTGGCGAAGCTCCGTGAGTTTCAGAAGAGCTACATGTGGACCTTGTCTCGAACAAACAAACAAACAAAACACTGATTGCTCTTTAAGAGGGCTCAAGTCAATTCCCAGCACCCACTTGGTAGCTAACAACCATTTGTAACCAGTTCCTCCTTGAGCACTAGGTGTACACACGGTACACAGACATACATGTAGGCAAAACACCTATATAACTCAGTGGGCTAAGGTGCTGGTTGCCAAATCTGATGATCTCCCAGAGCCCATGGAATACAGAAAGAAAAAAAAATTAAAAGTTTAAAATTCATTACCAGGCAGGTGGCTGCAGCACATGCCTTTAATCCCAGCACAGGCAGAGGCAGGCCAATTTCTGAGTTCAAGGCCAGCCTGGTCTACAAAGTGAATTCCTAGACAGCCAGGGCTACACAGATAAACCACGTCTCAAAAAAAAAAAAAAAAAAAAAANAAAAAAAAAAAAAAAAAAAAAAAAAAAAAAAAAAAAAGGGAAAAACAAACAAAAGAAGTAAAGAAGTGCCTGCAAACCAAGAATTTAGTTCAGGACACATTTTGTGGGTTGTTTGTTGGGGGGGCAGTAATGTGCTTAGGATTGGATCCAGGCCCTCATGTGTGCTAAATAAACCATCTACGACCGAGCCACAGCTGCTGCCCCACAGTCTTTGAAGAGTCAGGTTCAAGCATTCTGTGTTCTGGGTGTCCCTTTTGAGAATCAGATTGAGGTACTTTACATTTAATATTTAGGCCACTGAAAAACAAAAACAAACCAAAAATAAAAATTTGGCTACTAACCAAATATGATGGTATGTATCTGAGGACTGGATAAAGGCCAGCCTTGGCTGCACTGAGAGATTCTATTTTCTCCTTCTCTCTCTCTCTCTCTCTCTCTCTCTCTCTCTCTCTCTCTCTCTCTCTTTCTCTTTCTCTCTTTCTTTCATTTGTTTAAAATAAGTTCTATGTAGCTCTGGCTGTCCTGGAACTCACCTTGTAGAGACTGGTCAGCTGGTCTACAAAGTGAGTGGATCACAAGATCCTCCTGCCTCTGCCCCCTGAGTTCTGGAATTAAAGGTGTGAGCCACCATGCCTTCCTGGGAGAGTTATTTTCAGAAATAAAAGGAAATTGAAAAAAAAGGAAGCAAAGAGGGAAGAAAGAGATCAGAGAGGCATTGATAGCTGACCACAGATTAGGACTGCAGACAGTATACTTCTTAGCTAAAGTGCCAATAAAAATAGGTGTTGTTCTGGAAAGAATTTATCAGAGAACGGATGGCCTAGAATGAGTTCCTTAGTGACCTAAGACGTCAGTATAATTAGGTTTATAAACATGCCGTGACACACATGCAGAGATCAGAAGATGACAGGAATTGATCTTTCCTTCCACCCTATGGGTTCTGGGAATCAAACTCAGGTCATTAGGCTCGGCTGCAATGCGTGCATCCCCCCAGCCAGCTCACCAGCCCCAAGAAGATATTTCTTGAGCTGCTGCTATGGTTTATGAAAAGCTTCCTGTTCTTTTCTGCTAACGTTTGGTGAAGTCAAACAACTAGACACATCAAAGAAAAGCTCAGAGCTGCGTGTAGTGATGGGCACTGAGCAGTGTGAGGGCCTGGGTTCCATCCCCAGCACCAAAGCCTTCTTTTCTTCTGACACAGGGCCTCTCCATATTCTTCTTGTGTAAATGTAGCACGGAAATGACAGTCCAATATAGCTAGGCCAGTGCTACCATTCTTCCCGATTCTTTCTTCTCTTCCTCTGTCTTTAAGATCAGACTGTTGGCCTGAAACACAGGTTAGCCTCCTGGCTCAGCTTCCCTGGGGCTGGGATTATAGGTGTGAGCCAGCATGCCTTGTTCAAACTTATTTATTTATTCATGCATTCACTCATTAGTTCATTCATTTTTTTTGTGTGTTCTGGGGATTAAACCTTGGCTTCATGTATGCTAGGCAAGCAGCTAACTACTGGGTAATATTTATTTCTTGAATGATTAATTTATTTCCATCCATGAAAAATTCCTTCTTTCACTTCTCATTTGTCTGTCTTCATGCAGACATGATGTCAGACGTTGCATGGCGCTTCTCTAGCGCAGTGCACAGCATTACCTTTAGTTGAGGTGCTCAACCTCTCCATCTGTAGACGTGTGAGCAACAAGCTTCTGTTGACCAGAACCAAACTTAGTTTTTTAATTATTCGAGGTCCCAAATCACAGATAAATTGATGCACTCACTCATCTGTTTGACTGTTGTCCCAGGGATGCAGCCTAGTCCTAGATTATGTAGGCGAGTGGTTCGCCACTGAACTGCATCACAGCCCTATTTTTAAACTTTTGTTTTGAGACAGGGTCTCAGTTAATTGCTCAGGCTGGCTTGGAACTCATGTTCTTTCTGCCTCCATCTCCTAAATACATAAGATTACAGGGATGAATGGGGCCGTGGTGTTGCTTGCTTTTAATCCCAGCACTCTGGAGGCAGGGGCGGGTGGATCTCTGTGAGTTCAAGGCCAGCCTGCTCTATAAAGTGAGTTCCAGGACGGCCAGGACTGTTACACAGAGAAACCCTGTCGCCCTCTCCAAAATAAAAAGAAATAGCCAGGTGGTGGTGGCGCATGCCTTTAATCCCAGCACTCAGGAGGCAGAGGCAGGCGGATCTCGCTGAGTTCGAGGCCAGCCTGGTCTAGAAGAGCTAGTTCCAGGACAGGAACCAGAAGCTACAGAGAAACCCTGTCTCGAAAATCAAAAAAAAAAGAGTAAACTTTCTATAGTCCTGGGG
>NW_026067978.1:513453-599987 GCF_014885135.2 Alexandromys fortis
AAAAAAAAAAAAAAAAAAAAAAAAAAGAAAAGAAAAGAAATAAAAGGAAAAAGATTACAAGGATGGCTATGTAGCCTAGCTAGCCTGGAATTAGCATGATCCCCCTTGCCTCCACCTCACCAGTACATGTTAGAATTATAGATACATTTTGCCATGGTTGGATAATGTGTAGATTTAAAATTGCTGTTTTAAAGTTGAAAGGGAGGGACTGAGGAGATGGCTCAGCACTTAAGAGTACTGACTGCCTGCAATTCCAGAGGCCCTGGGCTCAATTCCCAGCACCCACATGGCAGCTCATGTAACTATCTATAACCCAGGCTCAGGGGACCCCTCTGGTGGCCTCAGACACTGCACTACAGACATAAAATAAAACCTGAAAGTGAGAACTAGGCCTTACTTGGTGGTATAGACATATAACCCCAGCAACTCAGCTACTAACCCCTCCTGACTGAGGCAGGAGGATCACAAATTAAAAGTTAGCAACAGAATGAATTCAAAGCCAAGTTGGGCAATTTGGTGAGATCCTATCTCACACTAAACAGTAAAAAGAGGACAGAGGTACAGCGCAGTGATAGGAAACACTTGCCTGGCCTGACTAGGGTAGCACTGCCACACCAAAACAAGCACAGAAAGCCTGAAAATAAGCTAAGAAGCCAAACTTGTTTATGTTTAATTACTTAGGTTGAGGCAGAGTTAGAATTGATTATCATTTATTTGGTTTGTTTGTTTGGTTGGTTGGTTTTTTTCTAGATAGGGTCTCTCTGTGTAGCATTGGCTGTCCTGAAACTTACTCTGTAGACTAGACTGGTCTCAAATTCACAGAAATCCGCCTGCCTCTGCCTCTCAAGTGCTGGAACTAAAGGTGTGTGTCACCACCGCCTGGCTGTCTATTTTTTAAAGCAGTCTGTCTGCATAGCCCTGGCTGCCTGGAACTGTAGGCCAGGCATGATACACCTCCCTCTGCCTCCTGAGTGCTGGGATTAAAGGCAGGCATGTGCTACCATACTTGGTCTGGGTTTTGTTTTTTGAGACAGGGTCTCATGTAGCCCAGGCTGACTTCACACTTGCTATATAGCTAAGAATTGCCTTAAAACTTCAGATTCTCCTGCCTTAATCTTCCAGCTCTTGGGATTGCAGGTATGGTAAAGCTGGGCTTATTGGGGTTTTAATGTCAGTGTAAGCACAGGCATTAGAGAGGGGCACTTAGGAGAAGGACATCACACACCCAGGAGTTCTAGACTTCTCAAGAGTTACACTTCAGGTGTCTTACCAGTAACCGAGGACAACAGTAACAGTAACTTTCACCTCATGTCCAATATAAAGTCATTTTCATGATCCATGTTTGATGTCACGCTTACTGATCATAGCTCTTATTCTGCAGGATTGTATAAAAAAACTGGTAAATTGGTATTCCTTGGATTGGATAATGCGGGGAAAACAACGTTGCTACACATGCTGAAAGATGACAGGCTTGGCCAGCATGTCCCGACACTACATCCCAGTAAGTATTTTCCTCCATACAAGTCATGCTGAGTCATAGGCCCTGCCCAAAAGTTTTTTATTTGGGATTTTTGGTGGATAAAGTATGAGATTTTTCAACCTGTTCCTGAAACAGTTGGGTAAATAGTAATTGACCTGGTTCCCAGAGCACAGATTAAGATCTAGAAATAACGCTCAGACGTTTTCATCCCTGTACAGCCATAAGCCCAGCCTAGGTTACAGAGTAAGAACCTACAGAGCCAGCAGTAGAAACAGAGGGCTAATTTGTATCTGTAACTTTCACAGTGAAAACATGCTAAACCAGGCCGATGGAGTTTAAAAACAAGTTAATTGGAGGATGTGTGACGGCACACACCTCTAACCCCAGCACTTGGAAGAAGCAGGTGGATCTGCGAGATCCTAGACATCGTAGTAAATTCTAGGTCAACTAGGGCTCCACAGTGAGACCTTACCACAGAAAATAAAAATGAGAAGAGTCACCTTCTGGCCTATACATGTGCCTGTGGCACGCACCCACCTGCACTCATATCTACATAAAATAAAAGTAAATAACGTTTTAAAAGAGCTTGATTTGTTAAGGCAAGGCGTGTCTGTGTGCAGAATTAGAACCAGCCAGTACCTTTACTTCTCTTTTGCCTGCTGGTGCTGCTCCCTTCATTTGCCCCACGAGTATTTCTTGAGCACCTACTGTATACCACACCTGGTCTAGACACAGGGCCCTGCAGAGCACAGAGCAGGTGCTGTCTCAGCTCTCTTGCAGCTCACATTCATTCCAACTTGTGTTTTTCATTTAAAGTAACAGCCTTGTGTCCTCTGATCTGGCAATTCTACTACTAGGTGTTTATCTGGAAAAGTGAGAATATGTATTTGCCAAAAGACTTTTTATGGAAAAGAGAAGGAACGCAGCAGGAAATATTCTCCAAGACAGAGGAGTAAATGCTGGGCGTGCACACCTGTGGTTCCAGCATGTGGGAGGTAGAGGCTGGAAGTCAACACTGGAGCCTGGTCTACATATAGTTCCAGACCAGCTAGGATAAATGAGACTCCGTCTCAAAAAGGAAAAATAAAATAGACCTCAGTCTTGACACAGTCCATGAGAGAAGCTGGTCACAAGATGTTCCCTGCTGTGTTACACCACCACATGAAATGTCAGAATTAGCAAGAATAATCTGTGGGGGTGGGGTGAGGTTTCGGTGGGGGGCCGACAGGGAAGGGAGATGGGGCATTCTGAGATGTTGACAGTCTCCTTCCTGTACCTTTATTATTAAATAGGTATTTCTTTAGTAGAGTAGAGTGAGTTCAGGGGTTTAGCCATATGAATGGGTAGCCAGCCATATTCAAGTATTGCCCTTTCCTTGTGGGAGTGACTTCAAATACAGACCCAGTTAAATATTTAATTTACTTGAAACACTGTATAATTCCCTCTCTTTAGTTTTTGAGATAGGCTCTTGCTTTGTAGCCCAGGCTAACTTCAAACTCACCATTCCTCAACTTTCCTAGCTCCCCAGTGCTGGAGAAGTGTGTGCTCTGGGCGTGTTCTACCTGAGCCAGGTTACAATAAATGCCTAACAGAGTAAATGCTCTGGTGCCGTGTAGTTATGTGGAGATTTTCATTGTGATTATGGGAAACTTCTTTTTAGGCTGTGGGGAAAATAAGAGTTTGGAAGTGACCAAGAATTTAAAAAAAATATGTACTCAATGAGGAGATAAATGGAAGATTATAAACATGTCTTTATAGTCGAGGCTAGCTTTGAACTTGCTCTGTAGCCAAGGATAGCCTTAAACTTCTATCCTTCCTGTCTCTACCTCCCAAGTGCTGGGATTATAGTCATGAGTCCCTGTGCCTGGCAGATTTCTGATTGTGTTGTTAAAATATCTTGTTTTTATTTAGCTTCAGAAGAACTCACTATTGCTGGCATGACTTTTACAACTTTTGATCTGGGTGGGCACATCCAAGGTAAGATTCTATTTCCCTTAGTCTCTGTTTTATCTTAGTATATGTGGCTGCTATGGTCCAGAACTTGGAACTGCATGCTCTTCAAGTAAGGCAGAGTCAGGTCAAGGATCATCAGCAGATGTGCACGCCTTGGAAGCCAAGAGGGCTTTTATGATACTTCTGATTCACTGAAGTCGGAGCTGCTTGTGGTGGGGAGGGAGGAAGAAAATCCAGCTCCCATTCTCTTTGCATCAGGCTCCTCTCACCTGTTGTCAAAACCATATTATGAACCCATGATACAGCCCCTCACCCAAGCTCCCAGTGACGAACCATTTCTTATAACACACAGACTTGTCATTGTCCCAGCATTCTCTGCAGTCCTTTCTCTCTTCCCATTTCTCGTTCTCTCACTAGAGCTGACCTCCATTTCTCCCCCTCTGCTTTTGCTCACAAATCCCCATCTGTGAGATGTGGCTCCCTCCCTGGAGAAGCGCCCTAGCTGGGAGTGCTCCAGCTGTACATGTGGGGCTTAGTGCTTCTGTGTACATCTCTGCAGGATCTGAACCCTGAGCTGGATTTCTGTGACAACATCCTGTCCATTTTTTACATCCCAATAGCTCTTAGCATGTGAGGCACATGGTACAGCACACCTAGTGAACGGACCTAGAAGCCTCCTGAAGCCTGCTGCGAAGGAATGGTTAGAGCTGGTGGGCTTCTGGCAGCCTGGTGGTAGGATGGGGTGCCAGCTAGTGCTGATGTTCTGTGGTAGAGCTTAGCACCTCACATGCCCTTCATTTCCAGCACCATAAAGATAATAATAGTAAAATATGTTTTTAAATGATGCAACATATATTTGAAAAAGATTTTCAGTGGCTGTGGCTAGTAAAAGCACATTTGAGACATAATTTCTGTTCATCTCTGGGGTATGAAGATTAGAGAATTGGAATCTAGAATTGGGGAGATGGCTCAGTGGGCAGGAGTGCTTCCCTCGCAAACTTGAAAACCTGTGTTCAGTTCCCAGAACCCAGGGGAGAGGAGAGAACAGACTCCAAAGGTTATTCTGTAAACTCCACAAGCCTGCTCTCTCACACACACACTTGTACTCACAGATACATCATAAATAATAATAATAATAAATAAAATAAAACTTAGAATCTAATGGAGTTTGCCTGAAATTTTATTTCTACAGTGTTTTCCAGATGGACTATAAAGTTAGACAAGGGAGTTTCCCTCGGGGTACTCTAAAAGCTGCTTCCTCAAGGTTTGGTTCCCAGCACCCACATGGCTGCTGACAACTGTCCTTAACTCTAATCCAGGGGATCTCGTGCCCTTTCCTGGCCTCCACAGGAACCATGTGTATGAGACAGTATATATGACTGTGCACCACATGTGTGCCTGGTGCCTGTCTAGGTCAGATTCCCCTGGAACTGGAGTTATAGATGGTTAGGAATCACTATGTAGATGCTGGGAATGAACCTCAGGTCCTCTGCAAGAGCAATAAATGCTCTTAATCACTGAGCCATCTTTCCAGCCCTGATGTTTTGATTATATAGTCACCAGTGCCGAGAATGCTGCTTTGCATAAAGGCATAGTGCAAAATGGCAAAAGTATGTGCAGGGCCATTTTAGAAACTGTTGGAAATTCTAGCCTAATTCTAATCTAGATTTATTTAATGATTTCCCCCCTCCTTTTATAGTACTAAGGTCAGCAACTTAAATAACGGTTTTTATAATGAATTATTCAAAAGCAATACAATTCAAAGTTATATTAATTTGATACTTACATAGTGGGAAGTGATGGTAGGAAAATATTGAAAGTCTTTATTTTCTGTAATTAAACCATTATTTTTCTATAACAGCAGAAAACTTTGTGTATAGCTAAAACACTGCAATTCCTAACATACAGAAGTCTGAACTCTGACCCGAGGTGTTTGAGGCAGTATTGGTTGGAGCTGTGTGGTGTGATACATGCATGCCCAGTGCATGTGCATGTGGTAAGAACCAAGGCAGCAGTGAAGCCAGCTGCGACCATGCACATGGGCCAGCACTGCCAGAAACACCTCAGAGTCAAGACTCCCTGGTTTTTTAGTTCACTTGTAGCTGTTGGGCATTCAGAAACCTCTTATTGCTGTCCATTTTTTCTTGACTCACAGCTTAAGAAGCTGAGGTATGGGCTGGAGAGATGACTCAGAAGTTAAGAGTGCTGACTGCTCCTCCCAAGGACCTGGGTTCAATTCCCAGTACCTTCAAGATGCCTAACAACTGTCTGTAATTCCAGTCTCAGGGGATCTGATGACCTCTTCTGGCCTTTGTGGGCAATGCATGCATGTGGGTGGTCATATAACATTGCACATAAAATTTTAAAAAGTTAAAAGCTGAGTTTTAATGTACATATACCAAAAATTCTTCAGAAAGGGGATAGAAAACAGTAGGTGAAATAATGGACCCCAGTTTTCCCAGTCTGATGAAAACTGAAACTTGGGGCTGGAGAGAGAGCTCACTGTCTGAGATCTTGCAGATTTGATTCCTAGCAACCACATGGTGACTCACAGCCACCCCATCTCCAGATCCAGAGAATCCACTTCCTTCTGTTCTCCTTGACTACCTGGCACATATGTGGTACACAGACATACATGCACATAAAATAAAATAAATCTAAGAAAACTGTCATCTCTCAGGTGCAAAGAGCTCATGAACGGCAAGCACAGTGTGATGCAAACAGCACTAAAACCCACGAGGATGAAAGTGCTCTGAGCCAGGCACTGAGAGGAGAAAAGAGAGGTACTGCACCCAGAATGGAGATAAGGACGCACCTCAGGCCAGAGCTGGCTCAGCAGATATGGGTGCTTGTGCCGAGTCGATGACCCAAGTTCATTTCCTCGGGACCCTCACAGTATAAGGAGAGAATAGAATCCCAAAAATTGTTCTGACCATGTGGTGGTGGTGTGCACCTTTAGTCCTAGCGCTCAGGAGGCAGAGGCAGGCGGATCTCTGTGAGTTCAAAGGCCAGCCAGGTCTACAGAGTGAGTTCCAGGACAGTCAAAGATACACAGAGAAACCCTGTCTCAAAAAATAAAAAAGTTAAAAAAAATTGTTTTCTGATCTTCACACATTTACTGTGGCATGACTGCTCCCACACACATATTCTCACACACAGAAAATAAATAATAAATGTAAAAAGATAACACATTTATCATCAGAAACAAGGTAAACATGAAGACAGTGGAGAAATATTTTTCAAATACTGAAAGAAAATCTTTTGTTTAGATTTACTTATTTTGAGTATTTTGCATATATGTTTGTGCACCCTTAGGGGTCAAAAGAGGGCATCAGATTCCCTGGAACTAGAGTTACAGATGGTTGTAAGCCAGGAACTGAACCCTGGTCCTCCAGAAGAGCATCCCTCTTAACTACTGAGCAATCTCTCTAGCCCCCATGAAAATGTTCTTATAGTTGCATATGAAATGTCCTTACAAGGTTATGTGTTGAACATTCAGTCCCTAGATGATTTTACTATCTTGGTATATTTTCATTTTTAATTTTTTCTGTTTTGAATACAACAGTTTGTAACTCAGCCGAGCCTGTGCCTGGCGCTAACATTGTTCTGTCATTGGCTTCCTATTTATCACTAGCGAAAACCTGAGAAAGTAGAATGTCAAAAATTTAATACAGCACACACATTCTATATATATGGTTTTTTCTCCTTAAATTTGGTTGATGATAGTCATAGTGGTTCTCTAGTGAGAGTTACTGTGTCTGTCAGCATACACCATGTGTGTGCAGGATGTGAGCACATCATGTGTGTGTGCTGGATTCCCTGGAACTAGAGTTGCTGGTGTTTGTGAGCCAAACTGGGGTTCTCTGGGAGAATAGGAAGCACTCTTAAGCACTCAGCCATTTCACCTGTTCCTAATTCAGTTTTTTAATGGGAGGAGAGTTAAGGAATTGAACTGTCCACAATCAAGGTAAGTCTGGAATTTGTTTTGGTATTCTGGGAAAAAGCTTATACCAAAATCTTTGACAATACAGGCAGTTGGTTGTCCAGCAGCAGCCAGAGGGCTGCCTCAGTACTTCTGAAACCTTATTGGATTCCCCGTGAACCATCTGATAGGCTTGACCAACACATAAATCCTAACTCCTGATTGTTTTTGTTAGCCCGAAGAGTATGGAAAAACTACCTTCCTGCTATCAATGGCATTGTATTTCTTGTGGATTGTGCAGACCATGAAAGGCTGTTAGAATCAAAAGAAGAACTCGATGTAAGTTGAATAATTAAAGCTAATCACAGTGAACTCCCTCTGGGCAGCCTGAAGGAATAGGTGCAGATTGAGCAGCAAACTCCCAGCAGTCCCTTGGGCTCAGTGATGGTTTTCACTGGCGAGGACTCTAGAATGGAGAGGAGTAAAGTGCAGTAGCCCTAACCAGTAAGGAAGTGCTAGCAAACGGCCTTCTGCAGACTGAGGCTCATCCTCTCCAGAGTGCCCCGCATGTGTGTGCATGCTGCTCATTCCCAGTGCCAGCTGACTCAGTGTCACCTCAGGGTCCCATGCCTTAGGCAATCATCCAGCCATCTTTGTGACCACTTCCAGAAGGAAGCAGGTGCATGTTCACACCCTCTGCACCCTCTCTAGGTCAGATACTTTGTGAAGAGGCTCAGCAGTTTCCAGCAAGGCAGACCTAAATCTGAGACCACAGAGTAAGGAGGTCCATGAAGGAGGACTGAAGGTTAACCCCATCATTCCTTTCTTTAGAAAAGTTCTGCCGTCCTGGCACAGGGTCAAGTAGTTGCTGACCCTTCCTTGTGTTTGGTCCTCTACAAGCACTAAAGTGCTTCACTCAGCACTCAGATCAACCCTAGTAGTCACTGCTGATCCTTCCCGAGCTTCCCTGGGCTAACTGCCCAAGATAGGAACCTAGTCGCAGAACCAGAAATGAAACCAGGTTGCCCCACCTGCAGGGTGTCCACATTCCCTTAGTGATTTGCATAGTGAGCATCTCAGAGAGCTGTAGGGGTGTGGTAGGATCCAGCCTCCAGTTTCTTAATGCTCACGGGAGGAAAGTGTGACTAAACAGGTCAGGGTGTCATGAGCCCTTGGCTGTTTGGTATCTTCTCAAAATAAGCTTTTCAGATAGCCTTAAGTCAACTTGTCTTTCCTGTTATTTGCTTTCTTTCAGTCACTAATGACAGATGAAACCATTGCCAATGTGCCTATACTAATTCTTGGAAATAAGATTGACAGACCTGAAGCCATCAGCGAAGATAGGTTACGGGAGATGTTTGGCTTATTCGGGCAGACAACAGGAAAGGTAAAATCCTTTTATTTTTATTTTCTTGTTTATTTATTTGTTTGTTTTTGAGATAGGGTCTTTTCGTGTAGCCCTAGCTGTCCTGGAACTCACTATGTAGACCAAACCAACCTCAAACTCAAAGAGATCTTCCTGCCTCTGCCACCACACCCAGCTAAGAAAGTAAAAAACTTTAAAAAGTGATTAATCTACCATTAAGCCTGATTCTTAGCCTATATTTTCTGCTCTAAACCTACACTTTTTTTTAAAGGATTTATTTATTTGTTATGTATATAGTATTCTGCCTGCATATATCCCCACAGGTCAGAAGAGGGCATCATATCTCATTGTAGAGGGTTGTGAGCCACCATGTGGTTGCTGGGAATTGAACTCAGGTCCTCTGGAAGAACAGCCAGTGCTCTTAACCTCTGAGCCATCTCTCCAGCCCTGAATCTACACTTTATAATAAACTTTTGTTTGTTTGTTTTGGCTTTTCAAGACAAAGTTTCTCTATGTAATAGTCCTAGCTGTCCTGGAACTCAATTTGTAGACTAGGCTGTCCTCAAACTCAGAGAGATCCATCTGCCTCTGCCTCCTGAATGCTGGGATTAAAGGCATATACCACCACTGCCTTTAAAATAGATAATAGAAAAAATATAACTTTAAAATATACTATTGCTTGGTGTGGTGTTACAGGCAGTTGTGAGCCACCATATAGGTGCTGGGAATTGAGCCCAGCTCCTCTGCAAGAACACATGCTCTTAATCACTGTGCATCCTCCAATACCCCTTCTTTTTTAAATTTTAACTTTATGTTCATGGCTGTTCTGCCTATATGCCTGTCTGTATACTACATATGTGCCTGGTGCACAAGGAGGCCACAGGAGGGCATTCCCTGGAACTGGAGTTGCAGACTGCTGTGAGCTGCAATGTGGTCCTCTAGAAGAACAGTAGCTATTGCTCTTCAGCACTGGGCTGTCTCTCTAGCCCCAGACATGTTAGTATAAACAACCACATTAACCAATCACACCAGAGCTCTTTTTTTTTTCTTTTTTTGTTTTATTAAGACAGGGTTTCTCTTGTGTAACCCTGGCTGTCCTAGAACTCACTCTGTAAAGAAGGCTGTCCTCAAACTCAGAGAGATCCTCCTGCCTCTGCCTTCTGAGTGCTGGGATTAAAGTGTGCACCACCACTGCCTAACTAGCACTTCTGTTTTTTTATGTATTTTTATTTTATGTGCATTGGTGTTTTGCCTGCATGCATGTCTGTATGAGGGTGTCAGGTCCCCTGGAACTGGTGTTATAGACACTTGTGAGCTGCCATATGGGTGCTGGGAACTGAATCCAGGTCCTGTGGAAGAGCAGTCAGTGCTCTTGACCGCTCAGCCAGCTCTCCAGTCCCTGAAGCTCCTATTTTTATTTATATTGGATTTGTTGAGGCCTGGGGTGGGGCATGTAAATACTGAAAAGTTCCAAAACAAAAGTATTGGTCTGAAATCTCAATACTTGCGAAGCTGAGGCAAGAAGATCATAAGTTTAAGACTACCCTGGGTGCTACATAGTGAGACTATCTCAACAAAACCAAAGAGAAAGAAGAAAGAAAAGAAATGGAATGAACTTCCTAGTTTATAAACAGACAAGGCTCTTTGAGGACATTGTAGCAGAGGAAAGGACTCGGCATGCTACTGCTGTGGCATCCTTTGTAATGCATCTGCTCCACTCCAGTCTTAGCCAGTGATCTCGCTGTAGCCAGTGCTGGCCTTGAACTCTGATCACCTTGCAGAATGCTGTCCTAAATATCAGGAACAAGAATTTCAATTTCTTTTCTTTTTTGAATTTTGAGACAGGGTCTTACTTTCCAGCCTAGGCTGCCCTAGAGCTTGAGACCCTCTAGACTAGGGCTCCCGGGTACTAGAAACACAGGCGTGCGTCAGCACTTGGGTGGTTGTTGTATTCCTCTGCATGTCCCAAGCTCACATCTTTCCCACTCATTGGCCACATCATCACAGTAGAGTAAGAAAAAGCTTCATGTGCTCTGAAGGAGAATCTACAATATGCTGGGAGTAGAACTTTCATTCCATGGAACCCCGGCCTAACAGCTCTCCTCTCTTCCAGGGCAGTGTGTCACTGAAGGAGCTGAATGCCAGGCCTCTGGAAGTGTTCATGTGCAGTGTGCTGAAAAGGCAAGGCTATGGAGAAGGCTTTCGCTGGATGGCACAGTACATCGATTAGCAGCCGGGGTCCTGCCACTCAAATCCAGGCCTCCGAGACCCATCCCCGACACGCATAACTTGAATTCAATAGACTTTGGTTGTTTCAGAATAGGTGTTTTTTAGATTATTAATATATCTACCTGAGTGGGAATTGAAAACTGATTCAAGTTTGAATATCACAATGTTAGCTTTCTAATTCCATACAGATAGTTTTTACAGTTTACAGCCCCACATCAACACCGTCACTGTTTATAAAGATCAGCTTCCCAGCGGTACATTTGAAGCACTTTTTAACAATGTGAAACTACAATATAAACCATATTTAAAAGCTTATCATGTGAAACTTTTATGTACTTTTTGGAAATAGTTTTTCCATTTTAGATTGTCCGCCTACCTTGTGTACAGTTAAAATCTGGTTATCAGCGATTGCATGATGCCTTACCGTTTTCAAGACTACTTTTTCTTATGCAAACGTCATGCAATAAAACAAACTCCAGCGTTTGGCTCTTTGTTGGGCAACTGTTTAATTTGAATGTCGTGTGGCTAGTGTGCTCTGAAAATGTGAGTTTGGTGTTACACACAGGAGAGGGTGGTTGATGGCAAGGAGGTTCCTTCAGAATATCAGAACGTGACCTCGTAGCACTTGGAGTCCAGTGTACCTGACTCCAAGGTTCTGAGCCCTCCATTTTCCTTACCAGTCGTTCGACCTGCTGATACCACTATGGCTGCAGCCAAGGAACGCCTATCTGTTTTTCCAAAAATGAATCTGTGACCGTGTGTTTGACTGTTTATCCACACTATGCCTTATGTGCTGACTGAAGGTACAACTCCCCCTTTTTTATTTTTTTTTTAATATTTATTTATTATGTATACAACATTCTGCCTTGATGTATGCCCGCACGCCAGAAGAGGACGCCAGATCTCAGTACAGATGGTTATGAGCCACCATGTAGTTGCTGGAATTGAACTCAGGACCTCTGGAAGAGCAGCCAGTGCTCTTAACCTCTGAGCCATCTCTCCAGCCCCCCCTTTTTTTTATTTTTTTAAGCTGCATCTTGAGACTGCCATGGCCTCATTTAACAATACCCTGTCCTTGAGGATTATAAAGAATGACTGTTTTATGCTCAATTTTCTACTGGGAACAAAATTGCTGAAACATTTTACTAATATATCTGGATCCGTTATCCATCTTTATAATTTTAAGAATTCCCAAATATGGAAAACATTTTAAGCAATGAGCTATCACATGCTTGGTGGCTTCCCCAATTTATGTAGTGGCCATCAAGAACTCTGAGTAGGGGCTGGAGAGATGGCTCAGAGGTTAAGAGCATTGCCTGCTCTTCCAAAGGTCCTTGAGTTCAATTCCCAGCAACCACATGGTGGCTCACAATCATCTGTAATGAGGTCTGGTGCCCTCTTCTGGCCTGCAGATATACAAGCAGACAGAATACTGTATACTAAATAAATAAATATTAAAAAAAAAAAACACCTGAGTAGGTATCAACTGTCATATGCACATATTTTAATTTGTCAAATTCCACAACATGAGTAACATCCATTTGCCATAAACGATTGGGAAGAAGGCCTTGAGGATTTACTCCTAAGGGAGGCATAGGTAAATACTGTGGGTATATACCACATTGCTTAACAATCTGATAAGCCACTTCCCTGGTAAGGCCAAATGGTTTTCTTAAACTTCTGCTATTCTGATGAAGAGCATGTGGCTGCTGATTCTGCCTGGACAAGGTGACCGTCTGTGTTAATTTAGCAGCTGATGCACTGCCGTCAGCTAGAGGACCAGGAAGACTGGGAAGAGTTCCAGTGTGACCCAGAGCATGGCAGCTTTCTTGATGAATGGCATCTTGAATTTGTTGACACAGCATCCTAACCAATGCAGGGAACAGTCTCTATAACCAGAACGGCTCTAAAAATATATGACCATCAGTATGTAAATTAAATGAACTATTTGCAAAAAGCTGGAAACCCATAGCTACAGCTTGTAATTCTACTATCTGAGCTGAATCTGGAGCTGTTTGTACTACATGACCTTTACCGTTAATAACATAGGCAGCTCTTCCACTGGAGGAACCATCAGTAAAAACCAGCACCTTTTATGGGATCTTTCATTACAACTTTAGGAAATATAAAGGGATATGTTTGGGCAAATTTGCAACAATCGATCAGGTAGAAAATGATTATCGGGGCTGGAGAGATGGCTCAGAGGTGAAGAGCACTGGCTGCCTTTCCAAACTAACTGATGGAATACTAAATGCAAACCTTTGACAATCTTGGGGAGCCAAAAGAATGGTATAAAAAACAATCCTTTAGGACTAGAGACAAGGCTCAGCAGTTAAGAGCACTGACTGCTCTTCCAGAGATCCCAAGTTCAATTTCCAGCACCCACATGGTAGCTCACAATCACCTGTAATGAGATCTGGTGCCATTTTCTGGCCTGCAAGGCCACATTCAGGCAGACCACTATGTCTGGACTGGAGAGATGGTTTAGGGCTTAAGATGACTGGCTGTTCTTCCAAAGGACCTGGGTTCAGTTCCCAATACCCACACAACAACTCATAACTATATGTAACTCCAGTTCTAGGGGATCTGACACTTTCATACCAAAGAACAAAAAATAAAGCCAGGTGGTGGTGGTGCACACCTTTAATCCCAGCATTCAATAGGCAGAGGCAGGCGGATTTCTGTGAGTTTGAGGCCAGCCTGGTCTACAGAGTGAGTTCCAGGACAGGCTCCAAAGCTACACAGAGAAACCTGTCTCAAAAAAAAACAAACAAAAAAACACAATCCTAGCTGGGAGGTGGTGGTGCATACCTTTAATCCCAGCACTTGGGAGGCAGAGGCATGCAGACCCATTGAGCTCGAGGCCAGCCTGGTCTACAGTGTGAGGTCTAGGACTGGCTCCATAGCTACTGAGAAACCCTGTCTCAAAAAAAGATAAAATAACAACAACAATAACAAGAAACCCAACCCTTTAAATCTAAAATAATTTTCTATGTATCCTTTGGTATGGCTGTAGGAGAAGGCAATCCAGGCTACAAAGCTCTATTAGCTGTATGGTTCCATTAACTCTTCTTAAATCTTGTATCAATCTCCATTTCCCAGATTTCTTTTTAATCAGGAAAATGGGAGAATTCCAGGGAGAATTCCAGGTACAATATGGACACTATCTAGCTGTTCCTGTACTAGCTGCTGGCTGGCTTGTATCTTCTCTTCTGATAGAGACCACTGATCCACCCATACAGACGCCTCACTTGTCCAAATTATAGGGTCTGCATGGAGTGCATGTTTCTCAGGGACATCCCCAAAAAATATTCTAATCCTGTCTTGGGAGGTCTCTTGCTAGGCATGATAGGATCCATTCTTCCTTCACTCTCCCTGCCTAGCCCTTTATTAGGTAACAATCCTCACTGGAATACTTGATTAGCAACAACTGCTTTGGGGCTAAGCAAATTTACAGGCAAGTGGGGAACAACGTATGGTTGAAAAGTTCCTTCATGACCCTCTTCATCTCTCCAGGAACGCTCACTGCTGCTTTGCTTAGGACTCTGAGTTTGACCAATCCTTGGAGCTGTGTAACAAGTTTCCATTTTGGGCCACATTGAAGGCCCTTGACTGGCAGTGATAACAGACACATCTGCACCAGTATCCAAGAGACCAGAAAAGCTCCTTCCATTTATAAACAAAGTGAGTCCTGGGTCCTGTGCACTTATGGCTTGTGGCCAATGGGCATCAGATGAACCAAACCCAGTCTCTCCTCTCTTACCTCCTTTAACTTGATTTCTAGTTTGTACTTGGGGAAGTAAAATTAATTGTGCAAGCCTCTGGCCTGTCTTTACCCCAGAAATTCCATTAGGTGAGTGAGTCATAACCTTGATTTCTCCTTCATAATCAGAATCAGTCACTTTGGGAGCAACAAAAATCCCCTGCACTACTTCTTGTTCGGATGGAAGTTCCACCCCTAGCTCTCTCCCCTGGGAGTTGCCACAGTTCAGACTCCACCCCCCTCCCGAGAAAGCCCGCCAAATGATGACCCCTCCCCAGAGATGCTCAAGACCACTCCCACAGGGTATTTAAACTGCCCCTCAGAGAACAAACACATTATTTTCTGGTCTTTCTTTCCTGTCTCCACTATGGTGGGCTGGAAAGCCATCTGGGAGTGTTTGTATCCATTAAATCTGGGCTTTTTCTAATTTAGTCTGAATTGGTCTGATTTGGATTATTGCGTCAGTGGAGAGGTTTATTGGGGTGCAGAAACTTTTTACTCCTCTCCAGCAATAACCCTATTGTGCCTTTTGGCAAAGGTCCATAGACATCAGTAGATAGAGCTTGCACCCCCGTTTCGAGAGTTAGAACCACATAAATGTTAGAGCTGAGATCCAATCCTTCACTGCCTGGGGTTGCTCTGGAGAGGTCCTGAACGGATTCCCTTGCAGAAGAACAGGCTGCTGAATCACCCCACAACATTGTCTTGAGGCCTGGGTGGCCCCTTTTGTTTCCCTGCAGGCATCCTTCTTTGATTTACATCCATCAATCCAATGCTTCCCTCTCTTGCATCTCTGGCACAATCCGGGTTCCTTTTTTGCCCCTAGACTTAATTTCCTTATCAGGCACTGCTTGACCTGGTGGCCCACCTGACCACACCCAGAACAACTTCCAGGAGGTCCAGCAGTTCTCCTCACCCTGCGCCTTCATTTCTTTACTGGGAGAGAACATCCTTAACTGTTTTTCCTGGAATGCAGCAGCCATAGCCAAGCCCTGAGCATATGAGGGCCCAATATCCGAACAAAGTCATATGTAATCCGAGATGTTGCCTTTCTTTCTAAAGGTCTCAGAGCAGCCTGACAGGCAGCATTGGCATTCTCATAGGCTAGCTGTTTAACAAGCAAGAGTCCAGATTCTGTACCCCAGTTAACCTGCTGCCGTCTGCGTTAGCCTAGGGACAAAGTCCTGAAACAACGCATCTGGCCTCTGCCTTCCAGAAGACAGAAGCTTATTGCAAACTCCTCAGCAGTTGCACCAACCTGGGCATACTCTGTCACATCAAAACTTAACTGCTGCTCTGTCTCCCGATAAATGCCTTCTCCGCCAAGTGTATCAAAAGTAATGGGAATGTGTTTGGCTGGATTTATTTCGGCTGTGGCTTGACACTGTCCCGCAACTTCAGATTTCCACAACAGGTAGCCCCCTCCTGACAGGCCAGCTTTGGCCATTTGTTTTCAAGCCCCAGGAGGCAAAGCCTCTATAGCCATGTTTTCTGACAGAGCTTGTGTAGGGAGCGGCAGGCTTATATTGAGGATATACATACTGGTTTTAATTCCTTGAGCTGTTTAAATGGAATCTGCACATGCGCCCTGACTAAATTTCCCTGAGTGTCCCTTTGTCCCATCACTGGGAACATCTGAAACCCTTGCTCATTCTCCCCTCTGCTAACTGACCCTCTAACACTAGCTCTTAGAGGAGACACAAAAACGGTGAGTATTCGCCATGCTCAGGTAGACCCTTGCATTACAGAGAGACTGCCCTCTAGGCAGACCAGCCACTGCAGTAGGAAGAGGAGTGCCCTTCCGAAGAGACTTGCAGAGTCTATTATTATTATTATTATTATTATTATTATTATTATTATTATTATTATTATTATTATTATTATTATTATTTTGAAATGTCTGGTACTAAATTTCTCACGCGCTTTAGCTCCTGCTCAATCTCACCACCAGGTTTCTGTCTCTCAGCGCTCACAGCCAGAAGCAAGGGCGTTGAAAACTCCTCGTTAGGGTACTTAGTGGCTTCTTCCTCAAGCTCACCAGGATCAAGCTGACGTCAAACAATCGTGTACAGGCAGCCACATCTAGTGGCTCCCCCAGCAGTGCGGAGGGTCTTACTTCACTTTCAACCGGAAATACCTCCTGCCGTTCGGGCACAAATCCAAACTGTCCGGTGTAAACACCCACAGACTAAGCGTGTCCACTGGGACCCCTACGGGCCGATACTCATCATAACGCTGCTGGATTTCACTCCAATTCTCCCCCACGTGTCCGCGTCCAAGGTCCCATGCTCGGGAAAGCAAGGGCGCACCTGCTCGACAAACTCTAAAAACTCCTGTATTCGCTGCTGCTCTACTTCGGCTCCTTTAGCTTTTCAAATATCTTTAAACAAATGCACAAACATCCGACTACTGCTTCCCTGCCCCATATTCACAATTTTCCTTCCAAGTTACTCACCGCACTTCCTCTCGTCACCTGCGGGGTCCTTCACTTAGTCCCTGTTTTCAGGTCCTGTGTACAGGCGCCATTTGTCAGAACCAACCAGACAACCTCTTGAGCGTGCCTGAAAAGGGGAGTGAGGATTGAGAAAAGAAAGAGACAAGAGGCAGAGGACAAAGTCGGGAGGGCTCCCAGTGAATACTGTAGCAGCCTCGAGTTTACTTTCATCCTTTTATACCCAAAGCAAAAAGCAGAGGGCAAAAGACCGACTTCCCAGGATACAAGAAAAAACAAGCATAATCACCTCTTTAATATTCCAAACATCTAGTAACCATGCTTTAGTCAAACATTCTGTTATCTGAAAAGATTGAATTTGCTGACCTTAAGTCAAGATGGAAATAGTCACTGTAGGCTCCCACACAACCCCGCTAGCCTGTTAATAAGATGATGACCCTTCAGAACCCTCTGCATGACTGCTTGAGGTAATGGACCTGATCCAACCTGTCAGGCCTGACTTGACCGATGCCCTATTGCAGAAGGTGGACGAGGTACGGTTACTGAGGGGAGTGAGTAGTTTTGTCCAGAATGGAGTCAGGTATGCCGGGGGTGCAGAGGAAACCCAGGATGGGACTGGTGAGTTGCAATCACTTAACTAACCTCAGCTCAACGAGCCAAGCTCCTAGCACTAACTCAGGCATTCTGTTGGGGAAAAGACAAGTCAGTCACTGCATATCTTGATGGCCAGTCTGCCTTTACCACAGCCCACATATATGGGGCCCTGTACCAAGAAATAGGAATCCTCACCTCCACCAAGAAAATCAGAAACAAAGAGGAGAGCTTGACATTGTTAGAAGCCATCTGGCTACCCAGGAAAGTACCCATTGTCCATTGCAAGGAACAACAAAAGGGAGATTCCCCCCAAACACACGATAAAAGGGCAGCAGACTTGGCTGCCTGGGAGGCACCCCTTGGGCCAGTCAGTTCTCTCCAGATTTTGGCTGACATTACCTGAACTACCCAGACTACACACTGGAGGAGACTAACTGGGCCAAGCAAGAGGGAGCCAAAAAGAAGAAAAGGCCTGGTAGATGCTGCCAGACAAAAGACCTGCACTTTTTTTGTTTTGTTTATTTAGTGTTTTTGAGACAGGGTTTACTGTGTAGTTTATAGTTCTGACTGTTTTGGAACTCACTCTGTAGAGCAGGCTGGCCTCAAACTCAGAGATTCGCCTGCCTCTGCCTCCCGAGTGCTGGGATTAAAGGTGTGCCACCATGCCTGGCAGGCCTGCACTTCCAATAGCTCTTGGAAACCGACTAGTAATGGAGCTCCACCAAGCCACTCACTGGGCGCGGGTTCCCAAAAACTTTAGCGCTCCCCAGACTCCACTATATCCCCCATCCAGAGCTGCTAGAGGGGGGAATGCTTCCTGTTACAAAGCGGCTTTCTCTTAAACCTCCTTTCCCGCTCTGACACTGGGATCAAAGAGAGACAATGACAGAGGATGCTCCCAGCCTGTCTAGAAAGGGAGCGGCTGCGTCTGGCAGCAACCCTCCTGCCAGTGGCATGCACTCAGTGCACTCTACACACATGCATGCAAGACCCTCGAATATATAAAATAAATCTTTAAAAAAGGGAGGTGTGTGGATTGAGTATGTAGCTCAGTGGGAGAGCACCTGTCTAGCAGGTATAAGATATGGGTTCAATCCCTGGCACCAATAAAAAACTAAGTATTGGGCTGGAGAGATGGCTCAGTGGTTAAGAGCATTGCCTGCTCTTCCAAAGGTCCTGAGTTCAATTCCCGGCAACCACATGGTGGCTCACAACCATCTTTAAAGAGGTCTGGTGCCCTCTTCTGACCTGCAGACATGCACACAGACAGAATATTGTATACACAATAAATAAATATAAAAAAAACAAACAAAAAACTAAGTTTTGTTTGTATTGTAATTGTTTAAACATATACAACATTTCTTAATGTTTCAAAAATTCAAGAAAGAAGGACAAAATAATAGAGAGTAAAGGACATAAAGCAGTACTGGGCAGTGGTGGGACACTCCGATAATCCAGCTCTTGGAAAGCAGAGGCAGGAGGGTCTTTGTGAGTTCAGGTGCAGCCTGGCTTGGATGCTGGGCCTCATCTATCATCTTGATTGAGACAGGGCTTCTTGTTCACTGCTGCATATACCAGGCCAACTGAACCTCAGACTTCCACAAATTCTCTCATCTCTCCATCCATAGGGATTTTAGCATTATAGAAGTATGATCTTACCGTGTTTGGTCTCAAATGGTTTTGCCTCAGGTCCTCATGCTTTCATGGTAAGCACTTTACCTACTGAGCCACCGCCCAGCTCTACTAACTGCTTTCTTGAGTTAAAGAAAGTTTAATATAACTGGTCAGTGGTAGACCATGCTTCTAATCCCAGCACTTGGGCGGCAGAAGCAGGTGGATCTCTAGAGTTTGAGGTCAGCCTGGTCTACAGAGAGAGTTCCAGGACAGCCAGGGCTACACAGAGAAACTCTCTCTTGCAAAACCAAATTAGAAAAAAGGAGAGGGAGAGGGAGAGGAAGGGAGGGAGGGGGGGTAGTTTAATATGAAATTCAGTGGGATTGCGGTCCTATTTCATCTGGCACTGGCCATATTGCAGAAAGCTGAGAGGATATAAACATGGCCAAGCACTGGCACCACCTTTCAGGTCTCATCTAGATCTTGGATTTTGACTGCACCCAACTAGACCCTAAGTTTGAGTTAGCTTCTAGTCCCACTTCCTGATTAGGAAGCCAGACAAGGTTGGTCGCAGTCTAGAGAAAAGCACATTGATTTTGCTCCCGTTTAGGGCCTTCAATACTGAAGGGGGCAGGGAACACTCAGTAAGTCAAGGCAGGAGAGCTTTAGCCCATTCTGGCTGTAGAGAACCTAATGGGTACTTGCCTGTGGATAAAACCCCATGACCCCAGGACCCTGCTCAACAGCTCCTGAAAGAAGCCAGCTGGGGCTGCTTTCCTTCCTGACTGCCTGGCAGCAGATGGCAGGACATGGAGCTATTTAGAGAACAGTCTCAGAGTTTCACCCCACCCCAGATTCTATTTGGGGCCAGCCTGAGAATCAACAGGCCCCTTGCATCTTCTGGTGATCAGGTGGCCAGAGAGGCCCCCTTGGATTTGCTGGCTGTCAGGCTTGATTACTATCGAGAGCCTGTGGGGTCCAGTACCAAGGTACTCTTCAGGGTTCAGAATCGGATGCTACAGCAAGCAAAATGGACTTTTTCCCCTCTGGTTACCTGAGGGCGAAAGAATCTCTCACTCTGTGCTTTTCTACATCAATTTCTTTATTGCTCTGCTTCTATTCTAATTCTCCTGTCCTACTACTGACTTCTCCGGTGTGGGAGTCCTTCTGTCTATGTGTTGCCACGTCTGCCTGCACACTGCCATGTTCCCCTTCATGATCGACCACGTCTGCCTGCACGCTGCCATGTTCCCTTTCATGATCATAATGGGCTGAACCTCTGAAACTGTAAGCCATCCTCGATTAGATGTTTTCTTTATAAGAGTTGCCATGGTCATGGTGTCTCTTCATAGGAATACAAACCTAACTAAGACTGTGTGTGTGTACACACATGTGCTACTGTATACGTGTGGCCAGCAGAGGACATCTTTGGGGATTTAGTTCTCTCCTTTTCCCTTGTGAATGTTGAGGTCAAACTCAGGCCACCAGGTGTGGCAGCACCTTTACCACTGAGCCACCAGCCCCGCCCTGTCTCTTAACCACTGTGATAAGTTCTTTAGGCCCAATGCTGATTCCAACACCAGCTCTGAATGACATGATCTTCTTTTCTAAGCTTAGAGCCATCGCCCACTGGGCTCACAGGCACTTGGGCCATCGGATCAAGAGAGACCATTTGAAGTCAGGCCTGTCCTGAGGCATGTCCTTAAAATGGCACACTGGGCATCGAGCTTGTGTACTGACGTGTGTGGCACCATGGAAGATTCTGGTCTAAGGTAAAACTAGGACACACACTGGACTGAGCACAGCTTGGTAGCAGAATGAGAGCAGGCATAAGGCCTTGGGGTCAATCTCCAGCACTACAAACAAACACCCCAAAAATGCCAAGAAGGCTGAAGTTACCGAAATAGTGAGTACGGCTCACCCACAAAGCATCAGACTGAGCTCTAGAGATGAGGCTCCTGAGACAGCTGAGCCTATCAGTCTGGTCTTCATAACCTCTGGCCAGGGACTGGCTTGGCCTGAACAAGATGGCGGAGTTCATCTGTTGAGCAGTATGTAGCGGAGACAGTAGAGGAGACACCGTATAAAGTGCAACATTTGGAAAGTCAGGCGGCAACATGCCTCGACTATGAGAAAATGTCCTTACAGCGAAACTGAACTGATTAGATGTCTGTGATGTGAGGCCCCAGAGGCCCATGAGCAGGATGTGTTTGGGAGATTGGCCGCTCACACTTGTAGTCTTGTAACCCCTAACAGTCCTTGTAGGACTGAAGCTGGCCGAGAGAAGCATCTGCCCCTCCATTTGAAACAAGGGTACCTAAGAAATCTGAAATTCTCCCGGAGGAAGAGGCTGAAGCCCTAGTGCCAGCAAAAGGGAGATCTTGTTTCCTAGAGAGAGATTTAATTCTAATTCTGACAACTGCCAGCCCACCTTAGAGGACAGACAATGATGGGTCAGTGATGGGCAGACCACACCTACACCAAGATGGCTTGGTTATGCAGGCCTCTTGCCTTCTATTTAAACCTAAACCTCATGTCAGGACCCTGAAGATGGATTTGGGGTAGGGGAAGGGGGGGTCACTGAAGCTCTTAATCCGTTCCTCTTCCCAAAGTGGCCACACTGACTAAATCTCCTTTCTCTGCTTTCACTATTGTCTGTGTAATTGGCATATAGTGGATGGATGGCGGAGCCTGCGTGGTTAGCCCTGGCAGAGTCAGGCTTTAACCAGAACAACTCTAGCTACAATCCCAGCACTCCAGACTATAGAAATAGAGTCGACAGCCACAGTTCTCAAGACCTGCCTGAATGAGACCTTACTGGGAAGGAAGGAATGATGGGGAATGATAGGTTTCAGATGTACTGTTACGATCAAGCTCCTGGGTCTAGAAAGAAGGCTCAGTGCTTAAGAGCACTTGCTGCTCTTGCAGAGGGGCCTAGGTTCGGTTCCTAGCAACCACATGCCGGTTCATAAACAACTGTAAACTCCAGTACCAGGAATCTAATACCCTCTTTGAGTCTCAGGATGAGTACCAAGGGTTTCCTGCTAAAGGACTACACTTCCCAGCTTCCCTTGCGGCCAAACCAAGCAGTTCCGGAAGGGAGGGACTGCGATGTGCTAATTCCAGCCCCGAAAGAGGCCGCATCCCACACAGGCGGATGACAAAGATTACCTCTTGCCGTGAATAAACACGATCCTGCCTAAGGTCAGACCAATCCTTTCTTCCCGCCTTCAGCCTTCAGTCTCTCTACAGCTGCCTTAAATAATCTAACGTCACGCATATCCAGGTGCGCATACATTCATGCAGGCGAAACACTCAATACACGTAAAATAAAAATAAATAATGCTACTTCTTTAAAAGTTCAGCGGCTGTTCAGGCCACAACATGGGAGCCTTGTCCTCTCACGGATCCTGACAGGTGTCCGGCTAAGGACACCGTGGTCCCTAGTTAGGACTAACAGTCTCACCTGGGGAGGTGAATTACGGCAAAGAATGCATGGCCCCTTAACCTGCTCCTCCCTTTCCCTTCCTCTTGCCCAGGAATTGGAGAGCCTGGCTACAGGCTTGTGTTGTGTAACCTCCCTCCTCATAAAGTTGTAAGAAAGCCAGGGGTGGTAGTATGCGTCTTTAGTCCCAGTACTTGGGGGCAGAAGCAGGTGGATTTCTCAGTTTGAGTCCAGCCTGGTATCCAGAGCAAATTCCAAGACAGCCAAGGTTACACAAAGAAACCTAGTCTCAAAAAAAGGGGGGGGAAAAAAAAGGAAAGAAAGTATATAGGAACCCCCCACTGTTGTCACGTGGGCCCCGATTTCCTTGCTTCAGAGCCCTCTTATGGCCTTAAGTAAATCTTTTGGCCTCCAGAAACAATGTCTCAGTGTCCTGTATCATCTGTGAGAGAATTTTCTCCAGAGGGTTGGGGCAGGGGCTAGAAATAGTCTACCCTGCTCCTCATTAGGTCCCACAGGCAAACCACAGTTCACCCTAGGGAGCCGATGAGTTTACTAAAGTTACTTACCAGGTAAGGGTGTGTGGGAGATTCAGAGCAGCAGCATTACAAGGTGTACCCCCGGAATGGATGATGGCTTCTGTGCTTGTATGGAAGGAGCCCCCTTCTTTCAGGCCTCCCAAGCCCCTCCCAAGCCCCTCCCAAGCCCCTCCGAGGCCTGGCGCACGCAACATGATTGGCTAGAAGGTGTATCTGGATAATCAGGGGAGAGTCCCATGAGCCTCCCCATCCCATCCTGTGAGTGAACCCAACAGTCAACAAACCCTGCTAGGATGATTTTTTTCTCTTTTTTTCCTTTTTTTTTTTCGAGACAGGGTTTCTCTGTAGCTTTGGTGCCTGTCCCGGAACTAGCTCTAGTAGACCAGCTGGCCTCGAACTCCCAGAGATCCGCCTGCCTCTGCCTCCTGAGTGCTGGGATTAAAGGCGTGCACCACCACCGCCTGGCCAGGATGATTTTTTTTTAAACACAGATTTTAAAAGTTCTTTCTTGCTGGATGGTGGTGGGCACACGCCTTTAATCCCAGCACCCAAGAGGCAGAGGTAGGCGGATCTCTGTGAGTTCAAGGCCAGTTCCAGGACAGCTAGGGCTCTTACACAGAAACTTTGTCTTGAAAAACTACACACACACACACACACACACACACACACACACACACACACACACACGTTTCCTCCCTCCCTCCTGCCTTCCTTCCCGTGATGATCTATCCCAGGGAGACCCATCTGCATGTCTCAAGTTGACTCTCACGGAGGAGAGTCCTGTATAACAGTATCCAAGACCTTTCAGGAGGCAGGAAGACTTCCTTGGCAAGGAGTGGACAGACATGTTGTGACTGGAGGCAGAGTCTTTGCAGCCAAACAACTGATACCAGAAACCAGTTAGCCTCTCGGATCCCGGAAATAGCATCAGCCAGTGCCCACGGGTGAAGGCAGGTTTTTGGCAAGCTGCTTTTCTCCCTTGCTTTCCCCTGCAAGTCTCTAGCTGACCTTCTGAGTCTCGCATTCATCACAACAGTCAATCCGAAGCAATGGAACTTTCCTGGGGTGGGGGGAAAGGGGGAGTGGGGAGAAGGGCCAACACAGATTCCCCTGCCAGCCATGCTCTAGGGTTACAAGGTTTCAGGTGCGCTGGGTGACCACAGCTAAGGAGAGCCTGAGACACTCAGGAAGCTGGCAGCTGTGTCTCTTTGGCTCCAGCAGCAGCTGTCACACACACCCCTTGGACTTCATCTCTGGTTCCCACCAGCTGTTTCCAACAAGCCCCTATCAGGGAACTGCCCAAGGCTAGTACCTGCCGTGACCCCAGCTTGGAGAGGCCCCAGAGAACTCATAAACAAACAGGGCTGGCTACCAGCTCTGATTCCAGGAAGTGCAAGTCAGTAAACAATCCCAGCTGGCCACCTTGCCTCTGGGCCAGTGGCCAAGCTGCCAGCACGCCATACCTTTGGAGCTCTCTCCCTCAGTGCCTTTGAACACCATCATTTTGTCTCCTTTGTAAGAATGGAATGTTAAAGGGGCTGGGAAGATGGCTCAGCAGTTAAGGACGTGCTCTGCTCGTGCAGAGGACACGTTGGTTCCCAGCATGCACTTTGGGCAGTTTACAGCTGCTTGTCACGCCTTGTCACGCCGGCTTCAGATGGTTTAAAACCCTGGGAATCCAGGGTCTAGGTGCACAAACCCACACTGATGCATACGTTATGGTTAAAAATGAAACAAATATGTATTTTTAAAAAAGAATTTGAGCCCAGACTGCTGCTCAGATCACATGACTGAAACAACCATTTCCCCCTCTCCCCCCATACCACTTCTAGCTAACAGACTTCAGGTACCGGAATTTCCCACCTGGTGAAGTGAGTATCCATGGAAGAGCTGGCCACACATCCTGCTCTCCTCCCCTTCCCTGCCTGAGTCTTGCTAGGAAACCACTCCCACTCTGAACAATAAGAGAAGAGACCCCCACCCCACTTGAGCTAAGCAGACCTGAGTCCCATCTTCAGAGCATGCTGTCTGCAAGTGGCCTTAACTCTTCTAATAACTTTGACCCCAACAATCCGTCTCACTGTCCTTAAATCCACATCTAGGTGGCCTCTTGGTCACCCTGTGCAAATGGCCCAAGCAGGCATCACCTAGCAAATGAAGAAACCAGCATGCAGGCTGTTTCTCCGGAAGCTCGGGGCCCAAGGGAGTCTATTTCTAGTGTATTCCCACTAGAAATCCACACTCTTCCTTCACCGTGCACCCAAACACATGCTCTACGCTCAGATGACCAGTAGTGTTTGACAGAAGCAAACGAGGGAGGGAAGGATGGGTGGGGCTTCCTACCAAATACCAGCACCAGCCTACCTTGGAATGGATGCCTCTCAGAACACTAGGGTCAAGACCTGCCAGAGTGACCTAGGCCTCACGGATGTCAGCCTTCCAGCACCGTAGGCCCCATTCCCCGATTTCCCTCATCCCTCAGACAGTCGGACATGGCTTTATTTTATTGTAGTCCAGGCTGGCCTTAAATTCAACACTTATAGAGGATGACCTTGAACTTTTGCGATCCTCCTGCCACCTCCATTCCCCACCCCACCCCAGTGCTGGGGCTGGAACGCGGGGCTTTCTATACTGTTCTAAGTCCTGTCCCCAGCTGCTCAGATGGCTTCGCTCCCCTTTGTTTGCCCTGATCCTCACCCCCAGCAATGCTGAGGGCGGAACCTAGGGCCTCATGCATGCTAGGCAAGTACTCTATGATCAGGCAAGCATTTTACTACACGCTCACGCCCCCAACTAAGCCTATACTTTCAATGGCCCTTTCACCCAGCAACAGATGAGTCACGACCCATGTAGTGTTTTGATTGGGCAAAGACCCAGGCTGCATGATGGATTAAAATTTCCCTATCTTTTTTTTTTTCTGCCCACATCTAGTTTGGAGGTTCACTTAGCTCCATCTGTTAGCCAGCCCTCACCCCGCTGGTCTAGGTTAAAAACCCTTCACGGACGGGGCCTGGAGGACAGACTTGAGCTAGAAGAGCCCTTCTTCTCCCAGAGAACATGGTGGCTTCCGAAACTCCAGTTCCAGGAGTTCCGACTCCCTCTTCTGGCCTCTGTGGGCACCAAGGATGTGCAGGTATTTATGGGCAGGCAAAACACCACCATACACACACCACACACATACATATACACACACCTAAAAATACCTATAACGTTCTCTCCTGATATGGGGGTTTGAATAAGAATGCCCCCCAATAGGCTCATGTATTTGAATGCCTGGTGCCCAGTTTAGTCATGATCATGGGTTAACCCTCTGAAACTGTAAGCAAGACACAGATTAAATGCCTCCTTTTTATAAGTTGTCATAGTCATGGTGTCTCTTCATAGCAATGGGACAGTAACGAAGACCTGGTCTCCCTGGGCATGGGCTCTGCCTCAGGGGCTGGACTTTGGAGAGCTTCTCACACCTGGGGCAGAGGATTTTTGTAAATCACTGCTCAGAAAGGTGGATATGGGGTCAGAAAAGAAAAGGGAGCCTTGAGTTGAAGTTGGGAGACCTTAAGGGAATTGGCATTGTGCTAGGGAAGATCCAGTTAATCAATTGACTAATTTTAAAATTTCTTCTTGGCTGGGCATGGTGTCTCAAACCTTCAAGCCTGGCACTCAAGAAACAGAGACAATCAGATTTCTCTGAGTTTGAGGCTAACTTGGTCTACATAGTGAGTTCTAGGACAGCTAGGAAGGGAGAGAGGGAGATTTTTTATTTATATGTCTATGTGTACATGGCTGTGGGGATCAGAGGAGGGTGTCGTATCCCTTGGAGCCGAAGTGACAGATGGTTGTGAGCTGACATGGGGGATGGGGACTGAACGTGGGTCCTCTGCAAGCACAGCAAACACACTTAACCGATGAGCCATCTCTCCAGCCCAATAGTTTTTTTTCAAACATTTGCATTCTAATTATTATTGTGAGTGTGCACACAAGCTGTATGTGTGCACCAAGGCACACGTGTGGAGGTGGAAGGGCAGCTTGCAGAAGTCAGCTCTTTTCCTCCTCCACATGCCAGGGTCGACAGCAGCTGCCTTCATCCCCCTGAGAATTCTCATTGTCTGTGAGGTACTGGGAGCAGAACCAAGGCCTCATACATGCTACGTGATTCCTCTACCTTTTGGCTACACCCCAGTCTCCAGAATGAACTCTTTCATTTTTCAGGATGGTTTCCTTTGTCCAACATGTATTTGTCATTGCAGCAAAGCCGCTGTGTGGCATTATATGTAGCAGAGTACTTTTTTCTGTATAATGTTATATTTTTGCCTTTTAAAAAATAATTTATTTCGGCTGGCTGTGGTGGTGCACGCCTTTAATCCCAGCCAGCACTCGGGAGGCAGAGGCAGGCAGATCTCTGTGAATTCGAGGTCAGCCTGGTCTACAAGAACTAGTTCCAGGACAGGTTCCAAAGCTACAGAGAAACCCTGTCTCAAAAAAAAAAGACAATAATAACAATAATAATTTATTTCATGTGCATTTTAGTTTTGCCTGTATGTATGTGTCAGATTTCCTGAAACTGGAGCTACTGGTAGTTATGAGCTGCCATGTGGGTGTTGGGAATTGAACCTGGATCCTCTGGAAGAGGAGTCAGTGCTCTTAACCTCTGAACCATCTGTCTAGCCCCATATTTTCTTTTTATTTTATGTGTATCTGTACACCATTTGCATGCAGGACCCACCAAGGCCAGAAGAGGGCATCGGATCCCTTGGAGGAATTGTCAGTGCTCTTAACTGCTGAGCCATCTCTCCTGCCCCTACAACTGCTGTTTTTACAAAACTGTGAGACAAATAATATAATCACTTCTTGGTGTTTTGGCTAACATCATGTGTGAAATAATAGAACAGAAACTCACGGTTCCCGAGTACAGCACAGTATTACACATACACACCGATGGGCATCAGCTACTTCCTACCGCTATGCCCACTACACACGTCCTCACTTTCTCCTCCCAGCCCCGGGCAACCACCAGCCTGCCTCTGTCTCTATTCATTTTGATGATCCTTCATAAGATCCGGATATAGTGGCTTGTGCTTGTGTTCCCAGATACAAGCTAGACCTGGTCTCCAAAGAGGAAAAAATGATACGTCGTATGCCATTCAGCCTTCCATCACTGTGAGGACACACGGAGACGGACAACTTATTTGCCTCATGGAAGTTTCAGTCTGGCCAGATGACTCTGTTTCTCTTGGGTCTGTGGAGAATCAGGGAGGGCATCTTGGAGGGAGCGCACAGCAAAGCCTCAGCTTACAACCAAGGAAGCAAAGTCCCCAGCGACCCAATTTTCTTCCTCTAGGCCGGCCACCTTCCCATAGGGCCACGTGACTATAACATGAGTCAGCACTGCTGGGCCTGGGTGTGCTGGTCACACTAATTCCAGCACTGGAGGGCTGTGTTCAAACTCTTCTTCAACTGTGGAGTGTTCCAGGGCAGCCGGGCTACACAATACCATCTCAGAGGGAAAGAAGGTGGCACAAAGGGAATCCTAACACACAGTAACCTCAAGGGCACTAGGCTAAGTGACGTGGAGCCAGACACAGACAATTGCTGCATGGTACCACTTATATGATGTCATAGTTTCAATCTCCAGTGTCTCCCTATATCCCATGACTTAGAGAGGGCTAGGAATCTGTGCACGCCCTCCGCCCAGAGCTATGGCGCCCAGTCCACACCACTTCTGCTGTCTTATGTCACCTTCGGTTCAACATTACCCAAAAGTACTAAATGGAAAACTCTAGAAATAAACAATTCACTTTGTTTCACTATTATAGCATTACTTCACATCATCTTAAGAATACTGGTGGCTATGATACAATAAGTTTTGGATTTTTAATTTTTTTTTTCTGGTTTTTCGAGACAGGGTTTCTCTGTGGTTTTGGAGCCTGTCCTGGAACTAGCTCTGTAGACTAGGCTGGTCTCGAACTCACAGAGATCCGCCTGCCTCTGCCTCCCGAGTGCTGGGATTAAAGCCGTGCGCCACCATCGCCCGGCTCTTCCTTTTTTTTTTGTCACCCTGGGACAGCCAGGTTTAGTAAAAAACCAGTCTCAAAAAAATAAATGTGGAATCATTAAATTGATGCTATTTTGTTGTCCAGATTTTTTCTTTTTGGTTTTTCAAAACATCATTTCTCTGTGTAGCCCTGAGTGTCCTGGAATTCACTCTGTAGACCAGGCTGGCTTCTAACTCAGAGATCCACCTGCCTCTGCTTCCCATACCACCACCGCCTGGCTGGATTTTCAGTTTTCTAAAGTTGTGCATCTAACAGTGCCCATGTGGAGGTTAGCAAACAACTGTACTCAGAATTATAAGCACACCAGGTCTTTTTTTTTTTTTTAAGCAGTTTCTGTAGACTGATCTCAGACAAGTACCTCCCAGCATCTGCCCTAAAGTCTCAGGATGACCTTGAACTTCCCATCTGCCCACCTCCACCTAAGTACTGGGACCACTACCATGTGCTACACCAGTTTCTAACAATTCTTCGGGACTCCAATGGGAGGTTGGGGTGGGCACAACACCTTAGTAGTACACAGTCAATATACTAACCACCAAAGGAAGGAGTGATGCCCTTCCTCGGAGGCACCCTCCCTGTGTCCTCAGCTGGTACCGGAAGCCATTCCCTAGACCACAGTGTGCGGCCAGAGTAGGGGCCGAGCAATAATGAAACAAACTGAGGCAGAATTCTCCACTGATTTCTGAGAAGATCCTCCCACACTTTCCAGTAGGGGTGTGGAGCACAGCAGCCTTTCATGGGGCCCTTTACCTCTCACCAGAGGTGTGATTTTGGGTTGCCCCTTCATCCTTGACCCTGAATGCCAGGGGCTAACACTGAAGATCAAAGACACCCCATGAAGACACAGCCCGGCCACTGTTGGAGGCATGCAGTGGGATTCCCAGGTCTCCTGCCCACCCAATGCAACAGAACCTCACAGCAGCCAGCACAGAAAACATTGCTTTATTAACTGAATTCGCCAACACACAAGGAGTGCAGTGGGCTCCTTAGACATAGACCCTGGTGGGGGCCGCAATCCAGAAGCCCCAGTGAGTGAGCAGGACAGGACAGGGCCGGAAACTATGCAGCAGCAGCAGGAGCAGCAGCAGCAACACAATCATGCAGGGCACAGTGGGCACTGGCCACGCGCGGGTGACCGGACATTCTATTGCTCGTTAAGGGTTGCGAACAAGGACAATGTACAAAAAGGAGAAATAGGTCTTTGCGGTAATGAAAAATACATTTTTCTCTACAAAGGAATCTTCTCTAATACAAGAAAATAAATATTGCAACATAAGCCAAAAATAATTTAAAATTGCTCTTTTCAATATATTTTCAATATTTCTCTTGTATATTAACAAATGGCACATCACTTTCTTTGAAACAAAGACAGAAGGTGTCTCCTCCTGTGACATTCATATCACCCTCCCCACCGCCACCCCCAAATGATTTGGATGGAGCACAAGTCTGTGTCCGCGAGGGAAGGCGGCAGGAAGGGCCTTAAAGAACAACCAAAAGTCCCCGACTCCAACACCTCTGGCTCTTTGGCCAATGTGGCCAGCTAGGCCAAGGGCGCGGGAGAGTAGCCTCAAGGACCTTACTACAGAGATCACATATTGTTCTGCGGAGCTTCAGGCGGGAGCACAGGTTGGCCATATGTGGCAATGGCGGGGAAACCCTGTCTAACCTGCTGCCGAGGTTCCTGTAGAATCAGACAGTTGACTCTTTAAGAAACCCTAGCAAGTCCCACAGGGTGTCCGCGTATGCTCACGTATGTGCACAGTGCTCTGCTGTTCACACACACACACACACACACACTCGCACGCACGCACACACACATACTCACTCACTCAGAGTCCAACACTGATGCCCAGGAACCTGGGTGGCTGGTTTCTCCAACGAACCTGTGGCCCATCCACTGCAGATTCTCACACCATGTACGAAGTCAGAGCCCATTTAATAAAGTAAATGAGCATCCTGTCTTTTCCTTTACTTGTTTCAAAACACACCTAATGATACACAAAAAATACTTTCCTTGCACGTTAGCCTGTGTCCTGTGGCGAGAGGGAATGACGTGGAAGGCAGCCAGGGCTGGTGGGAAGGGGACGATAGCCAGAATGAGTTAAAGAGCCTTTTCTGCCTCCCTAAGGAGGGGTAGTGGATGCGGGCAAGGGAACTGCCTCTGGCCTGAAAATGGTGCCTTGGTCTTAGTGTGGCAAAGCCATCTACACCATGGACAGTGGCTTGGGAGGAGCTAAGGGGAGAGAGAGGCTAATGGGGCATTCTCATCCTCCCAGCGGCCTGACACCTCAAAGGTGGAGACAGCTGCCTGAGAGAGACTGCCTTAGGGCTTGGTCTAGTGAAGGAGCCCTCTCGCCAGCCATAGTAACAGACAACTGGGCTTCGTGGCAGGCAGGACCTAGTGGACGGATCGTGTCCAAAGCAGGTGCCAACTGCCAAGAGGCCCAGAACCCAGAGGTCAAAATAAAGAGGCTCTCTGAAGCGCCTCTCTTGCCTGCCCAGCCCTGGCCCTGGGGAAAGAGCGCCAGAGGCCCAGGCAAAGGGGTGGGATGTACCCCACTCGTCACTAATGTCTACCAGCAGCGCCCAGCCCCTGCCCTGGGGTGGAACAGAGTGGTCAGGGCTGTGCCCTCCCTCGCCCTACAGTGTTTGGTTGTTCTTTAAGACCCCATGCCCTTTGCGTCCCAAAGGTCAGACCACCAGGCAATCCAGCAGACGAGGTTGCGACCCGAAGTGACTCAAAGCACAGGGTTAAGGAAGGTCTGTTCAAAGGCAGTAAACAAGAGACTGGGGTGGGGTGCTGACGCCAACACTGCATTGTCACTACTACCAAGATGGGCAGGCAGACTAAGTCTAGGTGGTAGCCGATGCCATCCCGAGGCCCAGTATCCTTGGAGTCCACCCCACGCCCTCGGAGTCCATTGGAATCAGACATGTTTGTCCAATCCACCAAACTGAAGTCATTATCTTTGTTTCTGATTTTGCTCAAACTCACCGTCGTACCTTGATAGTTTTGGAGTCGAGGTGGGTGAAGGTCCCGTGTATTTGCTCTTTGTGTATCTGTGCGGTGGCGATGGGGGAACCACGCTGGATTCGCAGTCAGGATTCTCCCTCCCCAAAGGGGGGAGTCCTCAGAGTTTAGGACCACACTCACAGCGGCCCAGCCCAGGGACCATAAATCAACAGCAGCAGCAGCGGCAGGCAGCGGTCTCCTCCTCCGAGGCCTTGGGCACTTTTCTGTAGGTGTGTGCAACAACCAAGTCTCGGAACTCTGTTGCGTTGCTAACCAACTCCTTTGAAACGGAAGTTCAAGTTGACAGTTGTCAGGTCCGGGCTGTGCTGTGTATTATGGTCAAAATATTCTTTGGCATTCTCAGGATGATTCGACTGGTTCACTGGACTTTTGCAAGGTTCTGGTTGGAGAAGTTCTGGCTTTACCAGTGGTGGAAGTGACCCAAGAGTAATTCGTAAAAGAAAAAAAATCCAAATGTTTTCACGGAATTCCTTTGTTCCCTGAGCTATCACCCTGGGGCCACTCCATCAAAACTCTTCAGAACTACCTGGGGACTTGGAGGAGGAGGGATTGAAGAGGGGTAGGGAAGAGGGTACGTCAAGGAGGGAAAAGGGGGTTAAGGCGCCAAGGGACAAAGGGACACAGGAAGATCCAGCAATACTTCAACCAGCCCCAGCAGGCCAGCAGTGGCCTGCCCTGGGCCCCGGGATCCCACTACACTTGTTGGAAGGATGTTTCCAGAAGGAAACCGAAGAGGAAGCTCATCTCTTAGCAGGACTAGGAAACTTCAAAAGGCAAACGGTCTGGTCTGGCCAGCTCCATGTGGAGAGGGCAGACGGTGGCCAAGACTGGCCCCAAAGGAAGAAAGGAAGTTGAAGCCCCAGAGTGATTCTCTGCAGTGGGCTGATCTGAGCCCCAAGCCCCAGGCTGGGCACTGGCCCTCCCTTGGAGCCTTCCACCTGGACGGGTGGTTGGCTGTTTGGGGAGTCCCCTGAGTAAAAGCACAGCTCAGGAAGGATTCTGGGAACCACTTCCCAGAGCTGCTTGGGCTGGGCACTGGCAGGGACAGAGCAGCAAGGGAGGGGAGGGGGGTTGCGGGTGGGCGGGCGGGCCTCAGATGTTGTGGGCTATTCGGGAGCCAGCGGGCCCCCTGCACCCCCTCAGTGCTTTCTCATAGAAACTCGTTGTGCTTGTGACAGTGAAGAGACTGGGTATCACCCCTTATTCTTCCTTAGGGACCAGTGGAGTGCAGCAGGACACCTCCCCCACACCCAAAACAGACCCCAGTGCAATCTGGGGGGGACAAGGCGGGGCAGGCCCTGGAATGGCCCATCTGCCATGAAATAATGCCCAAACGACAGTCTGTGTCACCCAGTGGCAGTGGGCAGGAGCCCTGAGCTCTCCCTCACCTTGTCTACATCAAGCCAGAAGCCCAGCGATGTTGCGTGGGCTGGGACAGGGTGGCACATAGAACCTGGCATAGCCCCTGGCCAGGGCCACGGGAGGAATCCTAATGTCCTAGGCCAGCACAGAGGAAAGACAACGGAGTGGAATTCAGAACTCTCTCTATATTAAAAATAAAACCACGACAGAGTGGTGGGTCTGGGACACTCAGCAGTTGGAAATGGCAGTTGTGATTGGGCTGAGACCCTGTGGGGGGACCAGGGCAGGGCCCCGGTGAGTTAGGAGGCCAGTACCCCCATGCGAACCACCTCCTCTGCTCCTGCCTCTAAATCAGAGTCGCTCATCTCCTCATCAGAGAAGTAGCCGTCAGCCTCGGTGTCGAAGTGCAGGCTGACCTTTGGCCTCTCGGTCACAGCAGATGACAGTCCCGTCCCAGCGTCAGACCTAGTGCTTGGAGGTTTCCGACTGACCTTGATCTCTCGGGATGGCCGGAGCCTGCCCAAGGGCTTGGGACTCACTGTAGGGCCAGGCACTTGGACATTCAAGTCGGAAGCCACGAGGGCTGTCTCGTCCAGGGTCTCGGAGGCCAGCGGTGGGGGGCTTTCCAGTGCTGCTAGGACAGGACAGTCCCCAGCTGGAGGGCTGGACGGCAAATGAGAAGAGGTCCTCCGTGGTGGCTTTCTGGCGGGTGGTCCTTGCGTGCCCTTGCCACTGCCAGCATCCTGCGCCCAGGGCTTCTTCGGTGGCTTGTCTGGAGTGGTCCGTGCGCTGGGCCCATCCTGAAGCGGGGGTGGTTTCTTTTTGGCAGGCAGGCGAGTGCGGCCTCGGGCCTTCCTGGCAGGGTCACCAGGCCGCAGTGAGGGGTCCCTCATGAAGCTGAGTAGCGTCTCCTCATCCTGCAGCAATTCCTCGGAGAGCAGACCCGGAGCGGGATCCTCCCGGTGCCCACTGTTCAAAGACCACTCGCTCATGGCCATGTCTTCCGCCGTGATGTGCACCGACTGTGCCAACCAGCTATTGAAGAAAGTGCCGTCGATGGGGAACGAGGTGGAAAGACCTGACGGGGGCGAGAACAAAAGCAGGTGTGTATCACCCTTTCGGGTAGCCCAAGACAACCAACCCACCCAGGCAAGACACCTGGTTCTGTCTACCCCTCCCACCAAGGCCACCGAAGAGCGGGGCCAGACACTGTCCCTGCTCGCCAGGGTGACCAACCCCAGGACTGGCTTTGCAAATTGTGTAGCAGAGCAGAGAGGAAGGGAAATGGTGAATTCCTTGCTCAAAGGCTAAGAATTTCAAAGTGGGAAGAGCAGAGAGGCCACCAGGGGGCACTGCGTCTTTACAGGCTGTTCCTCCAGCGGCTTGGAGGAAAGCACCTGTCAGAGATGTCTCCCTGAGACAGGGTGGCCAGGATCAGTTTCAGCTCTGGTCTATTGTGACAGGGACTAGGGGGTCTGCTGTCACTTCTCCTGGTCTCTGGGTGGCTCAAGAAAGGTTGACTGGGGTTGAGCAAACAGCCCGTGTGTGTGTGTGTGGGGGGGGGATGGTGGTGGAGGTGGAACAGGGAGGGACAGACTTCTTGGGGTCTTCCCCTCCCACCACTGGGCTGATTTCTAGGGACCTCTGGGAGGATCCAGCATTCTGGCCAGGGCAGCTCCTGAGCTGACAGAACTATCTCCATCCAGCTAGAAGTCTTGGGATCTCAGGTGAAGGGAGGCTGCGATGGTGTGGGCACCGGCCTAAGTGGCTCTTCTGAGGCGGCCAACTCTGCTTCATGCCGCTGGCCTCCTATGGGGTGAAGCTGAAAGAGCCGGTGCATGCCAGCTCACAAGGGCCCTTCACTTACCCAGCTGCCCCAGGACAGATTCAGGCCCAGCCTTTATTTTCTCTTTCTTCTCGGGGCTGCTGCCCTTGGGACCTTCTCGGCCTTTTCTCTTCGAGTCACTCCTCTTGCCCTTTGTTCGTCTCCCAGGTGGCTCTGGGTTAGAGAAAGAGAGTTAAACCTGAGAGGCAGCCCAGCGGTCCTCCATCAATTGTGTCTGTCCTCCTGGACACCAAGGTTACAGACAGGGTGTCAGACACAGGCAGAGCTGGAGGAGAACAAACTGCCCACGGCTCTAGGAAGGCCTTGGAGTAGGCACAGGAAGTCCTTGGCTTGGACTTTAGTATGATCTACGAAATGGACAGTCCTTGCTGAGTCCTGCGGGGTGACAACAATGACTGGATGTTCTATGGACAGAGTAGGACCAGGAGCTGGACACAGGGCAGAAGAGCATCACCTGGGGCTAAGAGGCTTAGTTTCGGGGCTGACACCACAGCCAAACGCCTCTTAACCTGCTTCTGTGGTGACACAGAGGTTCCAGTTTTGTATCTTGACGCTCGCGTCCCCTTGGTCTACCAAAGAAGGTCCCCAGTTCCTCAGCAGAAGCAGAAGGGTTTCCCGAACACTGTTTTAAATGGGTGCAAGTCGTGTCCTGAGATGTTCTCACCCTGAGAGCCTTTAGCTAGACCCCAGTTTCCTTGCCTGTTACACGATCCCCAGGCATGAGACCTCCCATGTCTCACCCTGGTCCCCACAGCCTCCTCTAGGCACCGTTCCTCCCCTAGGTTCATCCATTTCAAGCAGGGGTAAAGCAGTCTCCTATGAAGAGGCACTGCACTGAATAATGGTGCTTTCTCCTACCCAGGACAAGGAGCTGCAGCATCTCCAGACCTTAGGTTGGGGTGCAGACACTCTGGCGTGTAGGATTCTGTGCTCCAAGGCACTACTCCTCCTTGCTAATCTTAGCTTCCTTGAACACAAGGACTTTGTACTGGCTTTGGGAGTTCTCAGGAAGACACATGTGTGGCCTCCTCCAAGTGCTGTGGTGTCCTCCTCAATACATGTCCCCGAACCACCACTGACCGCACATCCTGGGACACTTTACTTTCTCGCTCCAGAGAGCAAACTGTAAGCAGGCTAGAAAGGTCTGGAGGCTACAGAGCAGACAATTCTACAAGCCCATGACCTGCTCTGACCTCTGTAAAACACCACAGTAATTTCCTTTCTTTTTTCCTTTGATTATGCTGGGTTTAATTCCCAGCACTCATAGGTGGCTCATGACCATCTTTAGCTCTAGTCCCAGGAGATCTGACACCCCCTTTAACATCCATAGGCACCAGGGATACAGGCAGGGCAGGTACAGATATGCAGCCAAAACATTCACACACATAATAAATATAGGTAAGAAAATGGTTCTTAGCCAGGCAGCTGCGCATGCCTTTAATTCCATCCCTCAGGAGGCAGAGGCAGGAGAATCTCTTGAATTCAACGCCTGCCTGGTCGACAGATAGCCAGGGCTATATAGAGAAACCCTGTCTCATAAAACAAGCAACAAAGAAAATGGTTCTTATATAGTCAGGGATGGTCTTGAACTTACTACGTGGTTGTGGATGACCTGAAACTCCTGATCCTTTGGCCTCTACCTCCCTAGTGCTAGGATTACAGATGTGCGCCAGAACAAACATCTGGTTCTATGCAGTGCTGAGGATCAAACCCAGGACTTCATGCATGTTAGGCAAGGGCCCTATCAAGTAAGCTATGCGCCCAGCCACTCAGAGACCAGAAGAGGGCGCTGGATCCCCTGGAACTGGAGGAACAGACAGTTGTGAGCCAGCAATTGAGCACATCTTCTGGAAGAACAGCCAGTGCTCTTAATCCCTGAGTCATCTATCTCTCCAACTCTTTTTTTCTTTTTAATTTAAATTTTCTTTCTTTTCTTTTCTTTTTTTTTTTTTTTTTAAAGAAAGGAGCTCAGTATGCAGCCCAGGCTAACCCTGAACTCAAAATCCTCTGGTTTCAACCTCTTGCGCACTGGGTTCACAGGTATGTTCCATCACATACTTGGCTTCCACGAATGCTGTAACCCCAAAGGCTAAAGGGAACAACTCAGCTGCTGGCAGAGAAGGGGGCAGCACTCCCTCTAATGGCACCCAGCAGCTCTCCTCCTCTTCCACTCAAGCCCCAGAATGACCCACAGGCCGAGTGGGCAGGGGCAGTCCACACCTCCAAAGCTGTCTACCCGGTCATTTCTGCTGCACATGTTCAATATTTGCGTGTGATGGCATGTGTATGTGGGGTGCTAAGCATGTCTTCCTTAACGTGTCCAGAGTCCGTAACTAACCAATGCAATCAACATCAAGACCTTTGCCCCTGATTTCTAGATTTGGATAAATGAATGTTATACCCAGAGAACGAAAGAGGACAAAGAAAATACAGCTGATTGGAGCCTCAATCTCATCACGCAAAACCAGAGAGAAGAAACACACGGCCTCATCTCTGCGCAGCTGCCTCCCTGCGGACTGACCCCCAGGCACGCTGGGATTCAGGGAAGCTGGCCAGCTCCTGCCTATCTTGAGCCCAGCAGAGCCAGGAAAACTGTGGATCTGCACCTGTCCTTATGCAAGCAAAGCCACTGTTGATAGAACTGGGCTGTCCCAGGGAGCCAGTGGTGCCGGAGGGAAGCTTGAAAGCCACAGCTCCAACTCTGGCTCCTTGCCTACTCACACAACCAGGGCCTTGACAGGTTCCCTTATGGGTCTGATGACTGCAATGGAGGAGGGAAGGCGCCGCACCTACCTCGACACAGGTCTTGCTCCATAAGCTTCATCTGCAGGTGGAATATCTGCTCCTGGAGCTTGCAGATGGTATGCTTCGTTCTCTCGCGCCTCGTCACCATGTAGCACAGGTTCCTAACCTGAAGAGACGGAAGAGAGGTTTCTCACCATCTCAGACGGGCCACCCCAAGGAGCCTCGTTGCTGGAGAAGGCAGTGTTTCCGGATGTGGGCCAACCGCTGCTACCTCCCGTCTGCCCAAGACATTTGAGAATTCACTACCACACCCTGAGTGTGCAGGGAGTATCTGGTCTCTCCATCACGTACCTTTCCCAGCAAAGCAACTCCTCAGAGACAAGCATCACTGTAAATCCCAGCACCCGCCCCAAGGTACCAGAGGCACTGTACTTTCAAATGAGCACAATCTGGCAGAATAGCTTTCCCAAGTCTACCTGCTACCCCAGGACCTGAGCCAGGCCCCTGCCACTTCCACCAATGCTCATATATCCGCAGAGACACGATGCCTTATTTTATAAAGGACAGCAACCTCTTACAACCTCTTAACTCTCTCAGGCTGGCAGAGTCCCTACAGCAGGCTCTGAAGTCTACAGGACAGGGACACATTCTTCAGGCTATCTGGAAGCATCTAAGGTCAACCTGTCAGTGCCCCCCCCCCCGTTTTCTCACACACTTCTCAGGCTGCTGAGGCAAGGATTCAGCCCTTGAGACACTCCCTTGGTCTGGCATTTCCTTTGGGTTTATATGGAGCTTTCCAGAAACAGGGACAGCTGTTTTTGACCACAGCTGTTCAACCTGAATCCTATTCCCACCGAGGTCTTCCTCCATCTAGTCCCACGTTGGTCTTCAGGTCTGACTTAGTTAAGTCTCTCTGTCCTTAAGCTGCCTGGGGTGGCCTTTAATTCAAACTCCTCCTTCTTGGCATGAACTCCTCCTAGTTCAAGGGAGCATGGGCAGATCTCTGTTGCGTATGGCTTTCCCCCTTTCCTTTCTGAGACTAGTTGTGAAAAGGATTCTAGAAGATCCAATCAGCCTACAAGCATCAACAGGATGGATTCAGTACGGACTCTCCTGGGATTTTCCATGTGTGTACCCCCAATCTGCACTGTGCACACCAGGCCACCACGGTCCACCCATCACTGACCCCAGTTTTACCAATTCCCATGTTCAGTCCCTTCCTCAAGGAACAGCCCTCGACTTTGACCACTTGGTGCCCGCCTTGGACCCTCCTACCATGGCCCACCTTCCAACCAGCCTCCTCTCCACAATCCTGCACACCAGCCTGGCTCTGTACCTATTGTTTGGGAGGAATTTGTTGAAAGCAACATGGTCTTTCCAGAGCAGAGGAGCTCCCTGACCTAGGACTAGAGGGTAGCAAGGCTTCCTGTATAAAGGGACAGCTAACCCCAGCAGGAGGCCTAGCTAGGCCTTGTGGTGACAGTGTCACGGGGGTGGGGAGAGGCAAAGCCAACCAGCAGGGGGTAGGGGTGGGGAGCAGGCTCTGGAGGTACTCTATTGGGCCCAGGACAGTTGTAGAAGTCATGCCATGACTCGGTCTCGCCTCCACCCACAACTGACCCATCAGTATGTTTACACAGTCTGTCCTGGTGACTGACACCATCTCCCTTCACAGCCTGGTTCTGCCCATCCCCCAGCCTTTCACAGGGACAGTAAAGCCATCCCTCAGCAACGCTCTTGAAATGCAAATCAGACCACTTCCTGGCGGACTTACACCTTCTAGGGCCTCTATATGGGTTGAATTCCCCAAGATTTCCTGCTGGGAACCTCAGAATGGGACCTAAGGGCTGGGAAGATAAAATTAGCTAAGATGAAGTCATCCTGGGTTAGGGTGGGCCCTTTCGTCAATTGACTGGTGTCCTTAGACAAGGCTGAATGAAGACAAAGGGCCAGAGGATGGAGTGGTGACAGAGGTAGAGAATGGAGTGACTGTCCACCAGCCAAGTGCTGCTCAGGATTTTGGCAAGAGACCCCAATCTAGGGACTGACAAGGAGGAAAATGGCAGGGTCCAAAAATGACAGGATCCACCTCCCACTGGTCCTCTCCGTCCCTCAGAGGGCAACAGGGGTGGGGCTCCCACAGGCTCCTGAGCGCCCCTGCCACCCTCCTGGCTCCCACACAAGGTCCGTTCAGCCTCTGGAAGAACTTGTGTAGCCAGAACCACAATCGCGTCCCTGCAGGGCCTGACAGCCAGCGTGGTTGCTAGGGGACATGAGCTGGCATTTGCAGGGCTGATGTCCACTACTGCAATTTTTCTGTCAGCCATGAATAACTGGAGGCTGCAGCGGCTGTGCCCATCCACACAGTGCCTGCCAACGTCCAGGCCTGCGGCTGAACCGCCAGCGAAGACACCCATGCCGGAGCTCCAGGTCTCGCTCCTCTCAGGAGCCCACTCTGGGGACACAGCGCTAAACTGCTTCCGGGGACAAAAGTGACAATGAACCTGCAGTGGGCTAGGTAAGGGGCCTCATATCCCTCTAATTCCAGCACTAGGGAGGGTGAGGCAGGAGGACTGCCATGGGTCTGAGGCTAGCCTGGGCTACCGGGTGAGACCTAGCCTCAAACAGAATAAACCACACAGGCCACTGTCCTTGTGTGACCCCATGCCCAACTGGATCCTTGCTTCCATTTCTCAGAAAAGGAAACAGAAACAGTCAGAGAACTGGGGGATGGGCGGGGGAGACCAGAGTCAGTAAACGGCCAGGCCACCCAAGACCTCCAACTCCAACTCACTCCAGAAGCAGGCCTGAGCTGGCCTGGTGCCCAGGCAAAGGCGGGGCACTCTCCGCTATTGGCTCTAGGCCATGGTTGGAGACTGGGCCTGTTGGCCAGGCCACTGCCACCATGGGGCTCTGAAGAGACCACCTTCCTCTGCTTGGTGATCTTCATTGGTTTGAGTCACCAACGTGTGGTCCTGGGAGGGCCCACGGTTGGGTGTCAATGCTATCTGATAGCTGTGTTCCACCCTGAGGCCTCTGGGAAGCAATTTAGAAAAGGGGCTCCTGTCACAAGCCCCCAAGAGCTGTGATAGTGTTCCAAGTCTTCACACCTCTTCTTTAGAGGCTTAGATAGGTGTCACTCTGCCCTTGGAGCGGTCTGTGGTCGCCCTACCTGCCCTGAGCCTTTAGATCCTGACTGGTCAGCCTTGCCGGCATAGCAGGCCTCGCCAGCCTCAGACAGTAGCCCCTGCATCAGCTGACACCGGGGTGGGAGGCTGAAGGGATAAGAGGACACACTTGCTCAGGAAAATCTACACAACTGTAACAGCCAATATTGCTTTTCTCAACTCCCATTCCCACCCTCGAAGTCCAAATCCAAGGTCAAGCCCAAGGAGACTGAGGTTTCCAATCAGTTCACCCACCCCCCTGAGCCCCAGCAGCAGAACCTGCTTCCTGGGCAGGGAAGGTCTTCCTCAGGAAGTCAAGTCAGGTGGGGGCCATACCCAGGCTGACCAGCACAGACCATGAGGTAATATCTGCTAGGTCCTCTGGGACAGTGATGACCCTGGAGACCTGGAGGGTGGGGCTTTGGAGAGGCCTCAGGACAACTTCCATAGGAGCTGTGATCTCCTCGTGACAGCAGGCTGAACTGCCTGGAAAACAGAGGCTGCAATGCAACCAGCTTTCCCCTCTGGCCTGGCTGAACCATGAACATGTGATTCTTACCACACGGCCTCCTGACCTGGTGGCAGACTTAGTGGCTGTCAGGCAGTGAGGTTCCTCTCCGGCCACCAGGGCAGGGCAGATGTGCAGAATGGGGAAGCCGAGGACAATCACTGTTACTCCACACAGCACTGCACCCATCTGACAGACGGGCTCACTGAGGCACAGAGAGAAAAAGCCACTCCACACAGCACTGCACCCATCTGACAGACGGGCTCACTGAGGCACAGAGAGAAAAAGCCACTCCACACAGCACTGCACCCATCTGACAGACGGGCTCACTGAGGCACAGAGAGAAAAAGCCACTCCACACAGCACTGCACCCATCTGACAGACGGGCTCACTGAGGCACAGAGAGAAAAAGCCACTCCACACAGCACTGCACCCATCTGACAGACGGGTTCACTGAGGCACAGACAGGAAAAGCAGTCAATAACACAGTCCCTCTGAGGCTTCCAATCAGGACTGTCTCCTAACACAGCCCAGGGAGAGATGACATGTTACCTGGGCCCATGAAGGACACTATGACACGATTCTACAGTTCTCTGAACCCTAGAATTTAACGTTCAGAAAGGGAAGGCCACAGCAGCTCCTGGGATTCAGAGGGCTGGTCTACGGATCCAGACATTGTTCACCTCCCTCAGCCCCACAGGTACCATCAGGGCCCAAGCCACACCTCTATCCTGTATCCTAGAATGAAGACGGACGTGTTTGTATCTCTCTCTCTCTCTCTCTCTCTCTCTCTCTCTCTCTCTTGGCCTGGAACACCTCTGTGGGGGAATGCCTGATGTTAGGCGTCACCTTGTTCCCTGTGCTCTAGTGCTCTGTCCGGCAGTCCGTGGAGTCACATCCACCATTCACCCCTGCCCGCCCAAGTCCGGCCAGGACAAGCTTGCCTGGTAACTGGACAATTCCAGTTCTCAATGCCTCAAGACAGAGACGTCCCGGGTAATACTGACTCCTCTGGTCCTAGTCACCTTTCACAGAGGTCAGAGTGGGACTAAAGGCAGTGGTTACTAGAATCCTTCCCTCCTGTCCCCATAGGCCACCTTCACCAAGGCCTGGGAAAAGGCTGGAACAAGAGAGACTCAGAAGTCGGGTGGTGGCAGCGCACGCCTTTAATCTCAGCACTCAGGAGGCAGAGATCAAGGCCAGCCTGGTCTACAGAGCATGTTCCAGGACAGCCAGGGGTGTTACACAGATAAACCCTGTCTCAAACCCCCGCTCCGAGAGAGAGAGAGAGAGAGAGAGAGAGAGAGAGAGAGAGAGAGAGAGAGAGAGCCAAAGACCAAGAGTCTGCAGAATCGGTCTGTGAAACACCATCATCCCATATTGTCTTCTAATCCTGGCAGCCTTCCTGCCCGAGCCCTGACTGCTCCAGGCAGGGCACATGGAGTCTTAGCCAAGGTCTCAGGCAAAGCCTCTGACCCACCGGGGCCACTTACCCTCTCCAGGTCCTGCCGCAGATGGGTAAAAAGCTTCAGGCGGCGATAGAGGACATCCTGCTCCTGCTGGGCCAGGTTGTCCACCTCGTCGGTCTTGGGTGTGAGCAGTGGTTGGTTGGCATTGGCTCTCCTCTTCAGCTTCCAGTACTGGTAGATGAAGTCCACCAGCGCTTCGGCCAGGTCCAGCCGTTCGGCCACCTCCGCCGGCTCTACCAGCTCATAGAAGTTTTCCTCTAGCTGCTGCAGCCGCTGCTTGCGTAGGGTCACCTTTTCCAGGTCCTCGACGGCCTGGCTGGGCTCCACGGGCTCAGGAGTAGGCTCATTCCGAGGGCCCCCGTCACTGTGCTCCTGGCAGAGTGACTTGAACTTGACCTCATCGTTGTCAGCTAATATAGTCCGCATTTCCAGGCCTCGGTCAAAGGCGCACGTGACGTGGAATGCCGTGATGCAGGAAGGCATGGAACACTGGAGAGGGGGGCAGGACAGGGTCAGGAATCAGAGGAGCCCCAGGAACAACGGTGGGTGCTGGGGAGAGCCTACGTAAAATGGCATGGGCTCCGACATCTCTATGTGGAAGGAGCTTTGGCAGGAAGAACCCAGGAGCCCTGGGGCAGCTGGAAAGGTAATGGAACAAATCCCAGGTACCCCGAGGGAGCCAACAACCAGAAGGTGATGACTCTCCTGGGGACAAGATGCCCTGTGCTGTGGGAAAAAATTACTTTATGTCCGCTGAAGAGGGTGAGGCCTTCTTTATTACATTGCCATTGAAGCCAGGAGTCTGCCCCAGTTCTGCTCTCTAGGAGCAGCTGGACCCCTCCCTTCTCTTGTCCAATCAAATGGTGGGTGGACCACGCCTCCCAGCCTTGGATGGGGACTGGACCACTGGAACCAGTTCGTCAAGAGTATACCCAAAGTAGGTACCACTGTCACAGTGTCTAGAGTCCGCCTGGAGGGCTGATAAATGGGGTGGAGGCCTATTTGCAAGATCAACTGTGTTCCTGGGGGAGATGAGAGGGATAAAGGAGGCCTTCCACCCCCATAGCATAGACCAGAAGGACCACAAACCCTGCTTTGTGAGAAAAGCAAACCCACAGCTCCCTCCAACATCTGAAAACCTTGGGTTATCCTAATGATCACCAAGAAGAGAGCAATCATCACAGGTAGACCAGTAAGCCTGTCTTTTGTCAGGAAGGCCCATTTGCTGAACTGGAGAGAAATCTAGATTTCCACTCCTCTCATATGTCAGGGCTACAGTCTGAAAGGCCAATGCATTCTTCAAGTCCAGAGACACTTGCTTTCGTAGGGAAAGCAAAGTTCTTAGCATTCCACAGGTGGGGTCTGTCCCTATTCCTTGGAAGCCTGGGGACATAGGAGATGTCCCTTCCTGATTGGCGAAGAACCAAGCATGGCCCTAGCACTGAGCCTCTCAGGCCCATCAGTGGTGCAGCCACAGGGGACAAGCGGTGGTAACAACTGGGGCCTTAGTTCTCCTAGGCACATCTGTCTGATGTAAGAAGTTGGCTTGGGGTAGCAGGAAGAAGGCCACATACCTGGATACAGGTGCCCGTGCACTCTTTGCAGAGGCTGCAGGACAGGGCCCAGCGGCTGGCTGGAATATGTGAGATCTTGGTAATGGGCTCCATCTTCTCTGGACAACCAATGCTGACCTGGGCAGAATACATGCAGCTGCATCAGTGCCTAGTGGGAAGCTGTCTGTTGTAGCCAGAGAGCACGCAGACAGAGCCGTGGTTGAGCTCCCAGGTCCCAAGTCCTCCCTTACTCCACAACGGGCAGAGTTTGAGGTCTGGGTTCCCTACCCTGGCTCACTTGGATCTAGCCCCAGAGTGTGTATGTGTAAGAGTGTAGCTGGCTAGAAGTATGTCCCTGGGAGAGCAGGCTCTGAGACAGGTACACGCGTGTCTGTGTATGTTCATGACCCAGCACAGGTGTGGAGGTCAGTGGACAACTTGCAGGAGTCAGTCCTCTCCTTCCCCATGTAGGTCCCGGGGATTGAACTTAGGCCGTCAGGCTTGGCAGCAAGCACCTTTACGCTGAGCCATTTCACCAGCCCCGGAGGATGGGGTTCTTAATAGGTCAGCCCGTCTCTGTTGTAACCAGGAGAGAGGGAACTAAGCGGTAGTCCTGGCTTCCAGATGCAAATCCGACACAAACAACCACTACCCCAAGAATGGCAAGGTGGACCTCAGTGGTTTGGAACCTCTGGACTGAGAACCAGGAAGGGAAGAGCCACATGCTAACAGGGTCTCCTAGCTTGCTACTAGGTACCGTCAGCAATGCACAGGTGTTGCAATACAAAAGAGCTGATCAAAACCCTTGTGGATTTTAGCATCTCTCGTGTTAAAGAAATGGATGGTTACTGTGGACCCGGCCTGATGTCCAAGGCCCTCCCACGTGACCCCAGCCTCTGCACCCCAATCCCAGCCAGAGGGCAGGCCCACTCACTACCTGACTCCCGGCTGTTACCCTCTAGACCAGGAGATTATCTGTGTACCCCTGCTTGGTTTTGAGACAGGACGTCATATAACCCAGGTGAGCATCAAACTCAAGATGCAGCTAGCTGATAATCTTGAGCCCATCACCTTCCACCTCCATCTTCCAAGTGCTGGATTTGCAGGCATATGCCAACAAGTCTGGGTTCACTCTGATTTTAACCAAAGCCTTCTTTCGATGGATCTCATAATCTGAGTCCTTCCTGTTTGACTGAAGTCTGGACCTCAAATCATCCCTCCTGAATGTCCAGGAGCTGGTCACTTGACTTCCCAGTAGACATTGCACCTAACCTAAGACCAGGTCCACAGACAATATTCCTGGTTATTCCCAAACCTGTCACTGAGCCTTCACGGGAGCCCAGCAGCCCTTTCTTTTCCTATACGCTCACCTAAATTCTGCCAGGTCCATCCCGAGCTCTCCACACCCCTTCCCCATGTTCTAGTCGCTGAAATCTTCTAGCTCCCATGCTAGATACACACCTCGGGAATCCACAGGGCACAGCTAACATGCACCCACTTGGTCCCACTTCTGGTGGGCTTCAAGGCTCCTCCTCGCTTGGGGCAGAGCAGGCACTTGGGCTGGACTCCCAGGGCACACGTCCGGCACAGCCAGCTGCCCGTAGGCACCTTGAGGATCCCGTAGCATGCCTGGGAAGAGAGCAGGTGGTCATGGGTCAGGGGCATTGGCAAACTGTCTATGTCTGGTCAGCAACTTGCCAGTGGTGCCAGCTCTGTCTCCAGGCAACAATGGGCAGCCGAGTGTACCTGAGGGTGTCCTCATGCTCTGGTAGAAAGGTGGGGGCTGCTCTCTGCTGAAGACCTGTGTAGCCACAAGTTCCTAACCAGCTTGGGCTATAGGGAAAACCTCAACTGCTTCCTAAATTGACCACTCCCCACTTCTCCTGTTATGCCACAGTGTAGGAGAGACACATGGACCCAAGAGCTGCTGCGTAGCTCAAGTCCCTGCTCCCCAGCTCCCCAGGATCTGTTTAGTTCAGCTGTAGTGGGAACATGTGCCTCAAAGCTGGGGGCCAGAGTGGGTCCCCTGGCTACAAATCTGGGAACAAGGCTACAGATACAAAGGACCTAGACCTCAGGACCTGAGCTTGAGAAAGGGAGAGCTACAGGTTGGAGAGATGGCTCAGCAGTTAAGAAGGTTTGCTGCTCTTGCAGAGGATCCAAATTCAGTTTCCAGCACCCACACTGTGACTGACAACCATATTTAACTCCAATTCAAGGGGTTCAATCTCCTCAGGTACGCGTTGGGGAATATTATTTTGAGGTGTGTGACTAACTTACTCTGCATTTGTTTAACTCTGTGAATTTGTGTTGCTGTGTCTGTCTAAAACACCTGATAGTCCTAATAAAGGGATGAACAGCCAATAGCGAGGCAGGAGCAAGGACAGGTGGGGCTGGCAGGCAGAGAGAATAAAGAGAGGAAAACAAGAGCACAAGGAGAGGAAGACACCGGGGGCAGCCACCCAGCTACACAGCAAGCCATGGAGCAAGAAGGAAAGAAAGGTATACAGGCTAGAGAAAGATAAAAGCCCAGAGGCAAAAGGTAGTCAGGATAATTTAAGAACAGCTGGCAAGGAACAAGCCAAGCTAAGGCCGAACATTTATAAGTAATAATGAGACTCCATGTGTGTGATTTACTTGGGAGCTAGCTGGGTGGCAGGCGCCCCAAAAACCAAAAGAGTAAAACATCCCACAATAGGCACACACCTAATTCATTCACATACACGATGCAAAACACCCTACACATACAATAATAAAACGATTTTTAAGAAATAAAGGAAGGATAACTGTGGGCTGGGGAGATGGCCTGGCAGTTAAGAGGGGACAGAATATGGCAGGACACAGGCTACATATGAAGGCCGAAGGGCAGTTTTGTGAGTCGGTTCAATCCTTCCACCTTATATGGGTACTGAACTCACGTCACCAAGCTTCCGAGTAAGTGTCTTTACCCACTGAGCCACCTCACAAGCTTAGCCCTATTATCTTCCAGTAAGCAAATAACTTACCATAAACAATTTGCTTTTTGGGGGGCGCCTGGGGTAGTACTGGGGATGAATATCAGGCAAGCACCCTACCAGAAGGTCATACTTGCATCTCTGCTCTGACTGTTCCCATTTGTTTACAGTTTACAAAACAGAGCCCCCAGAGAAGCCAGGAACTTTCCCCGGAGCCTCCTGAGCTGTGAAGGCAGAACCACGCTTTGAAATCAGGCAGCTTGGCTCTCTCTCCATCACTACCTGAGGCCACTGTCCCTCTGCAAGGTCAGGATGTGAGGAGCTGGGGACAGTTTTCTGAGGGGAAGACCCGAGAAAGACACAGAGAAGAAGACAGACTCCCCAAAGGACCCTTGCTTAGGTCTGGCTAGCAGGACTGAGCCAAGGAGGCCCCGGATGTCCCAGGTACTGCCAGGCATTTGTGTTACTAACTTCTCTGTCTCTAGTCCTCCTTAGGGCTGTTGGTCCACAGTGCGCATGCTCCTATAACCAACTCAACCAGCGTCATCAGGGCTCAGGGAGAGGGCGACAGGGTCCACCCACCTGGTGCACACAGACGTTGCACTTGTCACAGAAGACCATCTCGTTGCCGTCCTCGCCTTCAGGGGAGCGGCACACGTCACAGACGACGTCCTCATCGTACTCGATGCCCAGCCCCTCCTGTGTCTCGATGGCCTGGGCCATATTCTGGTGGCACAGTGTCTCCAGCTCCTCAAGGACGCGCTCTAGTGTGAGCTCATCCAGCTCGGGCCTCTCTGCGGGCGGGACAGCAGAGGACACCATTAGCAGTTTAGCAGGCTTTGCGGCAATCAGGGCAAAGGTATCCGTGGTGTTAGGGAGAAGGCTCCGTCCAGCCATCTACAGTATGACTGCGGCCTCAGCTCCATCAAGGACAAATGGACCATCTAATCCCAAAGGTTCCTGCCCATCACGGCTGCTTCACTGTCTACTCGGAGGGCCCGTGACCACTCCCTCCCACTGTATGGGAACAATGAAGGGTGTCTGTGGGATGTAGCTGGCTTCATGAGAGATCCGCTCCTTACACTGTGTGTATATTATCTGTGTCCACTCAGACAGTGGCCAGGCTGATCTTCCCCGGGGACATGTCAATGGGCTTCATCCAGGAAGCTTCACGCCCATTAACACTGTTTCTACCAGCACGCTAACTTCACGTGTCATTGAGCCCTGTGAATTACTTCTTACTCTTACCTCTGCCTGACAACTGTAGATACCCGGGAGACAGAGACAACAAAAGACACACCACACAGTAAAGCTGTAAGGATGTCCCCCAGTCACAGCCACTGCGTCTCTGGAGGTGTAGATGCTATCCAGGGCTGGGAAGAAGACGATACCTGCTGGTTGTGATCATACACCCGGTGCGGAAGGATCACCTACCCATCTCCTTGAGTTCTGAGTTGAGGAGTTCCAACCAGTAAGCATCGATCTCATCCAGGTCGTAGCGGCTGCCTCCTGGCCAGTCAGGATGGGCACCCTCACCAAGTGTGGGGCTGTCTGGGGACACCTGTGTAGGGGGACCTTTCAGTGGTGGCAGGAGCCTGTGAAGCCAAAAGAGGGAGCGGTAAAGGGAGGGGCCTTAGCTGGTTCTCCTCAGTCAACCTGGCTGAGGAACTGGGGACCCCAGGGAAGACATGAGACGCTGATGCCCCACGAGGCCCGCCCCTTGTATCCATCCCCTCTTTCCATTTCTTTCTATGTTGCCAGTTTGCCTTATAGACTCCATTAACTATGCATCTACAGGAATAGCAGACCCTAAGGGCCATAAAGCAGAGTGAGGTCCATGTGGGAATGACATCTGCCCTGCCCAGTCAGGGCTATTCCCACCCTGGACCAGCCCCTGCCTGGGGCTCCAGGTGTCCCAAGTGCCATCCTGGGCAATGCCTTGTGCCAACTACTTGGGGACAAGTGAGATAGAGCCAACTGGACTCTAGACATTTTGGCATACTTTTCCAGGCTAGGACCAAAGACTGTCTCCATGGCTTTATAACGCCCAGCCCCTCCTCACCAACAGCCTAGAGGTGTCATGGTTTTAAGTTAAAATGAGTTTGTCTGCTTTTCTCAGAAGTTGAATCTCTGTACGGTTCCACTGTACAGCCCAGGAAAGGGCTTTCTGGATTGAAGGTCTCTTGCCACAGTGAAATGCTAACCACACACCTTGACCCTCCCCAGGGACCACATAGGCATCCTGCTTCTTACTGCTTCAGCCTGCCTCCCTAAACAACCAAACTCGCAACACCAGATCAGCTTTGCCTCCGGGTCAGGGACCTGTTACAAGCACCAAAGCTCCATCTGACTGGGTCCCCAAACAGAATCCCACTAACACAATCTACCTTAGGTACTTGGTAAAAAAGAAAGCACTTGGCAAAGTGCTGGGTAGCGAGGGAGGTGGGCTGGTGTGTGTGTGCGTGCATGTGTGTGTGTGTGTGTGTGTGTGAGAGAGAGAGAGAGAGAGAGAGAGAGAGAGAGAGAGAGAGAGAGAGAATGTGTTAAGATCTCTAGATGTCAACCATCCCTCTCCTCCTGAAATGGGAAGGGGCATTTCGCCTCAGATGGGTGGGGTCCTCTTCACGCATCTGTGTGCTACCCATCAGATTTTGAGCCCAGTTCAAAATGCCAGCCCTTCCCATACCCTACTGGTTGCCATGGTTATTGTCTGGAGCCTGGCCTCCATCTGGCCAGCCCTGCCAGGCCTGAGAGGCCTCACACTTGCCCGGGAGGCCTCCTGGGGTCGGAGGCAGGGCTTGCCAACGGCTGTGACTCAGCTCAGGCTGGGTAAGATGGCATGGGGACAGGACTAGAGTTTCAGGGAGGGCCCCTGGCTTCAGGAAATGCCCTGGTGTCAGCAAGGGGACAGGAAGGATGCTAGGCACAGAGAGGCAGGGGTGCAAGCAGGGGGAAGACTGTAGGCTTAGAGGTCATTAGGACCAGGGACAGGGAAGGGGCCAAAAGTTAAGAGTCAGCACCACCATCCCACTTCAGAAGCCCTCATGAGAGGCTTAAGTACCAATGATGGCAGGACCCTCCTCCCACACCAAGTAGATGATTCCAAATAGAAGCCAACACTATGCCCTCAGTCTAACCAAATGCTGCCTTTCCCAAGAAACTGTCACTCCAAATGAACATCTCTTAAAAACACAGCCTAGCATTCGGTCACACTCCAGCTTTGTGTGTGCCTGAAGCACACGCTTAATCAAGCGTCTCAGCATCTTTATCCGAACAGCCACCTACTGCGTAACACACACCAGTCACACCTGCCTGCTTCACGGGTGCCACCTGGGGAGCCAGGGCTGAGGGACACACACGAGAAAGAGCATCTCCTACCAGTCATGGACTGACCTGACCCTGAGCCACGGCCTCACCCTCAGACACAGCTGGTAGACATGGGCTGGACGGGATGGAAGAAAGTGCTAAGAGCCACAGGGGAGAGCAAAGACTCTAGCCCAGAGAAGCAGACAGACACCAGAGGTCGCGTTTGCCCTGGACCAAGTCTAAAGGGCCAGCGCAAACCCTCAGTGACAGATTTTAGTCCACAAGGTGGGCAGAATTGCCCAATGGACTGTTTGGAAGGGGCGGATAGTCGGGCTGGGACGTTTATGGGCGAGAGCCGTCAGGCTATGCTTCATGCTCTCACTCTAGGCCTCGCAGGGACAAGGGACAGCCCAGGGTTTGTCACTGTGGTCTGTCATTTCCTGGCCCGGTGGCCTACTAGGCCCCATAGGAAATTCCCCAGAATTTCCCAACTTCCTCATCTATAAAATGGGGACAGTACTATATCTACCCTATAAGTGTGATCACCAAAGGACGGGGAGAGGCTTGACTTGGGAGGCTCTCAGGGTCCCCCAAGGTAGTTGTCACAAAGGCTTGCAGGGGGCTGTGCAGTGAGCGGGGAGGCCCCCAGGCAAGTGGTAGCACTGATCGTGGGGAGACTGGGAAGCAGGGGTGTGGTTCACCTGAGGACACATTTGCCTACCTCAGTACATCTTCCCTGAGTATGGGGAGGCCGTGAATATCACTCCTGTCAGCCCAGCACGGCTGTGAGAATCGGGGCTGGAGAGATAGCTCAGGGGTTAAGAGCACTGACCACTCTTTCAAGGGACCCGGGTTCAATTCCCAGCACCCACATGGTGGTTATACCATCTATAACTCTTTTTTTTTTAAATATTTTTATTTAACTTTATTTAATGTGCATTGTTGTGAAGGTGTCAGATCCCCTGCAACTGGATCTTCAGACAGTTGTGAGCTGCCATGTGGGTGGAAGAACAGTCAGTGCTCTTAACCACAGAGCCATCTTTCCAGCCCCCCATCTGTAACTCCTAATTCCAAGAGGATCCAATACCTTCTTCTGGTCTCTGAGGGCATACACACATACCCATAAAACAAAAATAAATAAATCTTTCTCCCCCCGACGCCCCCCAAACAGAATGCTGTGGGTGTACTATATCCTTGGATATATACTAAGTTCAAGACTGGCCTGGGCATATGAGACCATGTATCATGAAAAAAAAAAAGTGGGCTACACCAACCAAATCAGATGAAGGAAGCTAGGACCGGACACCAGGAGGTCAGGACAGCAAGGCCCCCCCCTCCATGGCATCAGATAAAATTTCCCACACAGAGACCGAATGAAGCCAAGCCACTGGGAGGGGGGGTGTAGAAGCAACCGTAATAAACGGTGATGCCAGCAGACATTCCCAGAAGCACCTGTCATTGACATCAGGTGCAGAGGTCACACTCCCAGGTGACTCCAATCAGGACTTGCTTCTCTGTTTGAGCAGCTAGCCCGTCCTCTTCATCCCCCTGGCCTTGGCACATAAGGTGACAAGCTGGTGTGAGAATTCTCATGTAATCCTGAGTCCCACATCATTAGGTGACCACTGGTATCAGCATCATCCCAGTTTCACGGAGGAACAGACTGCCTCCGAGAAGTCGGGCCATAGTTCTCCTGACTGAAAAGGTCAGGGTATGAAACTTACTATACTCTTGGCCCATATTACAGGCCCCAGAAGGGATGAAGATAGTAAGAATGGATTGATTCATCGATCCACCCACCCGCCCACCCACCCACCTGTCCGTCCATCCATCCATCCACTCACCTACTCATCCATCCATCCATCCATCTGTCCGTCCATCTGTCCACCCGCCTACCCATCCACGAACCCACCCAACTACCCATTGTATACTCCCAGGCACTCCAGATGGGCCCAAGCTTCCCGACACTGGAGAGCCCTAGACTAGTTCACGTCACTGGAGGAAAGGCTTTCCCACATCCATTCCTTTAGAGTTGGTCTGCTTCTCCACTGCCTGCAGTCCTAGCACAGGGCTTGCACGAAGCAAGCTCTTCATAGATGTGGTTGCCAGGAAGCAATGGTGTCAACGTCAAAGGAACGGACAGCTGTGACCTGTGCCCCTAGCTTCATCTTTCAAAAGCCATGAAGCTGCCAACACCAGGAAGGGGCACTCACAGAAACCGCCCAACTCAGGTTAGCTGGTGGCACAAGGAGGCCAGGCCACCAGTCCCCTCAGGTTCAGAATGAAGTACTGAAGCATAGTCTGTAGTTTAAGGCAAGACCATTTGTGGTTACACCCGGGCAACAGTCTCTGCCCACAAGACCAGCAGGTTATGAAGCCCTAGAGAACTCTAACCCAGCCCTACAGGACAGACTCCTCAGCAGGTGACACCAGCGACTGCTTCCTAGGCCCCTACTGGGTGATGGGCACCAGGCTCCTCCCCGTAAGAGCTGTTTTAAAGGGTAATGACTTAGAGCAATTTTAGGCATGGCCTATTCTCATGTAAGGGACGGTCAAAGTCTGGAGATTTGCCTGGCCCGCTCTGCCTGCTGTGCACAATGGCAACGGTCGAACCCTAGCCGTATCTGTAACATCTGCTATGCACCGTTTACCACACCTCCTCCAACCACAAGGAAAGCAGCTTTCACCCTTATTCAGAAGCAAGAAAAAACGAGGCCCAGAAGATTGCATGTCTGGTTCAAGGTCCTACTGAAGGTAAAAGGCAATTTGGACCAAGGTAATCTGGCTTCAGAGGTGACTTCAAGCCCAAAGCCTCAAAGGTAACCCTACCAGTATTTCTGAACCAATGTATATGCTGTTGTTATTTTTATCTCGCAAGAGAATTAACCACTAAGAGAGACAGGCTGAGAAGGAATCCCAGAAACGGTATGTCTCTTACCTAAACCAGCCTCCCCTTCATGCCCTGCCCCGAGGGTCCTATCCTGGCCACCTGGCTCACCTCACCACAGGCTCTGGAATGGCCTCCGCTCCAGCAGGGACCTGCACACCTTTCTCCCATTCTTGTCGCCACGGGTCCGCCAGAATATAGTAGTCGTCTGGGCTGAGCTGGTACGAATCTGGGATCTTCATGGCTGTGATCAAGTCTGTCCGGAAAACCTGGCAGAGGTGAGAGGGTGAAGTCTTCATGCCGCCTCAGAGAGGCCGGTTTCACAGGTTAGGGCAGCGAGCAGATACGGCAGCAGAGAGTGGGGGCAGTGAAACGGCCAGGCGGGTATCGGACCTTGCCACCAAGCCTGGTGACCTGAGTTGATGCCCACATGGGAAAGGAGAGATTCCTGCAAATTATCCTCTGTCTTAAAGAATGGGAACAGACAACAGAGATCTAGACAATAGAGAAATTAAGACATGCCTGGCAGGTCCCTCACCAAAACGCGGTCGCCCCTTCATCCCCAGGTCTGACGGTCTTGACCTGGCCTCCTGGCTCCTGTAGCCAGCCAGACACGGACAGACAGACAGACACACACAGAGACTCCAAGAGTAGAACGGCTACCTGCAAACACAACACACTCCCCGCTACGTGAACGTTCCGGGGCTTGCCTGTGGAGGTTTAAAACTGTGCTACAGACTTGCACCCAGCGGCACAAGCGTATGTATAATATGAGGGACTGGTCCCAGGAAGGAAGACGTGGGCCTTCTAACGAAGAGTAAAGCTGGGGCCTGGCACAGCCCAATGAGAAACTTCCATGAGCTGTGACTTCCAAGTTCTCTCAGAGACACTCTGTGTCCCACCCCAGAGCTCAAGTGCCGCCCTTCACTGGTACGTGGCGGGGAAGAAGACTTTTGTCTTCGGTCATCCTTAAGCCTGTCTGGGAACTGCCACGAAGTCATGTTTTGGGGTTTCTTCTGCCACCAATCTGCTCCCTCACTAGGAAAACTGTTCTCTGCATTGTTCTGTCTGTGGCCTCTCAACTTTACCCGGAGTAACTTCTGAACTCCCTCCCAGCTGGCAACGGCAACGCCTCCTGTTTCTGCACCCCACCCACAAAATGTGGCTACGGAATACAGTGGTACCTCTAGACACCACATGACTTACTCAAGTCCCAACTTTCCCAACGGTCATCACTTGAGAATCACAAGCTAAGGACTAGCTCGAGTCAATGAGAGAAGCCACTTCAAGGGCACTGGAGGCCTAAGCCCCGCCTCCCACCCCAGCCCTTTGGCGAAGTTAACACCCCCTGTTGAAGTGTAAGTCCTGGGGCTCAGTCAGTTCACTTGGCCCTCTGGAAGCTCTTGACAAACCCCTTCAGCTGTGACCCACTGCCTGCCGGGGCCAGTTCACTGGCTGTGTGTGCCTCGCGGAATGGAGGACCATAACCACGGGAAAAGAGCTGAATGGGTTCCTCAATGGACCTAGAAGCTGCATCTCGCAGAATCTAATTAATATCTGCATCTAGCTGGAGAGGGCTCTGACTTCAAAAAAGGTCAAGTTTCCTGAAGACTCTATTTGCCAATATAATTTAATTGTTAGGACTAACACCCTAACATTTAATTAGGGTGCCAGTGTGAAAAAAAAATTAAAACCAGATTAGATTAAATGCTAATTAAACATAATATGAAATGGGTCTAGGATTTCACAGCCCTGATCATTTGCATATCTTATTAGCAAGCAGCAAGAGAGCTAAGACAAGAGTGCAAACCCAGGCGCCGGCACTTTCGGCACTTTCGAGAGGCCTCGGCAGCCTGCTTTACGCTAGTGAGGTTTTCCCCACTGGGGCTTCTGCAGACTGCGTGCTACAACCAGGATCTAGTACAACTGATACAGAGCCCCCTCAAACTCCTCAGACCCTGCAGCTCTGAACCACCCCACCCAGAATCAACCTCTGAAGAGACCGGGTGGTTAGAAACGTCCCGCTGGAACACGGCTGAGGTCCCAGTTGTCAGGAGGCAGAGGCAGAAGGACTGCCTGATTTCCAGAGTGAGGTCCAGGCCGGCCAGATCTACACGGGGAGCCTACCTCAGCATCAACCAACGGGCTGGGGATGTTAGAGAAGATGCACCACGTAAATAAAGGGTGTGGTGGAAGGTGCTTAGAACCCAGCATTGCAGGGTGAGGACAGAGGCAGGTGAGTCCATTCAAGGCTGTCTCCGTCTACAAGGTTCAAGGCCAGCATGGACTACCGGAGACCTTGTCTCAAAAATAAAGCCACCCTGCGGTTGGTTTCCTCATCCTGGCCTCTACCTTAACTCTTCCGGCCCCTGGGACCTTTACTCACGATCAGCCCTGGGACTGCAGGACAGGACCCCTTCCCCGGACCCCCGCCCCGCCCCCAGTCAGCGTCTGACCATTTCCACACACGGGAGCTGTTTGCTCTTCTTGTGTAGTGTTTCTTTCCCTCTCCCCTGTCACACGCTGTCCTGATGTCAGGTGTTCTCAGTGCCTGGTGCCGGGCACAAGGACTTTACAGAGAAGAGAGGCAAACGAGAGAGACCCTCAACCACACGGCCCTGCGTGAGGCTTCTGCGAGTGAAGCTGTGCCCCCCTCCCCCATGCATTCCTTCAGGGCCCGATGTCTTTTGGTCAGTGAGGACCCTGTGCTGCATTTGGAGTGACCAGTGTGCCAGGTCCCATTGGCAGAGAGGCAGCCCTGGCTTCAGACTCTACAGTCCTCGGAGCATGAAGGGAATCTGGGGATCAATTTGGGGTCCTTTAGCACTGTGGGCCAGGTTCTAAGACAACTCTAAGTGTTTTCCCTGTCACTAGCGAAGGGGTGATGGGACACCAGTGGCCCTGTTAGGCAGGACTCAGGAGAACTCCAAGAAATAACCCCGCCTGCATCAGTCACCCCACAATAGGTACAATGACAGTCTAAGAGTTGTGCTTGTGCGCATGTTTCAGCCGGGGATATAACTCAGTAGGTGGAGTGTGCACCTTGTACACCTACAGGCTTGGGGTCAATTCCCAGCACCACTAACACCTGTAAACTAAGCACTTGGGAGTTGGAGGCAGGAAGATTAGAAGTTCAAGGTTGGGCATAAAAGGTAGCCCAGTGAGTAAAAGCACGTTCCCACACGGGCCTGATGACCTACCTTCAATGCACAGGAGAATGAGGTGAGTGTCTCACAGAAGCTATTCTCTGACCTCCACATGCATGGGGTGGCCAGTACGGGCCTGGTGTACACACACCTGCACACACTTATACCCACAACCCACACTTCAAGGTCTTCCTCAGCTACAGTAGGCTGCATGAAAAGCTTCTGGGTTTGGAGACAGATACTTCTCACACGGGTGAAATTGGTTCCAGCTTCCAAAGCCTCCCGCTCTAGCCTCCTAGACTCCTGACTGATGGATGTGCGCTGTCACGCTCAGGAAGCGCTGTTCCTATACTCATCAGTCCTAACGAAGTCTGAGTGGTAGGTGGTGGCACCACACACCACACCTTCCGATCTCCTCAGGATGGAGATGACTGCTCAGTGCCTCTAAATCAGCGTGGAGCCAAATCAGGTGGATTACCAAGGAAGAACATGCAGATCTGATGGAGGCCTTTACCAGGGCCAAGTCCTGCAGTGACTGCCCACAGGAGGGCCTCTGTGGGAATACTGTCCACCTCACAGGCTCCACAGTCACCTAGAGCACACTGGGGATGCCTGTGAAGGATTATCTAATTAGATTTATTCAAGTGGCAGAATTTACCCATGTAAATTCTCGGGGGCCACTATTCAACAGGCTGGGGTCCCAAGTTGATGTGGGATGTCCTTCTGTATATGTGATGCCTTTATTGGTTAATGAATAAAGTTGTTTGGGCCAATGGCTTAGCAGAGCAAAGCCAGTCGGGAAATCCAAACAGAGATCTAGAGAGAAAGGAGGCGGAGTCAGGGAGATGCCATGTAGCTGACAAAGGAGACAGACGCCCCAGAACCTTTAGGCTGTGGTTTACCGGTATCATGTGATATGCAGATGAATAGAAATGGGTTAATTTAAGATTAAAAGTTAGTTAATAAGAAGCCTGAGCTAACAGGCCAAACAGTGTTGTCATTAATAGAGTTTCTGTGTGATTATCTGGGTCTGAGCAGCCAGGAAACAAACGAGCAGTCTCCGCTTACACCAGACTGAATGAGAATTGAAAGTGAGTTAGGTGTAGAGTGGTACACACAGCACTCGGGAGGCTGAGGCAGGTGATCTCTGACTTCGAGGCCGGCCTGGTCTACAGAGCAAGCTCCAGGACAGCCAGGGTTAAATAAGGAAACCGCATCTGGAAAGTGAAAAAAGAAAGTTGAAGGGGCTAAGCAGTAGCATCCGTCTGTCTTTGCTACCTTACTACAGATGCAAGGTGACAGCCACTTCCAGCACCTATGGCCAGGACATCCCCACCACAAATATTCTTTCTCCTTGAAGCTGCTTTATCAGCTTACAGCAACAGGTGTGGTGATTATCAAAGTGACCCAGGCCCTGTGGCTGCACGATTGTTCTTGTCACCCAAGCCCTTTTTAGGTCTGATATCTCCCTTGTCATATTAGGGCCGGCATGCTTCATACCTCCTCCCTCAAACTGGCCCTCCGAGGTTCTGGGAAGCTTTGCTTTGAACCAGTCTGGTTCTTGAGCTTTGTCTATACTGCCAAAGCCTCTGATGTTGGAATCACCTGGTTTTCTGGTAGATCTTCCTTGCCAGATGATGAGCTCAGTGAGGTCTGGCTGGACCAAAAGATGCTGCTCTTCAGTGGTGCCCATAGGGCCTGGCACATGCTAGGTGCTGACTCCAGACGTTTGAAGGGATCAACACCTCGGTTTTAGTTCCAGGCTTCAGTTGAGTACTCAGGGGCCTTCCCAAGTAAGGTGACCCCTGACCACCAATATGGCGGCCTGTTTCCTAACCTACATATTTTCTGTTTGAACCACCAGAGGTTAGGCTTGGAAAAAGCTTAATGATTTTCCTAAAACACCTTTGAATAATTTATGAAAACTAAATATAGAATAAAACAGACACTGATGAACAGAAGTCTTGCTGTGGCAAGAAAGTTGAGGGGCTGGAAAACAAGCAATTTTCTTAGAATATGAATGTTTACTACTTGTCTCTCTTTTGGTTGTCTTTAAAGGTCTGCTGCCTAGCAACCAAGTTCTGCCGAGCTGCCAAGGGACATCAACTATAGCTTCCTGTAACCATACAAAGGATGCTAAAGCCTTCAGACTATCAACCAGCCCAAGGGCCAGGGGTTCAAAGACTACCCTAGAGGGAACCAAACTTAAGTATGTCAACCTGGGGCTTGTGACGTGATCCTGCCGCACAGTTCCTTTCCATGAGACCATAGGTTACTTATTTTCTGTACCTTCTGCCCAGGAAAGGTTGAAAACAGGTTCCCAGGGGTATCTATGCAGTTGGAGTGACTTCCAAAATCCAATAATGACAACGGGCAACTTTCAAAGTACACGGACATCAGGCCAGGAGGCACAATGTGTGTTCTGTCGCTTGAAACATCTCACCCTGGAAACTCACTTCTCTGATTCCTTTCCTTCGGGGCTGGATGGCTGAGGAAGTCCGGTTATTTAAAGACATAATCACAAAGGGGCTGGGGATGTAGCTCAGCGGACAGAGCACTTCCTTAGCACACAGGACGCTTTGGGTTGGATCCCCAGCACTACGTGCCTGTACCCCAGCATTGGAGAGGCAGAGACACAAGCCTAAGTTCAAGACTGCCCTTGGCTATGTAGTTAAGTCTGAGGCCATCCTAGGCTACGTGAGACCATTTCAAAAAACTAAACTAAACTACATACAGAGATTTAATGTCTATCTCATGTGACAAGCCACATAAGACAGGTACCGCGTGTATCCTGTATATCTACTCTTTCTGGTGTCTATTCTGTAGCATCCTCCTCCATATCTCGCAACTTCGAAGGAAATGCTTGTGGAATGGGTAGGTAAATAAGTAAGAAGCAAAACAAAACAACGAAAACCCCCAAGACTTCCCTGAAGTTGGGCTAACTGTGGAAAAGTTCCTATCAGGCAGAGAGCTTTTGTACACATGTAGGGGTGGCGGTGAGAGCTTGGAAATGGGTCCTGAGCACCTCCCCAAAGCCAGCGTAAGTGGGTCTGGCCAGGATCAATTCTCTCTGCTTCTATCCTGTCTGCCCAAGAGCTTTGACATCTGTCCTGAACCTCATTTTATTCATTTTATTTCTTCTGAGATAGGGTCCTATGTAGCCCAGGCTGGCCTCAAACTTTCTTTGCAGCTGAGGATGATCATCAACTGTCCATCCTCTTCCCTCTACCCCTTGGGTCCTGGAATTATGGGTATGTACCAAGTTTATGGGGTGTCAGGAATCAAGCCCGAGGCATGCTAGGTAAGGATTCTGTCAACTGAGTTTTGTTCTCTGAAACTCGTATTTTAAAAGACGAATACACACACACACACATACACTGTGAGCAGGGGCCCATAGAGGCCCGAGAGAGTTAGTTGCTCTGGAACTGGAGTTCCGGGGGGGGGGGGGCGTGAGCCACCCACTGAGTGCAAGGCACCAAACTCAGAAAAGCACCCAGTGCTCCTATTTGCTGAGCCATCTCACCAACCCCAGGAACCTTATTTTAATCAGTTGTTTCCTGAGACGCCTAGCTTGTAGGAAGTGACACTTGTAAAGCTAAGGCACAGTTCACGTGCCAAATGCTCAGCTCTGGTGTCTGCTCCCCAATTTCACAGCTGTGGAGGCTAAGACCCAGGAGTTAACAAACCGTGTGTTTCAGCTCTGTCTTCAACCACACTAGTACGTATTTACCACCCCTGAGCCAGCCAGATACTTCATCTTTTCAGTAATCTTTTCTGGGCTGGACCTGAGACAGTTTCTCAGTCAAGAACAAATTTATACACTGCTTATTAGGCACGTAATCCCAGACAAGGGTTCAGGGAATAGTCGTCACCTCTGCCCAGCTCCAGCTTCAAGCTACCACGGAGCCAAGCTGGTCAGGTGCTCAAAAACATTGGGAAAAAAAAACCCACTCAACATCTCTTTCTCTTATTTTCATGAGGATAACAGCGCTTCCTGCTCTTAAAGAGAATTTATGACACACATTTCGCTCGCAAGACAAGTCCCAGAGGCCGGGAGGCTTTTCCAGCTGGCGGCAAGAGCTCCATTTCTGCCTGTACGAGAAGTGGGTCTGGCCTTAACCGCCACCCCAGAGTGGAGTCTCAGAGAGCAAACGCCTGGCCCTGGAGGAAGCGCACCTGCAGCCGCCCCCACCTGACTGTCTGGAGAACTGGATCTAACAGGGATAAGCAGGGGGCTTCTTTAGGGTTCTCCTGTTTTACTGAAGTGTGTGGGCCACTCTGCATGCGACGGCACGTGACACTGTACTGGTTTTGTTTGTCTGTAGAATCGGGGTCTCAGGACCAGCCTGGCCTCTCACTTCATTATGGAGTAGATGACCTTGATTGAATATCTCATCCTCCTGCCTCCATCTCCTGAAGGTACCACCACGCCCAGGAGATTCAGTGCTGGGCATTAAACCTAGGGCTCAGTGCATACTGTGTGGTCATTCCACTAACTCTACCCCAGTCTGTTTGTCTGGCTGTTTTCAGATAGGGTCTCATGCAGCCCCAGACCAGCTTGGAACTCGTGTATGGTCAAGAATAACTGAATTTCTCGTATGTTTGTGTATGCACTGTGTGTGGAAGGGGTGTGAGTGTGCAGTGGTACTTGTGCGGAGGCCAGAGGACAGCATTTGCACTTGATTTGCTCCTGCTGTGACTCAGGTGGGCAGGTTTGCCTGGCAGCCACTTGAACCTGATGAGCCATTGAACTTCTAAACTTCCTGCCATTGTAACCTGTATGAGGTGCTGGGGGTCAAACTTGGGACCTCACGTATGCCAGGCAGATGCTCTACCAACTGAGCTATATCCCCAGCCCCCACTGCTGTTTTCATACAGACTATCTTATTCCAAACATCTGGACATCATCTCTGCATCTCCAGGATTATTTTCTGGTTTTCACCCAACAAACTTTTACTGTCTTTCTTTCAGGGTAGATCTAATCTTTTATGTTGTTTTGTTTTAAGCAAAGCTGCAGTTCTGGGACGGGGATTCCTCACGTAGCTTTTTAGGACACATCTGGGGAATCCTATTGCCGATGATAGAGATTGTTTTCACTTTCTCAGCCAGACCATGTGTGGACATGAAGCAGGACACGGGGGAGGGGGAAGACCTCTGTAGAATGTGTGAAGTCCCCTCCCCACTCCCATTCTCTCTTCTAGAAACACTCACTTCTCAGCAGAGCCTACAGAGGAGTGGACTGTAGGATCCCAACTTGGACCATTCCAAATGGCCAATTTCTCCTGACATCCATCCATCCCACTCTCTTCTGGAACCTTCCTCTCTGTGATGGTTTGGATGAAAATGGTCCCCACAGGCTTGTCTCGGTCTCTAGTTGGTGGATTGTTTAGGAAGGATTAGGAGGTGTGGCCTTGCTGAAGGGGGCGTGTCACTAGGGGTGGGCTAGGAAGTTTCAAAAGCCCATAGGAGGCCCAGTCTCTCTGCCATGCTTGCAGATCAGAGTGCTTACCTACACTCTAGTGCGGTCTGCCCGCCACCAGGCTTCCCACCACAATGATCATGAACTAACCCTCTGAAACCATAAGGCCCTAATTAAACACTTCCTTTTGTAAATTGCCTAGGTCATAGCGTGTCTTCACAGCGGTAGAAGAGTAACTAAGACACCGTCCCACAGGGGACATGGGTACTGGGAAAAGACATCCCCAGAAAAAGATCCAGGCAGATGCCTCTACAGATGTTGATCTTGAGACTCAGAGAGAAGAGTCACTTGCCAAGGGTTCCAAAGCTCCTCAAGAGGCAAAGCAGCCTGTACTTCCCCCCCAACAGACAAGCCCTGCAGTATCCATATCTAGCCAGGTTTCTCTGGGCCCCTCAGTGCCTGCTCAGCTTTCTCTGCGGCTGGGACTCACTGACTGACTTGTGTAGGTGCTGACTTCCTGAGATACTACTTCACACCTCCAGGGGACATCCCCACTGCTTGGGCTGCCTGAAAGCCACAGGGCATGAGGAAGATACCAACCACAGGTCAGGCCTCCCGGTCTCCCAGAACCATCCTTAGCACTTAGGTAGCCCCTGTTCATTGCAAGCGTGTGCGTGTGTGTGTGTGTGTGTGTGTGTGTGTGTAGGGGGGATTGGGAACAACATGACACTAGCCATGGGGGAATGTGCAGGAAGGCCACTTTACTGGCTCTCAATTAGATGCTGTCCACCACTAAGAAGCTTGCTGGGAGCAAGAAGCCGGTTCAGGGGAATTATCCTGGGGAAAATTTAGGTCCAGCTCTCAGCTTGTTCCCCAGCAGGAAGGTTCTTAACTGCCTACGTACTGGCCTCTGGCTAGGGTAGGTCGTTTGTGTTGGAAAATCAGATGATCTTGGTCTGTAGCTCGTACCTGATTCTACGAAGTCGCTATGCACAAAGGGAGAAGCAGTAAGACGCCAACGTTATCAGGTGTGAGAGCACGAACCAGAACTCCGAGACTCTAGCAGAATTTACACAGTACCAGCTTCTCACACTGGGGTTCCCCTCTCTCCGAATTTAAGGCCCAAGGGACAGACTTCAGCTTTGCGGGCATCCATCCCACAGACAGGTCTAAGAGAAGGCTGAGACCCTGGCCCAGTCCCCACTTTCCCCTTCCATGGCCCAAAGGCAGATTCTAACTCAGCCTGGAACTCCACTTTAGCTTCAGCTTGGGGAGAGGCCTGGGTAAAAAACCCTAAGGGAAAGGGCGCTTCAGCCCTGTCCAGGGTCCTGACTGTTGGTCTGTGCTCTTTGGCCCTGGACCACGCTGGTGTGAAGAGCACCCCCAGGCAAACAAGAAAGCGTATCTGTTTTTTCTAATCCTAGCCCACAGACATCTTACAGCTCACTCCATTTCCACGATTTGTGCGATGCTAAGCACCATGCTTCCTCAAGCTCCCAACTCTACTACTGGACACACAGGAATAAAAAACGGAGGGAACCACAGCTTCCTCAGCTCTGCAGCCACGGGCCATGGGGGTGGGGTGGAGTGGGGGGGTGTTTCCTGTACTTCTCTGCCACAGTGAAGAGTCCTGAGTGTGACCAGCCTGGCAGTTATCTCACAAGGCGCTGGGCAGTTGGGGCTCCCAAGAACCTGTTTTGTTAGGGTGCCTGGAACCTTTGCCTCTTAAGCCAGGCTCACGGGCAAGGCCCTCGCTTCCAGTTCATTCATCAGAGCATGCGAACGTTCTTGCAGCCAAGTCCTAGCTCCTCTCTCCGCCCTCTCACGAGCCAAATCATTTGGAAGCTTTCATTGATGCTTTCTTCTCTGCCCCACCATAACTCAGAATTTATACCGGCCACGGCTCAACCCTCTCACTCAAGAGGACAAGGAAAACCTCTCAGGCTGTTCTCCAGCCTGCTGTGGGAGGAAAGGCTTGGCTGCAGTTCAAGGCAGGGAAGACTCTTCAGCCCTTCTGGGTGGACATCACAGCCACCTGCAGGGGCTCCTGGTCTGGGCCTGGGCTGTGCAGGCCCAGAAAGGGCCTTTTGAGAGGTTCAAGTCTATTTTTGGGTACAAAGCCTCTGGGCTGGAAAATCCAAGAGGCAGGGGAATTTTATGCCCCCATGCAAATTGCTCTTTCTTCTCAGCCTTTGCTGACACCTGTTTCCTCCTAAGGTTGATCCCAGCCAGTGTAGAAAGCACCCCATCCCCCACGAGCTGGGGAGGGGGGCAGGGGACGAGATGGCTCCCGCAGGAGTTTCCCATTTCACGGCAATACATCTCATGCAAATACACAGAACCACAGGGAAGCTGGAGACAGGCAAGATTCTCAGAGGCAACATCCTCAGGTCCCAAAAGTGCATGGTAGTTCCTGTCTCCCAGGAACAGGAGGGCCAAGGAAAGGTGACTACAAAGTTACTCACTCCATGAAGAGGCAGAACCTTCCAAGAGTCCACCCCCCCTTTTTTTTTTGCTTCCCAAACTGTGTTTGGTACACTCTGTCCTCCCAAGTAGCCAGCTAAGAAGAGGGTACAGAAGAGCCAAAGTGTGCTCTTACCCCTCAGCCCCAACATCCAATTCCCTCCTTCACTACAACCCCAGAAACACCTCCCTCTCGCTTCCACCCAACCCAGGTTTGGAAGGTATGAAGGCTGGGGCGATGGCCCAGCAGGTGCTTGCTGCCAAGTCTAAGGGCCTGAACTTGACCCTGGTAACCCAAATGGCAGAAAGATTCAACTCCTTCGAATTGTTCCCTGCCCTCCACATGCATGCTATGACATAGACATGGACTCTTGTGTACCTATGGGTTACATGCATACACTAAACAAATCACTGTAACTTAAAGGGGAGATGAAAAACCACTCTCACAGGGTCCCAATCCCACCTCCCAAGGGAAGGGTCCTAGCGCAGGACATCTTGGAAGGCATTGAGTCTTTTTTTTAAGTACAAAGCTCTGGGGAAGACCAGCTAAGAACATATAGGATGACCACCCCAAATTCACATCCAGGGGCTGGTAAAATCGGACAGCACATGGCCCTAGTAGAGAGCGACAGGAAAAGGGACGTGGCTTGAGAAAAGACATGGTCCTTCACCCCATATCAACTGCAAAGCAGCTGCATGCATAAAGACCAGGTTGGAAACGCAGAGCCCCAAAGTTCTCCCAGCCACTTTATTTATTTGTTATAAATTTATTTATTTTCGAAACAGGGTTTCTCTGTGTTAAGAGCCTTAGCTGCCCTGGAACTAGATTTGCAGATTCACCTGCCTCTGCCTCCAGAGTGCTGGGATTAAAGGAATGTACCACTATGTAGTGGTGAGGCGGGCAGGCCTGCTTTTTGTCCTGCCTGGCTCCGGCACTGCTAGCTTAGCCCCGGAAACAATAACACAGAAACTGTATTCATTTAAACACTGCCTGGCCCATTATATCTAGCCTCTTATTGGCTAACTCTCACATCTTAATTAACCCATTTCTAATAATCTGTGTATCACCACGAGGTGGTGGCTTACCGGGAAAGATCCTAACCTACGTCCGTCTCGGGTCGGAGAATCATGGAGTCTGCCTGTCTCTCTCTGCTTTCTTCCTCCCACAATTCTGCTCTGTCTTCCATGCCTACCTATGTTCTAACCTATCAGGCCAAGCAGTTTTCTTTATTAATTAACCAATGAAAGCAACAGATAGATAGAAGATCCTCCTACATCACCACTATGTCTGGCTGGCTATTGTAGCCATATTTAAACCAAGGGCCTCTTCTCTGCCCAATAGCATTGCCAGTGAAGTCCTCAGAAGGAACAGTAGGGCTCCTGCATGTAATTTTTCATAGGCCACAGGAAGCAAGGTCTTAATGCCAGTTCATGAACCCAAGGACTCCCTCCACAGAAGCCATAAACACCTCTACGGTCAGGACATGAAAGCATTACCCTGGGTCAAAACAAGGAAGGCTTAAAATGTAGGTACACACGAAGTATCGTCAGAAGCATCTGAGGGTTCTGAACACTTCTACCTTTCTGTCCAGCACCAGCAAACCTTGTCACCCTCGGTTCTGTATCGAAGCACCCAAAAATCCCTTTACTCTTTAATCTGCTGCCACCAGCTCTAAATTACAAGCTGTAAGTAAGCTACTTTCTTCCTCAGCAGCCAGTGGAATCTTTTTTAAACTATGATGCCTGATGTGGTGGCACACACCTTTAGCACTCGGGAGGCAGAGGTATGCGGACCCCTGTGAGTGTGAGGCCAGCCTGGTCTACAGAGCATATTCCAGGTCAGCCTGGTCTACACAGAGAGACCCTGTATCATCAGATTATATCACTATCCTGTTATGAACATTCAAAGGCTTCTCTCAGGTCAAGAGGAACAGCTTAGATAAACTGTCCCCCAATCATTCCATTCTGCCACGCTGGTCATCTCTGACCCTCTGCCAAGAACACGTGGCCTTCATATATCTGCTCAGCCTGCTCTCTCACTCCTGACAGGTGTCTGGTCTAGTCACCTCCCCGGCTCAGCTTCACCCTTCCCAGAACCTTACCACCACCACTACCTACCTCGGAGGGCTTCTTTTCGTTCTGCCGGGGCCAGCCCGACTTGGTACTGCTGGGCAGTTTGGAACATCTTGATGCTGATGTGGATGTCACGTGACCTGCAGATAGACCACAGGCCATGAAGGGTCCTGGAGAGTCAGAATCAGCACCCAACCACATCAGAGGATGGCAAGTCTCGAGAAGAGCCCCAGCTTGAAAGGTCAGGAGGTGGGAAGCACTGTCCCTGTTCTGGGCCCCAGCCTTTTCACAGACCAATGAAACTAACTATAAAGCCCCCTTCACTCACCACTGAAAAGGGGCTGAAGAAATCAAAGGCAGTTATCAGCTGGTTTTGTGGCTCCAAGAAAAGTCCCTGGACCTCTGAGGCTCTGCTTCCTACTTGGTCAAGGAATGCCTTGTCTCTCGTCTGCCCCAGGTTAGGTGTACCAAGGTATTTCTGCAGGTCCCAGTAAGATACAGAGGCCGGGTACGGCATGTGAAAGTAGCAATCTAGGCAGACCCAAGTGGCACTGGTCACCATAGACAAATGATTTGATCCCTGTAAGCCTGGAAGGGGTGAATAGGTGATGGTAAAGTGTTAACTACCACGGTGACAGGAGCCAGAATCACCTAGGAGGCAGGTAAGCCTCCAGCAGACCTGTGAGGGACTGGTTACCTTCTGGCCAAGAGCCCAGAACTATTTGACTATTCTGCGTTAAAGAGAGAAGACCCACACTAAAGAGATCACACACCCCAGGCTTGGGTCCTGAACTGTATAAAAAGGAGAAAGCAAGTTGAACCTCAGCACTCATCTCTCTCTCTTCTCAACTGCAGAAACAACTTGTGACCCGGCGCTCGGAGCCTTTGTCACCCCGCTGTGATGGACTGGACCCTGAACTGTGAGCCAGAATAAACCCTTCCTTAAGCTGCTTTGTCAGGGATTTTATCCCAGCAACAGGAAACGACACCAAGACAGGCTGGCCTCGAACTCATGCTTCTTCTTCAGCCTCCTCAGTGTGGAGGTTAGCTAGCTATCTGTTCGCTCTTTTGTAACATGAGTGATGATTTAGGAGACCCTCAAAGGTCCGTGTGTCAAACACTTAGTCCTCTGGCTAAGGTGAGAGGCAGTGTGACTTTTTAGAGCCTGGAACCTCACAGGGATTGCCACTGAAGACAATCACTCAGGCATGGTGAGCTAAGTAAACCTTTCCTTTCATAGGCTAATAATTTCACATATTTCATGACAGTAACAAGAAGCTGATTAACGAGATACGGAAGGAAGGGTCCTCGAAAGGCTGATTGAAGGATACTGTTATCTATAGCCTTAGAATGGTTCCAAGGGATTCCTCAGTTGGCCACGACTGTAGGGTCCGAGGCTTTTGCTAGACTACAGGGCAATGGCCTCAACAAGAAGGGTCAGGAAGACCCAAGGCTTTTTCTACTTTTGTTTTAGACAGTCTCACTAAGGAACCCTTTTCTCCACTTCTGGACATACAACCGACACACCCAGCCCTTATCTAACCTACCTCTGAGAATCTACTGCCAAGATTCCATGAAGGATGTGCTTCTTCATTAATTTCTTCAGCCAACATTTATAAAACACCTACTATGTGCCATAGTAAACACGATAGGAATCCTCTGATCAGAGTTTGCCACTGGTTACGAAGTTACTTGTTCTATTTTAATAATTAACTAACTATAATAAAGGGCTACAAAGTGTCTGTTTTGGAGAGACTCCTAAAAGGGTCCCCACTCAAGAGAAAGCCAAAGAATTAATTTTTTTCTCCTCTATCAGGCAACAGCAAATATCCTGAGGATCAGAGTTGGTCTATTCTGATCAGAAGGAAGGCGTACCTAGAGGGTGGGGTCCCCAAAGGGGATCTTGAGGCTCTGGTAAGGGCAGCGACTGGCTATCTCAGGGGCAGAGGAACCTGACTTGAATTGGTCTCACCCATGTGACAGCCCTGGGCTGAACTGAATGGAGGGCCAGCCTCCTCCTACCAAGTCTTTGGGCCTGCCAGTATTCCTTATAGGCTGTCCCTCTAGAGCCTTAGGTGGGAGGGCCTTACTATCAGTGGTATCGGAGCCCCAAGAGGGAGGGCCTTACTGTCAGTGGTATCGGAGTTCTCACTGCTGATGGAGTATTTTCGCCTCTTCTCTTCCATCTGCAACAAAAGGCAAGAAGGGTCATTACCTTCACAGACACCCGGGGAAATCCTCAATCTTTCTGGAAAACACCCCATCAGCTGCATCCTCGACCCACACGTCCACGCAGAGAAGGATAAGGGCACGCCTCTCTTCCAGCCTCATCCTTCCCCAACCCACTCACAGGGCCAGCATTTGTTAAAGGTTCTCACAAGAAGTCTGTCCAGTGGACAGGACTGCAGAGAGACCAGCAGGCATAAACCGAAAGGTGACAATGACCACTCAAGTCCCGGTTCCCAGTCAATGAAATGAGCAGACCAGGAACTATCACCTACTGCAGGGACCTCCTGAGCATCCCTAGAGGGAGGAGGGAGAAGAGGGAATAGGGATGATTCTGCCAGGACCATGCTCTCAAGGTAAGGCACAAACCATGATATAGTGGCTACTGGGCTGTGGAAACCGGGTAGCAGGTCCTTTCTCAGATAAAATGTAATCCTACTTTATCTCAGCTGCACCATCTAACTTCTCAGACACTAAGGGTGGCTCCCTCACATGACCCTCAGAACCTCATCCACGGGGCCGAGCGCGGGACAGCTGATGTAAGAGCCCCTTTTACAGATGATGCTTGCCTCATCCCACTCCTGTCTGGATAGAGATGAGCACAGAACCCCAGAGTCTGAGGCCTGATCCCCAAGGCTACCCTGAGCTCCTTTTGTGCAAAGAATCAGCTTCAACCTGGAAAGCTGTGCCTATCCATTTCTTCCCCAGGTCTTGCAAAAGTCTGAATGGTGGAGCCCGCTTGGTTAATACCAAGTTGCGTCAAGGGACTCCCACCACATCCCTGCTCAGTCCTAGAATGGCCTCACAACAGCCAGTGACCCCCCCCATCCCCGTCCTCTCTCTAGACAGTCCTTATCAAACTATGGGGTGCCCCTGCCTACCTTCCTGTAGTGCCACAGAGACCCTGGAACATCCACTCACTAAGTGGGGAGGACGCTTACCCAGATCTCTGGGCCAACCACAATGACCTTCCTGCTTTACCCTTGACCTCAAGTAGGTGCCTCTCTTACCCACTGTCCCCCAAGAGAATGGGAGGAGCCCAATGGGGCTGCTTGTTTGCTGTCCAGTGTTTCCTAAAGGCCAAGAGAGTGAAAGACACCTGCCAGAGCAAGCAACCCAAGAGGAAGGAACAATAAAGACCTGTTCTTTATGGCAGACAGGGCGCGGGGGGGGTGTCCCCTAGCCCACAAGAACACCATGGGGAATCTCAGGATAGCCCTTGGTTAATAGTGTATATGGCAACTGCCTTCCCCTCACTCTTAGAACCTAAGGGATGAGGAAACAGAGGCTCAGGAGTTACCCAAGGTGACAATGTTTGTACCAGACTTCACCTTTTGTGGCTTCCAGGATCTGAGGAAGGCTGGCTTTCTAAAGAACTCTGGCCTTGGCCCACATATGGGCCCACTTAGCCCTGTCGCTGGTGTGGCAGTAAATTCACCCCTCCAGCTCCTCCATCAACCCTGTCCAGGAACTGCTCTCATTTCCAAGGAGGGCAACAGTACTTCTATACTAGGAGCTCCTGCAGCACTAAGAGTTGGCTGGGGGCTGAGGGCAGAGCTCAGTAGCCACCTGCGGTGTGTTTAGGCACAAGTCCCTGGGTGTGACCTCCAATCCAGGAGGAAGAGGAGCAGGAGCTATGGATTTAGGAGTGCTGGGTTCAGATCCTAGCCCTACCGGTAGCTCACAAGGCCAGAGGTCTTGGCAAAGACATACTTCCCCCAGGAGGTAAACTGGATCCGATTTCCCCATACATTTGAATTTAAAAAGCTGGCGACTGAGTCAGGATTTGAAGAACACCCCGAGAGGGCCAAACGAAACACATTTGTTGGCTAGAATCAGTTGGCCAGACTCAGTGAGAAGCACAGCGGCTGGAGCACTGCACGGGTACTAACTAGCTAGTAAACGCGCACGGGCAGCCTTGAGCCAGAATGGGGAGCCCTACCAGGGCCAGCCCTTTGGAAAGAACAGGCAGTGACCATGGCTGCCCATGCCCTTCTCCTAGTGCTGGGTCCTTGTCCAGAGACCAACAGGTGACCCTGTCAGCTTGCAGACCTACACCCGGCCTCCTCAATGAGACAGCCCCTTCGTGTTATAAACCACATGGCGCGCTGGCAAGAATGGGGACAGTTAACAGGCAGGAGTGACGGAGCTGCCATCAGCCTGGCCTCAGGTTTTCCCAGCTCTCCCCAGGCACGGTCTGTTCCAGCAGATGACTCCAGTGGCACTAGGCACTTGCTTTTGAAGGAAGTAGTTAGTCCTGAAATCCTGTCTATAGAGGAGAGTCTAAGCAAGAAGGATCTTCTGGGTCCACTGCATTTCCCATGCCACCCCAAGATAGCAACACACACGGGGAGCTCTCTGGACTGTGGGTGACCAAAGGGCCCTCAACAGAGCAGTAGTAGCCCATGGCCTCCATGTCTCCTCTGCACCAGTCAACCTCTGGCCAGTCCCTCGCACACCCACTCCAACTCCACGATCATCCCACTGGGTCACGCCCATCTCACCTCCCCCCTGGCCCATTCATTTCCTTGCTCTCGCCACGGACTCATAACTCCACACAGCAGTCAAAGAAATCTTTAAAGCATAAAACCTATCACACCGCCAACTCCTGTCCCCCACCCCCAAACTCTTTCACAGGCTTCCAGCTGATCCAAGGTCAAATTCTCCTCTCCTCTCCAGAGCCTACACCAATTTGGACCCTGCCTACCTCAAGGTCGACAGTGACTACCCCTTCCTTCCTCACTACATCCCAACGCAGTGACCTCCCTTTCGTAAGACTGGGGACTGAACCTAGGACCTCGTTCACGAAAGACAAGAATGCTACCACTCAACCACAGCCGCAGCCCCTGCCTCTTTTTGTTTTCTCTTCCAAGTCAAAGGTTCTCCATGCTTCCAGACCCGGGCACAAGCTGGGTCGGCTGCCCATGTCAGTTACTGCCCATTACCCTGCTCAGAGAAATTAGCTGCCCCGTTTCTGCCTTCGGAGAACCCATCAGTGTGTGGAGCTACCTGCCAATCGTCCTCCTCGGGAATGAGTAAAGAGCAGTCTGGCTAGAACGCCAGGAACCCTCTCAAGGGTTAAGCCCAGCGTGGGCTCCTACCTCCTCTGATTCTCTTAGCAGAATTGGACCCAGGATCATGGGGAGCACTGAGCAAACTCTGGTCCCTCCCTCCTTGGAGTGTCAGGACCACACAGCCCAGCTGGCCGGCCTGCTGCTGGCAGACACCAACACCCCAGCCCAAGATTCCCTCCTGTTTCCACAGTCCTCTTTCCCAGTCTTGACCCTACACATTTTCCAGGCAGCTTTATTTGGTTGGGCTCCTGGCTAATAACCAATGTCAACTCAGTAATAGGGCAGCAATTTGGTGGCAGATGTTTTCTTGGCAGCACAGGCCATCGGCTTTAGTCCCCACTAAAGTTCTGGCCCTGGAACACCACTGCCCAATGCCAGTCTCTTTTAAAGATGTCTCTGCAAATAAATTCAAATAAACACCCTGGGCCTCCATTAACGCCCTCCCAGCTGACCCTGGGAACAGTGGGTCTTTCAGGCTAGCTACTGCAGCCACTCCCTGGGGCAGTTAAAACACCCCAACCTGGCCTCCGGCCTCTCCTCTCCAGAGGCCACTAGGCCTGCCCTCACACACACAGCAGGATTCCGTCCTCCTGAAAAAAAAAGTGGGGGTGGGGGACCTTCAAGCAGGCAGTTTACCATTCCAGACACAATCTCTCGGAGAGAAACAAAAACTCTCCCTGTCTGAGGCAGACCGCGAAGGCGTGTGTGTAATAAGATGCTAATACAATTTAATGATATTTCGGCTGGAAAACCTGTCCTCAGAGCCTCCTTGTGCAAGGAAGGCCAGACATTCAGAAAACAAGAGCTCGCGCACTCCTTAACCGCTTCAAACGGGGGTCACAGCCCCACTCTTTCCCATCTCTCATTAACTTTAATGCCTTCTTGGGGACAATAATTGCAGATACAGAAAGTGCTTTTGTGCGCACAGGGCAGAGGGCTGCTGTCTGTGACTGTCAACTCTACTTCTCCAAGCCCTAGGGGAACCTGAACCCTCTCCTACCACATCACTGCCTACCTGCAATTATAAGAGTCCCCACCAGGCTCCAGCTTCCAGCGCCTACATGCACTGTGCAGGACAGCTCTAGGGACTCTACCAAGGAGATCCCAGGAATGTGATGGGTTCTGTCTAATCTGTCATTTGGTACTTCCTCAACCTTACCCCCACCCCCAATACCCAGGGAGAAACTCAGTGGACTGTTCTAAGTCTAGCTGCCCATGGGCACCTGTTGGATGCTTCTCATCTCTTCTGCACAGAAGACAGTTGTCTTGCTGGCCTAGCCTGGAGCTGACAGCAAAGGCCAGGGTGTAGATAATGAACTGGCTAGCCTCAGTTCATTAAGAGCAAGACTGGCTGCTATGGTGCGGGTGCTACCACACGCCTCACTTCGGGCTTTTCCCCCTTCCCTTTTCATTGTGGGGATGGAGATTGAACCCAGGGCCTTGCACTCGCTAGACCAACTACATCCTCAGTCTCAGGGTGACTCTTTAAGACAGTTGTTCATTTCCTATGCTTACTTAGACAGGAATTATCATCAATCCCACTGGCTGATAAACTGAGATTCACAGTGCCTTTGCCATTGCTGGAAACTCCATTCAAACCTAGGCCAGTTGGCTGCTCCGTCAAGGGGCTCAGGTCTGTAGGGAGACCTTTAGTTCCTAGCATGAATGGAAGTTTTCCAAACTCCAATGGGATGGCTGAGGGGAAGCGGAGAGGACTGCCTATGGCCCCAGAACCAACCTCTCTTAGTGCCTAAACTTTGAGCTTAGACCCACCACTTCAGAGTTTAAGTCACATGACACAGGTCTCATATGGGGACAAGTCAAAGTTATGTATGTCCCCAAGTTATCTGGCCTCCTCTCATCCAACTTAAACATGCACGAAATTTCCAGAGGGCCTGTTGCACACTCAGTGAAGTACCTGATGGGTGCGGAAGACAACCAGCTACCTTCTAGTCTAACAGAAACACTGGCTGTAAATACCAGAACACGCTGCCCACCACCTCAAAAATAGAGGAGTCAGTGTCAAAGGCTTAACTTGGATAGTAAGGAACACTAGGGAGCTGGGGAAATCACATATCCAAACTGTCAGCGTGAGCTAAGTGCTGAGATACCATAGACTCTTGGGTAAGAGTCACCGGCCATCTAGCCCGGCAATTTGGGAAAAGGAAAAGCTGTTGGATGGGGAAACATTTGCTGTATCCAGAGTCCAAATAACCCTGTCCTTAAACACTTCATCTGTGAAGAGTGCTGGGAAGACCCTTGGCCAAACAGTTTCAAAACCAACATTCGCTGGGAAGTCCTGCTGCGCAGGGTGAGGACTTCCCTCTACCAAGCATTTGCTGTGGAACCAAATGCTTTTCCACTCCAAACAACAGCCAACAGCACTTGGAACTACGGAGGAGAGGGCTCCAGATCAAACAAACATCCTCCCCCCCACCACCACCCATGCAAACTTTCTCAATAAATTATTCGCCCGCTTCGGATCAAAGCCTGTTTTTGCAGCCTGTGACCTAAAAAGCAAATAGCATAGCCTAAACATGAAAGCCTTCCTCCTTGACTGGGTCAGTTTTATTACTCATCCCCCCCCCCCCCTAGTTTATTCTGTTATTTTCCTTCTCTGCTTTAGTGGATTGCTCTGCGAGTCCCAACCCGCCCAAGGAAGATGGGACAATTGGTCCAGGAGGGTTGGTGTGTTCGCTTGGGGCACTAAGGGGAAAAAAAGAAATCAGGCTAGGGAAAAAGAAGTCAGTACCCTGGGAACCCAGGAAGCAGGGCCAGGCCCGGTTGGCAGCCCGCTGCCTGACCCTCCTGCCAAATGTCCTACTGGGAATTTTACCAGTGAGATGAGACAGTGCCACTCTGGGAGGAGAACCCACCTCCCCAAACTCGGGCCTGTTTGCAAATATAAATGTTTAAGGGTACACCCTAACTGTTCTTGATGGCTCAAAACTCTTCATTTCAAAAAGGGGCTCCCTAACCCCTCCTGCACTTCTCTGAAAACAATCATAATCCCTCCCACTGACCTCTTGCAAACTACCTCTGGGTAAAACTTTGTACCTCGGAATTCTGCAGATGGGGGGGGTGCTAGGGACAAGGGTGAAGTTTGGAAATCTTCAGAGACCTGAAATGGCCAGTGCAATGTACTGTCGGGCATAAAGAAACCCGGCGCCCCTCCCCCGCTCCCCAGCAGGAGGCCTGAGGCCAAGCTGGTTTAAAAAAAAAAAGTGCCCAGGCCGGCTGCAGTCGCTAAGGGGATTAGAAGAAGGTTGCGCGCCTCCAGCCTGCCCCTGGTGGCGGGCGATGGGCACGCAGGTTGAAGGCGCGCCGGCGTGATTCCGACCGCGGGAGCTGGGAGGAGGAGCCGGAGGTGGCTGCGGGGGGCTCCGGCCCAGGCGTAGGAAGGGCAAGAGGAGGTTCGGGCCGGGGGCGGTGCCAGGAGGTGGGTGGGCTTGGCGCCCGAGGCGGGGGAGGGCTCTAGGGGGACTCTGGGAAGGGCAACTGAGGCCCGGGTGGGGACAGGGGTGCTGAGTGGGGTAGAGGTGTGCAGTAGGGGTACCGGGTAGGGTTGGCTGGGCCTCTCTGTAAGGTAAAGAGAAGCCTCCAAGCCGGTTTTGCAAACGTCCTCACCCTCCGGCAGAACAGCTACGAGTCGCCAAGCTGACCTAGGGTCGATAAGCTCTTGCCCGGAGAAGGGGGTGTCTCGGGACCCAGGGATGGGCGGGAAGGGACCGTGGGGAGCTACAAGTCTGCACCCTGGCTGGGAGTGGGCGTGCGAGAGCCGCTCCGCAGGCGCAGGCAAGTGGGTGGGAAGGAGGGAGGGAGAGGGAGGAAGGAGGTGAGCCGGGAAGATGCCACTGCCGGGGGCGGGGCGGGGCCGGGGATCCGCCGGAGGGACTGCAGCAGTGCTTGGTGGGGGCGGGGGTTGCAATGTCACTCATTTTGGGGTCAGGTGCGTGTGTCCTAGGCAGGGCCCGCCACTTGCCCACTGCTCCTAGGTACCACCCAGAGTGTAAGGGCGGAGGGCAGGGAGCTGCAGAGTACTCCCTAAAGAGGGACGCGAACCGGCAGAGTTGGGAGAAGGTAAACAAGGGCCACGCCCCCTGCCGTCGCCCCGCGAGCGCGCACCCGCCGCTCCGGCCGTCGCCGGTACATTTCCACTCTAGCAGCAGCGCCTCTTCCCCCGCCGGACTCCCGCGCAACCCCGAACGGCTTCTGCCCCCTACCCCCAGTACGCACCCTAGCTACCTGGGCTGCGTATCTTGCACTCACCTGGGAAGGTTGTCCCCCGCCCCTCAAAAAGGAAAAAAAAAACTTAATTTGTGCAATGCCTCTGAGCCCAGAAACCGAGCATGCTGCCCCCGCGTGCAGCGCCCGCGTGCACCCAGCCTGGAAAGGGGGCGCAGGGCGGAGGCGGTGGCCCCCGGAAGGTGTCTAGGACTGGACCGGCTGCACGTGAGCCCAGCGCGGGGTCATGTGCATCGGCTCAGTCCGGTTCGGCACCCGGACGTGCTGCGTATCAACAAAATGAAACTCGGGGAGACAGAAGGGCAGATAGCTCCGGGTTTCCGTGCTCTGCTTCCCAGCCGCTCGGCCTTCCCACCCCGCACCCCGGTCGCGCCGCAGCCCCTCGGGCCGGCCGGAGCCCGCGAGGCAACTTGCAGCCCCAGCACCCCCACCCGCCCGCGCCCCCTCGCCGGCCCAGGGGCGCTTTGCCGCAGTCATTAATAAAGAAGGTCGCCAGGCTCACCCTTCCAAAAGTTGTTGCATGTGCCCCTCTCAGCCTCCCCGCACTGTACTCTTTAAAACACGGCTGACCAACATGCGCAATCTCTCTCCCCAGTGCTGTGCGTCCCCCCCCCCACCCCCCGCGCTGGCTTCCTAGAACAGGCAGCCAGCAAGAGAGAGAGGGAGCGAGTGAGCAAGAGAGAGAGAGGGAGCGAGGAGCACTGGCAGATCAAAAAAAAAAAAAAAAAAAAAAAAAAAAAAAGCCCACAAAATAATGCCGTTGAGATGCGCAGGGCCCATTCGCTGGGGGCTGGTTCTTACCTTGCTCCGCGGTGCCCTCCCGAGGGGCGCTGCCCTCGGCTACGCGCCGCGGCAGGGGCCGGCGCGGGAAGGATGCTCCCGAAGCCAGGAGCTCCTGGGGCCGGCGCGGGAGGGCGGGGGGCGCGCATCCATCCGGGGTCGTGGCGAGGGAGGCGACCGGGCCGCAGCGTCCCCAAGCCCCGCACCCCTGCTGGGAATACGGTCAGCCCTCCATCCCTGAGCTGGTGCCTCTAGGAGTGGGCGCAAAGTAACTCCATGAACGCTACTCACCCCCCCAAAAAATAGCCTCCAACTGCGATGGCCGCGGTCGGCACCATTCACCAACCCCCTGTGTATGTTTCTGTTTCTTTTTAAACCAAGACTTCCTTGTGATCTCTTTAGAGGAGAAAAAAATGTGTTGGGGTGGGGGTGGGGTGGGGGCGGGCAGGAGGAGAGGGAGGGGGAGTAGCCACTTTTTTCTAATTCACTCGGATCTCCGCTCCCGGCACCCCCCCGCCGTGTCCCCCCCCCCTTCTCGCCCAGTTGTTTGGCTCCGGCGACAGTCCCAGGTAGCGTTGCGGGCCCCCCCCCGCGGGGGGGGTGCCCTGCATGGTCCCCCGCCCGCTTGCACGCGGGCCCGGACTCCTCGTGGACTCCGGGGCGCCCCCAGCCCGCCCTGTCCCCAGGGCCGGGCCCGAGCGCCGGCTGAGCCCGTGCAAGTCCCATCAGGTCGGCTCACACTTCACACACTCACACACATACCCCGCCCCTCCACTCGCTCACTCACACTTTCTGCTCACACCCCGCCCCCTTCGCGCCCCAGACCCAGGCGGAGCCCCCCACAACCTTAAAAAAAAAAAGCAAGCTTATACTTAAAAAATCTTTTGGCGCCATATTAATGACGTACTTAAAATTTGCCATTTCTCCCTGCGTCAAAAAGACGTTTCTTTGCAAATAACAGCCTGGAGGCGACACTCGCGGAGGAAACGAGGCTTGCACAGAGTACCCCGCCCGCCCGCCCCACCCCCCGGGACTCCGGAGCTGGAAGACCCTAGCCCTTCGCCAGGTTTAGGAATCACTGGTTTTAAAATCGGAATCGAATAAATCGCGTGGCGTTGTTTGCAGCGCCAGAAGTGAGCAGAAAGTGCTGGCAGGAGTGCAGGGGAGGGGCGCGCATGGGGCTGGGGGGAGGGGGCGCGGTCCTCCTCCCCCACCCACACCAAATGCAAACTAGCATCCCAGGCAGGGAAACTTGAAATTGTGGGCGACCTCCGGTAGAAAGGGGCTGCTGGGGGGGGGTCCCTTCTTGGGCTCGTTGCCCCCTCCCCCTCGCGGGTGCCTCCTGGCGCCCGGTGCTGCCCTGCATTTCCGGGGGGGGGGGAGTGAGGCGCGTTGTGATGGGTGGGTGGCTAGGAGGGTGGCAGCGCGTCCTAGCCTCAGGCGGAGTTTGCCCCCGGACACCCCCTTCCTTCTGCCTCGTGCCTCTTATAACCGCAAAGGGTTAAAAACCGAGGGGCAACTTCCCAGGGCTGGTACTTGGTGAAGCGGGGCGCCCCTCTCCCCACCCTCTCCTCCTCGCCCCTCCTCCTCCGACTCCACTTCCCGACTTGACCTTGTGGTGCACAAACAGTGCTCTCCAATCCTCGCAGTTTCTGGAAGAAGAGCCTGCGCTCGCCAGGCGGGCGGGCTGTCGGGCGGCTAGCCGGCAGTGGCGGAGCCTTGGGTCGGTTCCCTGAGCTGCGGGCCACACCCACCCAACCCGCTGCGCCCGGGGAGCTCACCTTCTCTCTAGGAAGGAAAAGGGCAGGCCTCCTGGATGGGTAGGCACGTGGGGGGCAACCTTCTGCCTCCTGGGAATGCTCCAGCTGGGGAGGTTGGTTGGCTTTGGGCTGAGGTTTGGAGAAGCCTGGCCCAGCATCCCCAAACCATCTCCTCCTTGCCAAGGTTTTCTGCCCCCTCCAAGATAATCCAATGATTTTTTTTTCCTTCCTTCACCTTTGTTTTTGAAGGCAGGTGGATGAGTTTTAAATCCCTTTCCCTCTCCAAGACTTAAGGTTGTTTATTTTTCCTTTCCCCTCCACTACCCCCCTTGCATGGAAAGATAAATATTCAATTTACATAAGATGACATTTATGTGACAATTAAGAAGATTCCCCATGGAATGTTGTGAACACATTTGCTTATAGGAGAAATAAATCTAATAATAAACAAACTCATAACAGCTCAAATCCTCTGACAGGGAGGGTGTCTGTGCAACAAAGAGGGGCATGATGAATGCTGAAAGAAGCGCTTTCTGCAACAAGAAAGGAATATGAACCAGAAGAGAGCCACCAGCAGAATTTCTCTTCTTTGGCCTTCATTCACAAAGTTTGAAGAGGCTTGTTTGGCCAGAGGAGGGGGGCTCATTATCACCTCACAGTTGGCCCTGGCTAGGCTCTGGCTCTCAATGGTCCACTGAGAAGATTTTCCCAGGCCAAGGTCACTGTCTGCTAACAGGTGTTGCAGGCTGGGCGTGCCTCGCAGCACGGTTAATGGCTACTAATCCCGGCTTTCCTTTTCAGAAGGCCACGTGAAGCAGCCACCGAGTAGCTCTCTCTGGATCTGTTTTTCACCTTTGGTGAGCTGAAAGTTCCAGAGAGCGCACGTGCACGCGCACGTGTGTATAAATATGTAAATTGACATCCTGGATAAGTAAAGCAGGACCGGGCTCAGAGCGTACGGTGGTACCCGAGGGCTTTGCAACTGTTTTCTCGAGGGCTTTGCAACTGTTTTCTTTCTTATAACCTCTATTTTTTAAAAAAATTATTCTTAATTAGGTATAGGTGTATGTGCACCTACTTTCTAAAAATTTATTTTCATCTTATTGGCGTTTTGCCTGTGTGTATGAGGGGGTTGAATCTGGAGTTACAGACAGTTATGAGCTGCCGTGTGGGTGCTGGGAATGAACCTGGGTCCCCTGAAAGAGCAGTCAGTGCTCTTAAGGGATGGAGCCATCTCTCCAGCCCCTGCATACCTCCTTTTAATTGTGTGTCAGCATGTGTGCAGGTGCGCATGAGTGCCAGGTGAGACAGACCAGAGGCGTGGGAGCCCTGTAGCTGGAGTTACAGATGGTTGTGAGCCACCTGGTGTGTGTGCTGAGCCCTGAACTCAGGTCCTTTGGAAGAGCAGCAAGTATTTCTGACCACTGAGCCATCTCTCCAGCCCCTGCTTTTTGTGTTTGCTGTTGCTGCTGCTGATTGAAACCAGGGCTTTGCCCATTCGGGGTGAGAACAAGAAGATACTACTGTCTATCTTTCCTGAGGATACAGACAAGAATTCCCAGTGTGGGCAGAAAGGACTAGAGGAGGAAACTGTGGGAAATAATGGACTACATGGTCAAGGTCCTGACAACAGTGCCAGCCATGAATCCGGGATGTAAGTAGAGGCACACTGCATAGAGACAGTCTAAAGGGATCCGCAGGTTTGGTCTGCTGCTTGGAGCTTCTGGATAGGACAGGATAGAACAGGGCAGGTTGTTTCCCCTGGTCAGCAGGAACCCAGGAACTGGAATGGGAAAATGTCTTGGCAAGGAGTTATAGAATGACCTAGAGAGATGGTAGAGGCATTGAATGAGTGTTTCATGAGTGTGTGTTTCTTGCTGTGCCCTATGCAGAAGCTATTCCATTTCTCCCTCGCAGAAGCCCATCAGCCCCATTCAGAAAGACTTCAGTAACTCAACAGTAATCATATAACTGCCGGTAGTGAGTGGACACCTAAGTCCAGATGACCTTGACCACAGTGTGGCTGCCCTTCGCTGCAGTCTAGAAATAAAAAGTAGCATTATTATATAGTTTGTGATTGATCTTAGCAAGAACAACTGCTCTATTTAGTCCTTGAAATAGTTCTTTAACTTGAGACCCGATCTGGCCCCCCTAAAGAGTCCTTAGGAGGTCAGGCAGTGGTGGCAAATGTCTTTAATGCCAGCACTTGAGAGGCAAAGGCAGGTGAATCTCAGTGAGTTCGACGCCAGTCCTGGTCTATAAAGCGAGTTCCAGGACAGCCAGGGTTGTTACACAGAGAAACCCTGCCTTGAAAAAAGAAAGAGAGAAAGGAAGAAAGGAAGTCCTTAGGAGACACTGCTGGTTTAGGGCCCAAATCCCCTCTGGTCTTTGACTTTCCCACAGCTCTGTGCTATTGTCTAAGGTGAACCTTGGAAGTGTCAACAAAATGATAACAACAAAGCTAATTTTAATTCCATATTTGTTATAAAAAGTTTCACAAGCCACTCATCACTCATTAACTTTTTTGAAAAAAGTGAGAAGAGAAGGCTTGTGGAGAAGGCATCCCTTGTTTGCTAGGTACCTGTTGGGCACAGGCTTAAGTGAAAGGACCATAGATGCCTGGTCTCTTGGTACCTCCTTCCTGGTGGACAGAGACACCCGGCTTAATTAAACAAATGTGAAATTGGTATAGCCAAACCTCATGACTCACACTTGTAATCTCAGCCCTTGGAAAACTGAGGCAGGAGGATTGCCAAGAGTTCAAAGCTAGCCTGGCCTGCACAGTAAAATGAGACAGCAGATTGAATGGCACAGAGTAGCCCTCGCCCAAACACATGGAAAAGGAGAAAATGTTTACATTACATTCTAGTTTTAATTGTGTGTGTGTGTGTGTGTGTGTGTGTGTGTGTGTGTGCAGATGCTTATGGAGGCCAGAGGAGGGCATGAGATGCCTTTGAGCTGGAGTTACAGGCTTTGTCAGCCACTTGACCTGAATGCTGGGGACAAAACTCTGGTCCTCTGCAAGAATATGAGAGTTAACTGCAGAGTCAACTCTCCAGTCATGAAAACAAACAAACAAACAAATAAGTTTAAGGTAAGATCTCACTGAATAATCAAGTGTGAGCCCAGACTAGCCTCAAATCCACTGTGAACCCCAGGCTGGACGCAAATTCTCTGTAACCTTTGTGTCTCAGACTCCCAAATGCTTGGGTTACAGGTGTGTGGTGATGTGTTCGTAGGTATTTTCTATAGTGAAAAATTCAATTGGAAAGCAAAACATTATAGAACTACAATTGTAATTTTTTGAGATTCATTTTTATTTTCTGTGTATATGTGTCTTGCCTGCATGTATGTCTATGTTGCATGTGTGTGCCTTCCCTGTAGAGGCAAGAAGTCATCAGATCAAAGGGTACTGTTTTAAACTGGATGATCTGAGAATATGGGTGGTGAAGAGTGAGCTGTAGTGCATGTGTGTGTGTTGTGTGTGTTGTGTGTATTTGAGGGTGGAACATTCTGGAGTTTAGGGATATCCCCCTACAAAGGTCTGTGGATACAAATTAGGGGTCTTAAATTTAATGGGAAAAAAATCACATCTTCATTTTCACCAATAAAACGTAGCATGTTCTTCAGTTATGAATAGGCACAACAAATCCTTGCTGTTAGCTACACCAGTGACATCGTTGCTGGTGAAAATCACAGGTATTTTCATGCTCCATTACAGTTCTTACTAATACCCTAAAATACCATTGCGCATCAGTACTTCAAATTACGCTACTCGTCATTTAATAAAGCACATATTGGTATGGTACACATTTTGAAAATGTCTTTAGAGTTACATTTTAAGATGATCAGGTTCCTCCATAATTCATAGGACTTGTTGCAAGGGCTGCAGGATGGTGGTTCACACCTCCTACCCTACTACCTAGGGGGTTGATGGAGGAGGAGCAGGAATTCAGGCTCATCTTTGACTACATCGCAAATGTGAGGTCAGCCTGTGCTGTCTAAGGTCCTAGACTCAACTCTCAGAATTGCAAAAATAATAAGGTCTTATACTCCAGAGGAATCCATAGGCCTCAGAGTACTGGAATCCATGGCTCAAACAAGGTTAAGGGTCTGGCATGTGGATGCTCTTGGACAAGAGTCTGCTGCCTTTAAAGGATGAGACTTTATAGGGCGTTGTGCGACCTTATTAGGGACTTGGCCTTTGCTGGGATGGCAGAAGGGTGTCACAGTCTGACACTGGATTTTACAAGTCACTTGGCATCACGTGGCAAGCAGACTAAACTCAAGGCTGAAGCAGGAAGAGCATTTAGGTTGGTGGATGCTACCTTGGACCAGAGTAGTAGCAGCGATAATTCATGAAGTGGGTGGGTTCTGCATATATTTTAACAGAGTTTGCTGATAGAACAAGAGAGAAGGGCTGATGGGAGAGGCTTAGTGGGGAGAGGCACTTCCAGCCACCCCTCACCACCCAAAGTCAATTTCCTGAATGCCGTCACTTGGTGGCGGGAGAGAATCAACTCCTACATGTTGTCCTCTGACTTCCACACACAGTTTGTGGCACATGCATGCCCATGCATACCCACACATGCCCATAGACATACAAATAAATAAAATATAATTGAAATTTTGTTTTAGATAAAGGAACAGCTATAAATGTTTTGTTGTAAGTCAATGGGAGGAGTTGCCATTTCCTAGGATGGAGAAAATGGAAGGAGGAGGTTTGAGGAGGAAAGGGGGATCCTTTCTGGACATCCTAAGCCTGAGGTGCCTGTTGCAGGTTTAGCTTTAGGGTTCTCATAGGGAGCTGGATGTGGCAGTTTCAGCTTGAGCAAAGTGAAGGCTGATGTGTGCTTTTTAAAGCTGTAGGCCTCGCTCTCTGAGATCATGAAGAAGTATGGGAAGAGGGGCATAAGGATGATGCACTGGGTACTGTAAGGCTGAGATCTGGAAGAGGAGGACGCAACAGAGGTATCATTAAGAGAAAGGGTCAGTCGGTGGCAGCACACACCTTTGACTCGAGCACTTGGGAGGCAGAGACAGGAGGATCTTTGTGAGTTTAAGGCCAGCCTGGTCTACTAGAGCTAGCTCCAGGATAGACTCCAAAGCTACAGAGAAAGCCTGTCTCAAAAAATCGAGAGAGAGAGAGAGAGAGAGAGAGAAGATGGAGGCCATAGCTCAGGTGATAGAGTGCTTGCTGCGCACACACAAAGCCCTGGGTTCGATCCCTCGCCTCATATAAACCATTGTGGTGGTGAGTTTCTGTAATGCCAGCACTTGAGAGGTGGAGGTAGAGAACCAGACGTTCTGAGTAAACTTCAGCTGTATATTGAGTTTGAGGACAGCCTGGGCTACATGAGACCCCGACTCATAAATAAAATAAATCAAATAGCAAAGTAAATGAAACATCCAGAGAGCTGGGAGGAAGTTGTAAAAGCTCCACGTACCGAGCTGCTGAAGGATCGGATGGCATTTGGTCAAGAGCCTGGGCATGGTCGTGCAGGTCTTCAATTCTAGCAACACACTTTACCTGTCTGAGGCCAGCCTGGTCTACCTAGGGAGACCCTGTGTTTAAAAAAAAAAAATCCATGAGTAGTTATGCACGCCTTTAATCCCAGCACTGGAGAGACAGAGGCAGGTGGATCTCTGACTTTGAGGGCAGCCCGGTCTATTCAGAGTTCCAGGACAGCCAGGGCTACACAGAGAAACCCTGTGTCAAAAAACAAAGCATAAAAATCTTAAGGTTCAGAACCATGGAGTTCACTGGTGACCTTGACAACAACAGAGCAAAAGTCAAGCAAAAACTTGACTAGGTTGTCACGATTGGCAGGGGCTGGGAGCACGGCTTAATGAGAAGCAAGAGGATCAGAAGTTCAAGGTCAGCCTCAGTTATATAAAAAATTCAAGGCCAGCCTGGGTTAAACAACTGTCTCAAAAAAAAAAAAAGTGCAGATTTGGGCTTGATTTCTGGCACACACACACAGAGAAAGAGACAGACCGGTGTATTTCTGGCCAGTTTTTTTTTTTTTTTTGCCTGATAGCCACAGGTTTTCAATAGGCAGGTTTAAAGCAGGGCCCAGGGATCTATAGCTCTGCATTTTCAACAATCACTTAGTTGTTCTTTCTGGTTTTTTGGGCTAGAGTCTTACACTGGCTCAAGTTGGCCCAGAATCCACTATGTAGCCCAAGATATCCTTAAACTTGCAGCAATCCTCCTGCCTCAGTCTCTCATGTGCAGTGATTATAAACTACACTTGCCTTACTTGGTCATTATTTTCTTTTTTTCTCATTTATTATATTATTATTATTATTATTTCGATACAGGGCCTTAAGTAGCCCATGCTGACCTTGAACTTGCAATGTGGCTGAGGATGACCCTGAACTTTATATTTATTTATCATTTTTAAAGCAATTTTTATATGACTTGACCTTTAATTTCTGATCCTCCTGCTTCTACCTTTGGAGTGCCTGGGATTGCAGATAGGGGCCATCACACAGGGCTGGAAACTGAACCCAGGGTAGCATACATACTAGGCAAACACCCTAACAACTGCATTATATCCCCCACCCATCCCCCACTCCATCCCCGACCCTTACTTAGTGGTTCTTTTTTTTTCTCCAAGATTTACTTATTTTATGTTTGAGTATTTTTCAAACATGTATTTATGTACACCATGTGCCTGCCCACTGAAGCCAGGAGAAGGTATCAAATTCCTTGGAACCGAAGTTTCAGATGGTTGTAAACCACCATGTGGGTCCTGGGAACTGAACCCAGGTCCTCTGCATGAACAGTGGGTGTTCTTAACCCCTGATCTGTCTCTCCAACTTCCTTACCTGGTCATTCTTGATGCTCTTGCCTGTGAAGCATCCTTTGTGACGCAGAGTTTGTGTGCATGGTGTCAAACACTGGCTTGGCACTCAGTCATTGCTCATTAGATGATAAATGTTCTTCCAGGAGGCTTTACAGAGAGCACAAAAATCCTTTAAAATAACTTGTGATTTGTATCCAGAAGCTGAGGTCTCCTGTACCATAAGTGGTTTTTATTGTTGTTTTTTTTTTTTTTTTTTTTTTTTTTGTTTTTTTTTGTTGGGTTTTTTTTTTGTTTT